>NC_060121.1:580867917-581467917 GCF_021461395.2 Schistocerca americana
TGATACATGGGCGATAAATAGTTTGGACAAGAAGAGAATAGAAGCTTTTCAAATGTGGTGCTACAGAAGAATGCTGACGATTAGATGGGTAGATCACATAACTAACGAGGAGGTATTGAATAGAATTGTGGAGAAGAAGCGTTTGTGGCACAACTTGACTAGAAGAAGGGATCGGTTGGTAGGACATGTTCTGAGGCATGAAGGGATCACTAATTTAGTATGGGAGGGCTGCGTGGAGGGTAAAAATCGTAGAGGGAGACCAAGAGATGAATACACTATGAAAATTCAGAAGGTAGGCTGCAGTACATAATGGGAGATGAAGGAGCTTGCACGGGATAGAGTAGCATGGAGAGCTGCATTAAACCAGTCTCAGGACTGAAGACCACAACAACACACACACCCACACCCACACACACACACACATATATATATATATATATATATATATATATATATATATATATATATGTATATGTATGTATATATATACAGGGTGTTACAATAAGGTACGGCCAAACTTTCAGGAAACATTCCTCACACACAAAGAAAGAAAATATGTTATGTGGACATGTGTCCGGAAACTCTTACTTTCCATGTTAGAGCTAATTTTATTACTTCTCTTCAAATCACATTAATCATGGAATGGAAACACACAGCAACAGAACGTACCAGCGTGACTTCAAACATTTTGTTACAGTAAATGTTCAAAATGTCCTCCTATACCGAGGATACATGCATCCACCCTCCATCGCATGAAATCCCTGATGCTCTGATGCAGCCCTGGAGAGTGGCGTATTGTATCACAGCCGTCCACAATACTAGCACGAAGAGTCTCTACATTTGGTACCTGGGTTTCGTAGACAAATGCCCCGATAAATGAAAGTCAAGAGGGTTGAGGTCAGGAGAGCGTGGAGGCCAAGGAATTGGTCCGCCTCTACCAATCCACCGGTCACCGAATCTGTTGTTGAGAGGCGTATGAACACTTCGACTGAAATGTGCAGGAGCTCCATCGTGTATGAACCACATGTTGTGTCGTACTTGTAATGGCACATGTTCTAGCAGCACAGGTAGAGTATCCCGTATGAAATCATGATAAGGTGCTCCATTGAGCGTAGGTGGAAGAACATGGGGCCCAACCAAGACATCACCAACAATGCCTGCCCAAACGTTCACAGAAATGAGTCGCGTGTCAACACGAGCACCGAAGTGAACATTACCTTCCTTCAATTGGGCCAACTGGCGGTGAATCGAGGAAGTACAGTACATGCTGACGAAACTAAAATGACTCCAACACGGTAATTAAGCGTTTCCAGACACATGTCCACATAACATCTTTTCTTAATTTGTGTGTGGGGAATGTTTCCCGAAAGTTTGGCCGTACCTTTTTGTAACGTGTGTGTGTGCGTGTGCGTGCGTGTGTGTGTGTGTGTGTGTGTGTGTGTGTGTGTGTGTGTGTGTGTGTGTGTGTGTGAACTAAGCTTGCAATAGCCCACCCGGTTAGCCATGCGGTCTAACGCACTGCTTTCCGCGTGGGAAGGTGTGCCGGTCTCCGGCACAGATCCGACCGGCGGATTAGTGTCGAGGTTCGGTGTGCCAGTCAGTCTGTAGATGGGTTTTAGGGCAGTTATCCATCTGCCTCGGTGAATGCGGGATGGTTCGCCTTATTCCGCGTCAGTTGCACTATGTCGGCGATTGCTGCGCAAACGCTTTCTCCACGTACGCATACACCATAATTACTCCACTACGCAAACATTAGGGTTACACTTGTCTGGTGTGGACCAGTAACACTGGGTTCAGTGTGGGGCGGTGCTGGGGAGAGTGTGGACTGCTGTAACCTGTTGTGCGGTTGTGTACCACTGAGGGCTGTGGCAGGGACGAAGCCTTACCGTCGTTTCTAGGTACCCAGTTCCATATAATACAATACAAACTTGCAATAGAGTTTAGCCTGATAAAATTTAGTAACTGTGTGAGTCCTTGAAACCTTCCTCTTTGCACAGTTTCGAGGCTTGATTCCCAGAATGGGGTGGTTGGGGGGGGGGGAAGGGGGGAAGCGCAGGAGGGCATTAAGGGCAAATTTAATGAGAAACGGAAAATTAAGAAGATCCCCAGGGCAGAGCGTCTCAATAAGCAAACGAACTTAAGCGACGAACGACCTTCATCCGCAGCTCTGCACGGAATAGCGGTCTCAATGAGATCGTAGTACAGGGCTCCTCCCAGAACCGTGCCCTCTTTATCTCCCGTCGTCAAGTCGGCTGCTTGGTGAAGCACACCGGGAAAATTATTAGTGGCCGGTCGGATAACATACAATATAGCTAACTAGACCAGCCTACAAAACTATAAACCTGTTATTAGTGTTAGATCAACTAGATATAAATACTGCACCTTTCCAATACTGGACATTCATCAAGTCTACAGAGTCTGCTACAAGATAACCACCTCCCTGTGCAGCTAGGGCTAATGGGCACCACATTAGCTGATCAATGTAATTCTATAACACAATTTAAAAAAAGAAGGAGTTCAACTACTCGACGCACTAATTGCCCTTTCTATCCCAGTAGGACTCCTGTTAGTTCGACCCCTTCACAGATCCACCAAAAAAACAATATCACAAGCAATTCCAAAAAGACCAAAACCAATTACTGTGCCGCAACAGGGATGAATTCCAAGTAATCAGGGGCACGAAAGACACTGAGACGGTGAAAATACCCAGTAAGCGTCGTCCACTGGAGCGACCGACCAACGAACAACTGGTCATTCTCGATGAAATCACAGACAATGGAAATGGTTGCAAGTGAATTGCCAGTTGACAGCTTGTTACCAAGACACTTCGACAGAGAGCATCACAGTGGCCTTGAGCTTTGGCGGCAACGCACTTTCGATGAAATACCAATAGCCATTAGCCTTTAGTCGTTTTCCACACAATCGGCCAACCGTAGCCGCGAACGCTTCAGCTCGGAGCCCCAGCTTCCTCCCAGAGCTGTCCAAACGAGACCTACCCGCCGCGAAACTTCGGCCCACCTGCCGCGGCACGGTGGCAGGGCCACTGGACGACTAGAGGAGATACCAGGCATAGGAAGTCAAGCAGAAGGTAAGTCGATACTAGCCAACATGGCTCGTTCCTCGTGGCTTTTATTCTTACTACAAATTTGCGGAGGGGCTACGGACAATAGCAGAATGTTCCAAGCAAACAACTTTGGTGCACTTATAACATCTAAATTGTCTTTTTCCGTCTTTTTTCTCTCCGCTAGCTGGTGATTTCGCTTTCCTACCCGGATCCAGTGCAACTAATAGATTCATTTAATTCCTTATCCCTTCTAGTTCCTTTCCTAAATTGATTACGAAAGTCCTGTGCCTCATATTAATGTTCGTACGCAGCATCATCCAAATTATTTTTGCATTCCCTACACTTACATCTATCATGGTAAAGAAAATCACCAATGGCCATCACCTGTTTTTTCTCTTCACACTGAATTACCGCTTCTTCTGATCCATAATGTCAATGCCACCCTTTGTGGCGGTGTATGTCATTATAACTTCAGGCTTCTTAACTTGTTGTATTGACACCGTTGGTTTTTTCACGAAGAGAGTTAAGAACCGCAACAACTTTGTTTTTTCTTACGAACACAAGAGGTTGTTGGTAAGGCGGGTACCAGGTTGAGATTCATTGGGAGAGTGCTTAGAAAATGTAGTCCACCAACAAAGGAGGTGGCTTACAAAACACTCGTTCGACCTATACTTCAGTATTGCTCATCAGTGTGGGATCCGTACCAGATCGGTCTGACGGAGGAGATAGAGAGGATCCAAAGAAGAGCGGCGCGTTTCGTCACAGGGTTATTTGGTAACCGTGATAGCGTTACGGAGATGTTTAATAAACTCAAGTGGCAGACTCTGCAAGAGAGGCGCTCTGCATCGCGGTGTAGCTTGCTCGCCAGGTTTCGAGAGGGTGCGTTTCTGGATGAGGTATCGAATATATTGCTTCCCCCTACTTATACCTCCCGAGGAGATCACGAATGTAAAATTAGAGAGATTAGAGCGTGCACGGAGGCTTTCAGACAGTCGTTCTTCCCGCGAACCGTACGCGACTGGAACAGGAAAGGGAGGTAATGACAGTGGCACGTAAAGTGCCCTCCGCCACACACCGTTGGGTGACTTGCGGAGTATAAATGTAGATGTAGATGTAGAAATACGGTTGAAAAGCAAAACTTCACCTCCTTTAGGAGTAATAAAATCGGCTTACTGTTCACCTTTATGTTATCGGACAGTACCGACTAGTGTCAGATATTTTGAGAACAAATAATGAGCTAAATCGAAAGATGTATGATAATGGTCACAGGTGATATAACGTACAGGTGATATAACGACAAGTTAAATCACAAGGGTTTCGAAAACAAGCGGCACGGCTCTGGTTTCTTCCTCCTGTCCCAGATGCACTTCCATCTTCAAGCAGTCGCTTGTTACACTGTCACAAATTGCCCAGATCTTTGTTCCTGCTTTCGTGGGTTGTATTGTCGAAACGGAGAGCGACCTCCCAGTTTGACTAACTGTTCAATCCTCTGCCTCGTGATGACTGGGTGTTGTGTGATGTCCTTAGGTTAGTTAGATTTAAGTAGTTCTAAGTTCTAGGGGACTGATGACCATAGATGTTGACTCCCATAATGCTCAGAGCCATTTGAACTGTTCAATCACGGTCATGCACCATCCCATAATTTAGGAATCTCCAAGCGCAATTTCCCACATCTCAAAACTTCTGTGATTGGCTGCTGATAGTTACTTGACCTATGTTGAGGTCGAGCTGCTGAACTGTCAAAGCGCAGCACTGTCAGAATTGCATGCGAATGGTGGCGACACGTAATTTCATTGAACAGTGGTCGGCCATTCTCTGCGCTCCAAAGCAGACTGATATCTTCGTTTCTTGACTTTTAAACTCCACGCAGGATAAGTACGTCAAGGAACTTTTTCGTTTCATGCATATCTATATCCATCCAGTCCTCGTGCACGATTAGTCCTTCCGTATATGTCCACATCCAAATTTTGTCAATGAGGGGTACACGAAAGAACATCATGAGACAATGTTCTTCTTATCACTCTACCTAATCTGCTCTTTCGGTATATTCTTTTGTTCCGCACACCAGAGTTTCCAGCTTGAGGTGCTGCAGCCCATATTTCATGTCATTTACGAGAAAACAACAAGCTACACTCATCAGAATTTACGCTAAATTATTCTTCTCTATCTTCATAAAGAGATTCTCGTGATCATCATCTTCGTGTATTTCTGAGTTTTCAGTGACATCTATCTCATTATCATCACCACTGTACAATTCACGTACACTAGGTGGGTTTTCAGAATTAGAAGACTGCTCCAACATTTCCCTTATCTCCTCATTTGCTAGTCCTCTGCAACGTTTTCAGTTAGCAGAAAAAACAATTATTTTTAAATACTGCACCAAATGAATCTTGTGCTTATCAAAACGAAGACTGTCGAACACTGAAAGAGTAACACTGTGAGACCACAATTGCAGATGATGTAACAGACGCTGCGCAGATTGACATCTGGTAGGTGAAGAATTGCTTCTAACCGTAGAAGCCTACGAGACCCGTACTGGAGAAAACGTGCTGCAACATAGAGGTAAATTTTCATAATTTTTATCCAGAATTATGACTAGCCTGACAAGTCAGGAAAAGTAATAAAGTTTCATTAAAATAAAACGTATGGTTACTAATAGAGAATACATTAACTATCACGGACGGCCTTCTGACTGCCGATGCTAGGTAAAGGGTTAGGCTTAGCATTACAATTGAGAAATATTTTCTCACCAGACGCTTCTCCCTGTTATTCATAAAGTATCTTCAGTGCACCTTCTGGAAATTGTACTTAATACTTCTCTATATTTACGTGTTAACTGATTAAATTCATTATTCCTGTAAGAGATTCGCCTACAGTTTATTAACGGCGCCTTAGTCTCTTGTATTCACGCTCTGAAGTCCAGCGCTTTATGCTTCATAATTAGCTGAAACCGAAGCCCAAAAACGCCTTGGTTCACATTAACTTCTCGGAAGTTTTCGACTATTAAGAATCCCATTTTGTTCTGCTGCCTTTACGTTTTACCCACTATTGTGAACTTGACAAGGTAAACAGTAAAATGTTTTCGTGTTTTCTGTACTCTGCTCAGTGTTTATGTTTACTTATTAGTTCCTGTGTAGGTTATATTACGATTCTGGTCAATGCAATGTCCTTTTTCAGTTTCTTTGTTGTTTTTGTTGTTGGCCTGTATGTGTATGTCTGTGTTTGTGTGTGTGTGTGTGCGCGCGCGCGCGCGCGCGCGCGCGCGGGATTGTACGTGAGTCTGTGTTGGCGTATTTGAGTATAGATCAGGGAACTCGTGGTAATTGTTCAACAGCAGATATGTGAGGGCAGAGTACAAAGAATATGTGGTGGGTCGGGAGGAGGGGTGTAGGGTAGAGGGATGGGGAGCACCTTAGAAGCTGGCCTTAAGTACAGGGAATGCACCTCGTAGGATATGGTAGTATTAAATGGAAAGAGAGTGGGGAAATCGGAAAGAGCATTAGTATCGTCAAATGCCTTTTAATATTATATGAATGATCTATTCATTTATGAAGCATGTGGTTTGTCTGTCTCTGGTGGTGACTTCATGTAAGTGCTGGTGCGAATGTTTGATGAGAGTCGAATGGGTTTGCTATTTGTTTTTGAGCTGTTACAAGCCCTTGGTATCTGGTGTCAAATGTTCTCCTACTTTTTCCTATGTACATTAATGTACTAAATGTACATGATATAATGTGTAATGTATAGATTCTAGATTTCTCGTATGAAACTGATTTTTATTGACTTTTGAGAGCACTTTTAAGTTTAATTTCAGTTTGGTGATCTTATCTCATGCGTCTTTCCGATATTATTGGATACACTGTGTGTATATTTGTGGTTGGTAGTCAGTGTAGGCCTGTGTTTAGTTTTCTTCTTTGATTACTACTCTGTGTTTCTCCTGATCTTGTGTGTTGTGTGTTTATTTGAGTAGGATTACGTTCTTGCATTGGTAATGGCAAGGTATTTGCTCTTTTCTGGTTCTTGACGTTATGTTCAGCTTCTTTACCAAAATTTCTTTGATTCCTTGCTTTATAGATGTCGCTATTATAGTACTCAACTCTGTTTGGTACTTTCTGTCTGTAGTGGCACTATGATTAGGCAGTAAGATATGTATCTAATTGGTACTTGTATGTATGCCTTTTCTATGACTTAATTCATACCGTATAGTGAACATGTTGCTGTGGGTATTTGGTATCCGTTGATTATATGTTTGTTGTTCTGAACATTGACAGTAACCGAGCGAGGTGGCGCAGTGGTTAGCACACTGGACTCGCATTCGGGAGGACGACGGTTCAATCCCGTCTCCAGCCATCCTGATTTAGGTTTTCCGTGATTTCCCTAAATCGCTTCAGGCAAATGCAGGGATGGTTCCTTTGAAAGGGCCCGGCCGATTTCCTTCCCAATCCTTCCCTAACCCGAGCGTGAGCTCCGTCTCTAATGACCTCGTTGTCGACGGGACGTTAAACACTAACCACCACCACCACCACCATTGACAGTAGTGTCAAAGGAATTTGACTGTCTATTTCGCTCTTTTTCCATTGTAAACTTTGTCTTCTCATGAAGAGAATTATAGATGGATGAAAACAGTTAATTTTACAGCTTTCTTCATCTATCAAGCACAACAATGACATCCATATATGTATTGTAGCACATGTTGTTAACTATTTGGCAATATTTTGTTAAATACAACATATTCTACTCATATTGGGATAATGGCTACAGGGATATGTTAAAAAATTCAGAAGGAAACAGTTATAGGAGTGACGGATTTAGCGTACCTACAGGTCTAGACAGCATTCAGGCAAATGAAACAATAACAAGTCAAATAGAAGAGCGCGAAGGAAGTCCCTTGTTACCCTCAGATCAGAGAGAATGGAGGTGGTAGGAGTAAGCAGAGGGCTTCTGTGATAGGGAGGAACTGGCAGCTGATGAGATGGATACAGAACACATATTTTATTTGATATAGGATATCTCGTAATAGTGTCAGACTTCTACAAAGATTTGTAGAAGCTGCAGACTAACAAGGTAGAGGGAATACGTAACATTCCTTTAGAATATCTATAACTTTAGTGGATTGGAAAGAAACAACGATTAAAGTTATTAGAGTCATGAGACCGCAGCCAGACCATTTAGTTATCAGAAGAATATTAAACACACAACATCGTTGGTATCAAGGACATATTAATGCAAGAACTACCACGCATTTAGCTTAACAGCTCATGCATCCAAGTTGCTGGCAAGAATGATAAAAAATAAAAGGTACAAATGTGTGAGATGAATATTGGAGAACAGTTAGTTGATTATAGCTGTTTTTAGGAAACGTGAAAGAACCAGTTAGACATTCCTAAGGAATGTACCACTTGGTAGTTGAAGTAAGAAACACCTTTGTTTTATTTGTAAGTCTTGTAAAATAGTGCGATAACGTACATTAGTGCAAAATATTTGAAATATGTGAAATTCTCAGGTAAGTGGGTATACACTGTTGGAAAACCGAATATTATTCAGTATGTATAAGAACCAAGTGGTAACAATAAGAGTGGAAAACCAAGAGAGAATGGTTCTGATTACAAATAAAGGAACTTTGCTCCCTTCGAAGCAAGGAAACGTGAGACTGAGGATGCAAGAAGCGGACTATCACAGACAAAGAAGGCAGTCCTATGTAAAACAAGCCTAGAATTAATATGGAGTCATAATTCTAAACCGAGCGAGGTGGCGCCGTGGTTAGACACTGTACTCGCATTCGGGAGGACGACAGCTCAATCACGCGTCCGGCCATGCTGATTTAGGTTTTCCGTGATTTCCCTAAATCACTCCAAGCAAATGCCGGGATGGTTCCTCTGAAAGGGCTCGGCCGACTTCCCTCCCCATCCTTCCTTAATCCGATGAGACCGATGACCACGCTGCCTGGTCTCCTTCCCCAAACAACCAACCATAATTCTAAGGCCCTACGTCTGGCATTTGCGGCCGAAGACTTCCGGCATAAGAAGTCAGTCTAATTCCGCCAACGGCCTTGTCAAAGAGGGCAGAGGAGCGGAGGGGTGGGAAATTACCACTAAAGGCGGAAGAATCAGCAATGGTCAACGACATGAGGATGCAGAAGGCAATGGAAACCACTGCATTAAAGACACGTAACGTGTATCCACAGGACATGTGACCTCTAATTGAAGAAGTGTCATGATGATCTCTCCATTGGCAAAAGATTCCGGAATAGTTCCCCATTCGGATCTCCGGAAGGGGACTGCCAAGGGGGAAGTTACCATGAGAAAAAGATTGAATAATCTGCGAAAGGATAACGTTCTACGAGTCGGGGCGTGGAATGTCAGAAGCTTGAACGTGGTAGGGAAACTAGAAAATCTGAAAAGGGAAATGCAAAGGCTCAATCTAGATATAGTAGGGGTCAGTGAAGTGAAGTGCAAGGACGACAAGGATTTCTGGTCAGATGAGTATCGGGTAATATCAACAGCAGTAGAAAATGGTAAAACAGGTGTAGGATTCGTTAGGAATAGGAAGGTAGGGCGGAGGGTGTGTTACTGTGAACAGTTCAGTGACCGGGTTGTTCTAATCAGAATCGACAGCAGACCAACACCGACAACAATAGTTCAGATATACATGCCGACGTCGCAAGCTGAAGATGAACAGATAGAGAAAGTGTATGAGGATATAGAAAGGGTGATGCAGTATGTAAAGGGGGACGAAAATCTAATAGTCATGGGCGACTGGAATGCAGTTGTAGGGGAAGGAGTAGAAGATAAGGTTACAGGAGAATATGGGCTTAGGACAAGGAATGAAAGAGGAGAAAGACTAATTGAGTGCTGTAACAAGTTTCAGCTAGTAAATGCGAATACCCTGTTCAAGAATCACAAGAGGAGGAGATATACTTGGAAAAGTCCGGTAGATATGGGGAGATTTCAATTAGATTACATCATGGTCAGACAGAGATTCCGACATCAGATACTGGATTGTAAGGCGTACCCAGGAGCAGACATAGACTCAGATCACAATATAGTAGTGATGAAGAGTAGGCTGAAGTTCAAGACATTAGTCAGGAAGAATCAATACGCAAAGAAGTTGGATATGGAAGTACTAAGGAATGACGAGATACGTTTGAAGTTCTCTAACGCTATATACACAGCAATAAGGAATAGCGCAGTATGCAATACAGTTGAAGAGGAATGGACATCTCTAAAAAGGGCCATCACAGAAGTTGGGAAGGAAAACATAGGTACAAAGAAGGTAGCTGCGAAGAAACCATGGGGAACAGAAGAAATACTTCAGTTGATTGATGAAAGGAGGAAGTACAAACATGTTCCGGGAAAATCAGGAATACAGAATTACAAGTCGCTGAGGAATGAAATAAATAGGAAGTGCTGGGAAGCTAAGACGAAATGGCTGCAGGAAAAATGTGAAGACATCAAAAAAGATATGATTGTCGGAAGGACAGACTCAGCATACTGAAAAGTCAAAACAACCTTTGGTGACATTAAAAGCGGCGGTGGTAACATTAAGAGTGCAACGGGAATTCCACTGTTAAATGCAGAGGAGTGAGCAAATAGGTGGATAGAATACATTGAAAGCCTCTATGAGGGTGAAGATTTGTCTGATGTGATAGGAGAAGAAACAGGAGTCGATTTAGAAGAGATAGGGGATCCAGTATTAGAATAGGAATTTAAAAGAGCTTTGGAGGACTTACGGTCAAATAAGGCAGAAGGGACAGATAACATCCCATCAGAGTTTCTAAAATCATTGGGGGAAGTGACAACAAAACGACTATTCACGTTGGTGTGTAGAATATATGAGTCTGGCGACATACCATCTGACTTTCGGAAAAGCGTCATCCACACAATTAAGAAGACGGCAAGAGCTGACAAGTGCGAGAATTATCGCACAATCAGTTTAACAGCTCATGCATCGAAGCTGCTTACAAGAATAATATACAGAAGAATGGAAAAGAAAATTGAGAATGCGCTAGATGACGATCAGTTTGGCTTTAGGAAAAGTAAAGGGACGAGAGAGGCAATTCTGACGTTACGGCTAATAATGGAAGCAAAGCTAAAGAAAAATCAAGACAATTTCGTAGGATTTGTCGACCTGGAAAAAGCGTTCGACAATATAAAATGAGCAAGCTGCTAGAGATTCTGAAAAAAGTGGGGGTAAGCTATAGGGAGAGACGGGTCATATACAATATGTACAACAACCAAGAGGGAATAATAAGAGTGGACGATCAAGAACGAAGTGCTCGTATTAAGAAGGGTGTAAGACAAGGCTGTAGCCTTTCGCCCCTACTCTTCAGTCTGTACATCGAGGAAGCAATGATGGAAATAAAAGAAAGTTTCAGGAGTGGCATTAAAATACAAGGTGAAAGGATATCAATGATACGATTCGCTAATGACATTGCTATCCTGAGTGAAAGTGAAGAAGAATTAAATGATCTGCTGAACGGAATGAACAGTCTAATGAGTACACAGTGTGGTTTGAGAGTAAATCGGAGAAAGACGTAGGTAATGAGATGTAGTAATGAGAACAGCGAGAAACTTAACATCAGGATTGATGGTCACTAGTCAATGAAGTTTCAGGGAGAGCATAAGGGAACAATTGACAGGAATGGGGGAAAGAAATACAGTAGAAGAAGAATGGGTAGCTCTGAGGGATGAAGTAGTGAAGGCAGCAGAGGATCAAGTAGGTAAAAAGATGAGGGCTAATAGAAATCCTTGGGTAACAGAAGAAATATTGAATTTAATTGATGACAGGAGAAAATATAAAAATGCAGTAAATGAAGCAGGCAAAAAGGAATACAAACGTCTCAAAAATGAGATTGACAGGAAGTGCAAAATGGCTAAGCAGGGATGGCTAGAGTACAAATGTAAGTATGCAGAGGCTTGTCTCACTAGGGGTAAGATAGGTACTGCCTACAGGAAAATTAAAGAGGCCTTTGGAGAGAAGAGAACCACTTGTATGAATATCAAGGGCTCAGATGGCAACCCAGTTCTAAGCAAAGAAAGGAAGGCAGAAAGGTGGAAGGAGTATATAGAGGGTTTATACAAGGGCGATGTACTTGAGGACAATATTATGGAAATGGAAGAGGGTGTAGATGAAGATGAAATGGGAGATAAGATGCTGCGTGAAGAGTTTGACAGAGCACTGAAAGACCTGAGTCGAAACAAGGCCCCGGGAGTAGAGAACATTCCATTAGAACTACTGATGGCCTTGGGAGAGCCAGTCATTACAAAACTCTACCATCTGGTGAGCAAGATGTATGGCACAGGGGAAATACCCACAGACTTCAAGAAGAATATAATAATTCCAATCCCAAAGAAAGCAGGTGTTGACAGATGTGAAAATTACAGAACTATCAGTTTAATAAGTCACAGCTGCAAAATACTAACGCGAATTCTTTACAGACGAATGGAAAAACTGGTAGAAGCGGACCTCGGGGAATACGTGAGGCAATACTAACCTTACGACTTATCTTAGAAGAAAGATTAAGAAAAGGCAAACCTACGTTTCTAGCATTTGTAGACTTAGAGAAAACTTTTGACAACGTTAACTGGAATACTCTCTTTCAAATTCTGAAGGTGGCAGGGGTAAAATACAGGGAGGGAAAGGCTATTTACAATTTGTACAGAAACCAGATGGCAGTTATAGGAGTCGAGGGGCATGAAATGGAATCAGTGGTTGGGAAAGAAGTGAGAAAGGGTTGTAGCCTCTCCCCGATGTTATTCAATCTGTATATTGAGCAAGCAGTAAAGGAAACAAAAGAAAAATTCGGAGTAGGTATTAAAATTCATGGAGAAGAAGTAAAAACTTTGAGGTTTGCCGATGACATTGTAATTCTATCAGAGACAGGAAAGGACTTGGAAGAGCAGTTGAACGGAATGGACAGTGTCTTGAAAGGAGGATATAAGATGAACATCAACAAAAGCAAAACGAGGATAATGGAATGTAGTCAAATTAAATCGGGTGATGCTGAGGGGATTAGATTAGGAAATGAGACACTTCAAGTAGTAAAGTAGTTTTGCTATTTAGGTAGTAAAATAACTGATGATGGTCGTTGTAGAGAGGATATAAAATGTAGACTGGCAATGGCAAGGAAATCGTTTCTGAAGAAGAGAAATTTGTTAACATTGAGTATAGATTTAAGTGTCAGGAAGTCGTTTCTGAAAGTATTTGTATGGAGTGTAGCCATGTATGGAAGTGAAACATGGACGATAACCAGTTTGAACAAGAGGAGAATAGGAGGTTTCGAAATGTGGTGCTACAGAAGAACGCTGAAGATAAGGTGGGTAGATCACGTAACTAATGAATAGATATTGAATAGGATTGGGGAGAAGAGAAGTTTGTGGCACAACTTGACTAGAAGAAGGGATCGGTTGGTAGGACTTGTTTTGAGGCATCAAGGGATCACAAATTTAGCATTGGAGGGCAGCGTGGAGGGTAAAAATCGTAGAGGGAGACCAAGAGATCAATACACTAAGCAGATTCAGATGGATGTAGGTTGCAGTAAGTACTGCGACATGAAGAAGCTTGCACAGGATAGAGTAGCATGGAGAGCTGCATCAAACCAGTCTCAGGACTGAAGACCACAACAACAGTCAATGAAGTTAAGGAATTCTGCTACCTTGGCATTAAAATAACCAATGACGGACGGAGCAAGGATGACATCAAAAGCAGACTCGCTATGGCAAAAAAGGCATTTCTGGCCAAGAGAAGTCTACTAATATCAAATACAGGCCTTAATTTGAGGAAGAAATTTTTGAGTATGTACGTCTGGAGTACAGCATTGTATGGTAGTGAAACATGGACTGTGGGAAAACCGGAACAGAAGAGAATCGAAGCATTTGAGATGTGGTGCTACAGACGAATGTTGAAAATTAGGTGGACTGATACGGTAAGAAATGAGGAGGTTGTACACAGAATCGGAGAGGAAAGGTATATGTGGAAAACATTGATAAGTAGAAGGGACAGGATGATAGGACATCTGCTAAGACATGAGGGAATGACTTCCATGGTACTAGAGGGAACTGTAGAGGGCAAAAACTGTAGAGGAAGACAGAGATTGGAATACGTCAAGCAAATAATTGAGGACATAGGTTGCAAGTGCTACTCTGAGATGAAGAGGTTAGCACAGGAAAGGAATTTGTGGCTCGCCGCATCAAACCAGTCAGTAGACTGATGAAAAAAAAAAAAAGTCTGGGGTATAGCCTTGTATGGAAGTTAGTTATGGACTGTGGGAATACGAGAAAAGAAGAAAGTCAAACTGTATGGGACGTGGTATTGCAGAAGTATAGTGACAGTTAAGTTGGCTGACGATGTAAAGTACGGGGTGGTTCCCCAGAGTATAAGACAGTAATAAGAAAAACAGTAACTGGTAGAAAGAATATGACGCTGGGACATCAGGGAATATGTTCCGTGGTTCTGTTAGGAGTAGGCGAGAGCAGAACATGTAGTGGTATTAAGAGACAGAAATATATACAACAAATTAGCAAAGACATTGGGTGTAATTACTACTGTGAGAAGAATTGGACTGAACAGGAGAAGAGAACGCAATGGGCCACATCCAGACACACGGGATACTGAAGACTCACCCATTTTTCATTCCACCGAAAGTAATTTTTAATTTCTCATTACCTGAGTCTGTCCTTCAGACGACAATTTCCTTTTCGATATCTTCGAACTTTCCTTCTAGCGATTTCGCCTTGTTCTTGCTATTTATATCATTCCTAAAAGACTTTCACTGTCGCATCCCTGTCCTGATCAACATAGTAATTTCTTTTGATACCTCGAATGGCGCAGTTTAGGGATCTCTGTTTCTAGGACTGAACTGGGTTGTGGGGGATTCCCTGTTACCTTAACTGCAGCCTGACATAAGTCTAAACACATATCGTCATTTCTTAATAATTTCGTACCGAATTCTTAAGAAAAGATATAAAGGAGAAAGAACTGTTTAGTCCTGATAGTTCTCCTAAATTTTAGCCAACTTTTGGTCATTAGTAACTTGTTGTATGAGTTTATATCTGCTCCCTGACACACCTCACGATCCAATATCTAATTCCAAAATCTCTTTAAAATCGCTGTGTAATTGAGCTGGCCATGTATAAGCCTTCTGGTAACTAAACTTTTATTGATAAGGCAGTCTTGCGAAGGGATGCCCAATAAAAGCTACCTGAGGCTGTGACTTCTTAACTCCCTCCTATATTGGAAGAATCTGGCACAACTAAGAATCTTCCTCCGTAAATTTGAAGTTAATTTTAATGCACTAACATGGAGTCGCTATATTATTTGTGTGACTTTGAAAGCGTAAAAGCATAAAAGTCTCCGCTAAACACCTCCTGCCTTCTTTCCTAAGAGGGTGCTTGGTAAGTTTCCGTGCCTATGGATGTATTCTGTATTTTTAAATCACAAAGTCTGATTAAATTTTGGTATTATTCAGTAGCTAATTACGGGAAATATAGTTTGTAACTGTTTTAGAGAGCATGGGCACAGCGATTCTAATTGGTAAATACTGCAGGCGTCCTCCAAAGTTTTTTGTATATAAACTCGAGTAGCCCCAAATGATTTGTAATGAAAGCAATAAATCCCATTTACTACCACTGATTATATTTTTTTGGTATTGGAAATGGCACATTATCTACTTCCCACAAATAGTTGTACTTTTAAGCCGAAACATTACTAAAAATCGTAGAAAATGCGAGATTAAGATTACTCCGTGAACCAAAAATGTCATACCATCAGACAGTTATTGCAACAACTTCCACCCATATCATATGTGCAAATACCATTGCATCACTTCAGTTTTGGTGTTGAAACATTTAATGTGAGGGTTCACTGTGTCAAATACTATGTAAAGGCCCAAAACCATTGAATTAACTGCATTTTTCCAGTAGCTGGCAGTAATTTTACCTGCTTAGCATAATAATCTCTCCAGTACCTGTTTTCTGCAATTGTATATTTGGTCAGCTTAGTTTTGACACCTTGTTCCTTTAATGACTAACAAGTCTCTCTGCATGTAATTACTTGGCCACTTGTATATTGTAATTATTTTCACACGAAAATTCCATCAGCGCACTTCTCTTAGAGTTAAAAATCGTGTTTTAAGCACAAATTTGATAGACATATCTGTACGCACATGGGTCAGAATCTGATATATTTCGTGGGTGTACACATACTTGTCAGTATGATGTACTGGTACCTCTGACAAAAAGTGACTAAAATAACGTTTTAAGTCGTCTACGTTTTAAAAAGACATCCCCTTGATGGTCACAGTATCAGAAACTATTCTTTTAGAAAATAAACACTATATTACACACATATATATTTTCATGTCTAAATAGCTAGATATGTGGTTAAAACATACACAATAAACAGACTTGTAAGGCATAAAGAAGACAATGGGGCAAAATTTACCCGACTGAGCTTATAATTGCTGAATATCATACTGGCCAAAATACTGTGCTATGTATATCATAAAGCAGTAGGTAGTGTGATGCTTTAGGCAGAATAGGTGACAAACCCAGCATTGCCCAGCTATTCGTTCCACCAATTTTCTAGTAGAATAATACAGTTTCTGTGTGCTGTATGTAGCTGCTTTGTGTATCTAATACGTGATTCTGCTAACGTCCCTGTGGCACAACAGCAATGACACAGGGATTAGGACTTCACAGCTAAAAGTTGTCAAAAGCGCTTTCAGATGTAAGGGATTTTATAAAGCAGACTTGGCTGTATGTGTGTCTTAGTTGTAAGGAATAAACCTCATACATCATACATCATTTTTCATGCATGTCGGTATTTATGATATCTGACGCCATATAGTGACATATTAGCGCAGGTGCATGTAGTGGCACATGTGGATACTGCCTGAAATATTTATTGTGAATCGAGTTAGCACCACAGAAGTAATAAATTAAATATCATTCATTAAGTGGCTGTTTTCACACATGATGTATCTCCCAAAATTTGATAGGTATCTATGTCTTACCCCCAGAATGATTGTCACCTGACAGTAAGAGGTATGTGTACCAAGTGTGCTAGTGTAAGTTGTCGCCAGCATGCTGCTCGGCAAAGGTGTAGTTCGAACATCTACAGTAGGTGCTGGATCACGTGCACCTATTACAAGAGAGGCCAGAGACAGACTAACAAGCTACAAGCCACCAATGCCCTCTCGGCAGCAGTATTCAGGGCTCCGGCGCTACTTGGAAGGCCTCACAAGCTTAGTCATTTAGTCCCTCGGTCACTCACTCTCTAACTTGCATTTCAGTTTGGCGTCTGTCATTCATTTGCACACTGGGCTTAGGCTATGACAGTACATAGTGACCCGAGTAGTGTTTATAGCGTGACTTGTACTTCACCAGCAGTGAGGCTAATGTGGACTATTATTGAAGAGTTTTGTACCACAGGACATGGACTCTGTTAAAATTAAGTAGCAGCTATCTGTTCATGTAAATAAAGGACTGTATTAATGCTTATGTGCATTTGTGTTGTAGAAAGAGACAGCGGCTATCCAGAATAACATCCTCTCCCTTGCTTTCACAGTACAAGACTCTACACTAAGTCTGGCTGAATTCAGTACAGTGGTTCTGGAGGAGATTTGGAACATACACGCAAATGTACATAAATACATCGTTTTAATATACATGACACGGCCAAATAAAACATAATAGCAATTTAAAAAGAAAAACAAAGCCAACGGAACGTGGAACAGCTAGGCAAAGTTCAGGATAAACAACTTTCGCACTTTAGTAACACACTTTATCTAACCAACAGCCAAAATTTTTCAACTGAAAATTTCCCATTGGCTTAAGAAATACAATTTAGTTAAAAACAAATAACCTAACGCATCTCAAGATATTGGTGGAGGTTCACAGTTACCCAACTCTCAAAAGAAATGTTTAACCATCACATGTACATCTTTCTGCCACTTAAAAAGCAACAGTTAAAAAAATTCCAACCATATAAGAAAAACAACCATTTTAGGGACTGGCCACTCATACATTCAAGACAAGTTTCAAATTGTGTATGCCCGCTTTAAAATATTAAAGTTTTCATGATGCCACCATACTTGATAAAATATTACAACTTCATTCAGTTAAACGCAAGAAAAATGTTAAAATCTTGATGTTTTGACAAAAGGAAGGAGGAAAAAAAATTGAGATCCTCAGCCAAGCTACACCTTCAAAGCAAGCGTTCAACAATGTGTAACGCTTTACATAACTGTGGATTGGTTGAGTCGTCTGTCGAGCAGACATCACTCGGTTGTTGCAGGTGCAGGCATCCTTCCACCCCCGTCACACCAGAGTCGTCTCCTACAAAGCGTGGCCCTCCCGCTGGCCAAACTAAAACACTTTAAGGCGTTTGTTGACGGCTGGTTCCATACCACTAGTCAAGAAGTGGTTCTCATGGGAGAGAACTACGAGTCCAGTGCGAAACAGCACCGTACCTCTGTAAAACCACAAACAGTATGGAAATGCCAAGCTACTAGGTTGTCAAAGGCAATAGGCAGAAACCAAGGCAATCAACTCGAAGTAGTCGTATCGAACCAAAACCCCACAAGATGTTATCGAAACCCAGAATCACTCAAGAGGTGGCTGACAGCTGCAAAGGTTAAACCAAACAGTAGGCCAACGTAAGTCAACTCGGAGGAGGCAGAAACCTGTACAGTCCATGGGTGGAGTTAATGATACACACCCATTACCCGCAAAATGTCTGGAAGTAGCCACAATAGAACCAGATGGGACTTCCGATTTTTTGGATAAATATAACACAACTGCCAGCAAAGCAACACTATCCGGGAGTATTTCTTCCAGGAATACACGTAAACAAACAGTTAAGCCCATAAATCCAGACGCTAACTAGGATCAAATACATGTCTGGGATCGCAGCACTACGTTAATTCAAGGTCACTAAGTGGTGGAAAAACAACCAGGGAGGGCGAAGATCCACTTGCACTGGACGCCAACTCCTATGACACTCTCGTTCTGAAAAACGATGGGGCCGTCTCCTGTCTGTGTTGGCGGTCGCGTCCAAACTCCTCCAGCCACTTCCGTCTGCCCCAACATGCTCCACCCGACTACCCTGCATCGATCGCTGTACTGCCGACAGCGCCCTCTCACGGCCACCGTCGCTGAAATCGAGCTGCCAACGCGAGGCCAGCGCTTCTACCAGAGCAAGAACTTTCCAGAAGCGAAGAAATGAAGGGCAATCAGAACCTGGGAATTAGAAGGAAGCTTAGCAGGTGTGTGTGTGTGTTTTACTGAAGTATTTTATATGTATAAACACTGCAATTTACACTCTTTTATGTAAGAATTACTAGCATTTATCAATAGGTCATTCAGATACTTTTCAACACAGTCAAGATGACACACTGGTATTAAATTGTCATCATCTGTTCCATTTTAATGTGCACTAAAATACGCGCTGTGATTGGCAGTTTCTGTTTTACTGCTGCTAGCTGTTGGATGGGAGAGTAGGCAGAGGGGAGGGGGAGGGGTATGATGACGTAATTGACAGGTGTGGCCTGTAACCTGATGGGTGTGACGCCACTGATAATGAGGGTGTGGCTTGCGAAATGGTGGGTATTGGTCAAATAGCTTTCATGTGTGAAATGGTGTGGCATTATGAAAACCTGTAATCCGTTGAATTACAGGTCCTAATCTCTAACGTATACTATATTCTAACAATATGAAGTACCTCGAAGAAAACAATTTATTGACACGTAGTCAGCACGGATTCAGAAAATATCGTACTTTCGAAACTCCACTAGCTCTTTATACTTATGGAGTAATGACTGGTATCGAAAGGGGATGTCAAATTGATTCCATATTTTTAGATTTAAAGAAGGCTTTGGGCACCATCCCTCACAAGCGTCTTCTAATCAATCTGCGTGCCTATGGATCAAAGCCTCAGCAGTGCGACTGGATTCGTGATTTCCTGTCAGAAAGGTCACAGTTGGTAGTAGCAGACGGAAAGTCATCGAGTAGAACAGAAGTAATATCCCTCGTTCCCCAGGGAAGTGTTATAGGCCCTCTATTGTTCCTGATCTATATTAACGACATAGGATACAATTTCAGTAGCCATCTTAGATCGTTTTCATATGATGCTGTGATTTACCACCTTGTAAAGTCATCAGATGATCAAAGCGAATTGCAAAATGATTTATATATCTGTGTAGTGTGAAAAATGACAACTGATGCTGAATATAGAAAAGTGCGAGGATTCACGTGAGTACTAAAAGAAATCCGCTAAATATCGATTACGCGATAAGTCACACAATTCTGGAGGCTGTAAATTCAACTAAATACTTAGGGATTACAATTATAAATACCCTAAATTGGAACGATCACATAGATAATGTTGTGGGTAGAGCCAACCAAAGAGTGCGATTCATTGGCAGAACACTTAGGACGTACAACAGGTCTGCTAAAGAGACTACTTACACCACGCTTGTCCGCCCTAATCTGTAAGTATTGCTGTGCGGTGTGGGATCCGCATCAGATGGGACTGACAGATTACATCGAGAAAGTACAAAGAAGGGCAGCTCGTTTTGTATTACGGCGAAGCAGGGGATATAGTGCCACAGACATGATTCGTGATTTGGAGTGGCAGTCATTAAAACACAGGCGTTTTTCGTTGCGACTGGATGTTCTCATGAAATTTCTGCCACCAGTTTTCTCCTCCGATTGCGAAAACATTCTGTTGGCGTCCAGCTACATAGGGAGAAATGATCGTCACGACAAAATAACACAAATCAAAGTTTGCACAGAAAAATTTAATTTCTCGTTTTTCCCGCGTGCCGTTCGAGAGTGAAACGGTAGATATACAGCTTGAAAGTGATTCATTGAACCCTCTGCCAGGCACATTATTGTGAATAGAAGAGTAATCACGTAGATGTAGATGTAGATGCTGGGCTGCCATAGATACACTAGCCTAGAGGGAAGTGCATCTAGAAACACTTAATGTTTGTTGTCGGTACTGCAGTGGAGTGAAATGAGCGCTAGACACTGCCACTAGCAGTTTCCCCCATAATACATGGTATCTGTCGTTGTTGGACTTGAGGTCATGTTGAATGCATTATTTATTAAAAAAAAATGCTTTCTAAGCATTATTGTGTTGTGTAATTTAACAAAGCTCTTTCTAAATTAATGTTAACCCTTTAGGTATTGAATCTTATGATGACTAAATGCTACATATATATTTTTGGAATTGATTGTATAACATGTGAACACTTAAGCCAAACTTCATCATTAGTGCACCATCTTGTACCTAGAAGCAAAAGACAGTCTTTAACTGCGGAAAATGCAATACTAGCAAATGAATTGAGTTACTCTAACGTCAAGAATTTTACCTGTCTTGCAAATGGAAATTTGTGTTACACTTCAATACCTTCGATTTAATTTGTAACTGGTTATCGATAATACTTCACTTACTTTGATTTCACTATCTGATTATTGGTGTGTAGTATTGTAATAATATAACAGATAAGTACTGGCAAGATTTTCTCGCTTGTAATGTCCTTAAGTTTCAGTACAATATTTGATCCTAGGTACGTGACCAAGTTGTACCTAGGAACATGTTATCGTATTTGGAAAGAACTTATAATTTTCCGTAAAAGTTTTAGTAATTTAAGAGAGAAACTGCAGCACTTAAAAATGAATACCATCAATTAAAAATAGAAAAAAAAATTGGAATTTGTGTTTCAGGGTGGGCTGCTGGCGAAACAAGTGAAAATTTATAACACTCTCCCCTACTATTGTGCTTCAATATGATCAGCAGTTAGTTTCTGTAAAACTGTATTTGATGCCTTTGTTATACTGTTGTGGCCTCTTTTTCTTACCCATCAGACTTTCTCTTACTCTTTGACTTCTGTTTTGTGAACTGCTATCAGTAATATTATTTTCATACACAAATTCGCGTTCGGTCGCCGCAACGCTTGCAACGCTGCGTCAGACAAGCGCCTCTCTCAAAGCTTTTTTTTTTTTTTTCTCAGTGCGGCTATCTATCGTTTCCGCATCCGCAGTACTGTGACTATCTGCTAATTTGCTAGGCTATTCTATCGGCTGCTCGTCCTATAAGCGGCTTGGCGCAGACAAATTGCAATGAAGCCAACTTACCCCAATGATAAAAGTTTTAATAAAATGGCTCGAGAAGGAAATGTGGGCTGTGACGGAAATGTCACGATCCACGCTTGTCTCCAGACTTTTTCCAAGTAAATCACCTCTGGTTGTGCTTGTTGAACAGTGGATTTACTACTAAGTCCTGAAAGTTATTTCAGAACACAACGACTATTACTCCTACCTCATGTGTATATCTTTGTTCTTCCCTTCTATTTTCCCCCTGTTAGTCTTTCTTCAGAACTAAAAGATTGTCAGTTATCTTTTTCTACCGAGATACCGTTTCAGTTCCCCCATTTGTTCACTCAATATCTTCATGCTGTCCTTCACGTCTTGGTGTGTAAACGTGAACAGTTTTTGTTTAATGTGTATCCTTTTGAGGATAATCTAGTTACCAAATGATTGACGGAAAATTTGCTTTTCTCAATTTTCCTATTCATGTTCAGTTCACTGAAGACACAGTACCTGACGGCACTAATTGGTAATCAACTAAAATCAGCCAAAAATTTAAAAGCGTCTGTTCTTTTCATTTCTACACAAGTTATAGGAAGGAATTTGGCAGCCTTCTTGCAGTAGTCTGTGCCTGGAGAAAAACAATTTTTCCATCAATGGTCGTTGGAGAGATGCCCATGTTTGTAGGAATGTATCTTTTATTATGGTTACCCACTGCTGAAAGTCTTCTGTTAAAAATAAACATGAATTTCACACAGTTCTTGTCTAGCTCAGCTCATTGCTTAAAAAAAAAGAGATATCAACGTCCAGCAATTAGCTCTTTACCAAAATCTTCAGTTCCTACAACATTCCTTGTTTAGTTATACAGATGTTTAATCACCATATGTCGCAAGTCATCCTCTAACTTCTATTTGCGAGTACATAATATATTGTAATTTATCTGAAAATAATTTATTTTGTCTTCTTAATACTACCTTGAGTTACTTATTCGATATATTAGTAGATCGCTCTCACTTCATTCACAGAATTTGGAGCTATCCCGTCTTCCCGAAAGTATTTATCTACCATCCACGAACCACGGACCTTACCGTTGGTGCGGTGGCTTGCGTGTCTCAGCGATACAGATAGCCGTATCACAGGTGAAACCTTGCTGGGGCAACAGTGTCGATGATTGACTGATGTAGCGTTGTAACAATAACCAAAATGGCATTTCTGTGCCGTTGCGAACGGCTGAAAGCAAGTGGGAAGCTACAGCCGCAATCTCGTCCGAGGGCATGCTGCTTTACTGCATGGTTAAATAATTATGGCATCCTCTTGGGGAAAATATTCTGGAGGTAAAATATCCTCCCATTCTGGCCTCTGGGTGGAGACTCCTCAGGAGGATGTCCTCATTGTGAGAAACAAAACTGGTGCTCTACGGATGGACAGGTGCGAGGTTACATCCATTAATGGCGCAGGTAGGTTAGAAAATTTAAAAAGAGGAGTGGGTAGGATGAAATTAGAGATATTGGAAAATAGTGATTTATGGTGTTAGGAGGACAAGGACTTTTGGTCAAGTTAGTACGTGGATGTAAATTCAAAGTCAAATAAGAGCGCTGCGGGAGTAGGATTAATAATGAATAATAAAGTACACACAACACATATCCACAGGAAACGAGGCCTGTAAATGGAAAGTCGTCATGATGATCTCTCATTGGCAAAAGATTCTGGCGTAGGCCCTCATTCGGATCTCCGGGAGGGGACTGCTAAGGGGTCGGTGGCCATGAGAAAAAGAGTTTGAATAACCAACTTAAAGGTAACGTTGTACGTGTCGGGACGTGTAATGTCCGAAGTTTGAACGTGGTAGGGAGGCTATCAATTCTGGAAAGTTAAATGCAAGGCTCAGTCTAGATATAATGGGTGCCAACGAAGTGAAATGCAAAGAAGACAAGGATATCTGGTCAGATGAGCATATGGCACTGTGAAGAACAGCATAAAATGGTAGAACGAGAGTAGATTTCGTCGTGAATAGGAAGGTAGGGAAGATATTGTGTCAAAGTGAACAGTTTAGTGATAGGATTGTTTTGATCAGAATAGACACCATACGAACTCTAACAACGACAGTTCAGGTATACATGCTGACGTCGGAAGCCGAAGACGACGAGACAGAGAAACGATATGAGGATATCGATAATTTTTACTTTTGAACCGTGCAACTATAAATGAATGAAACCAAATTTTCGTGCCATACACGTTTCGCCTTTAATCTCAGCAAGGCATCTTCAGTGGCCTGCAATATGTACTGGAATATGAAGTGCAAGGAAGCTAAAGCGAAATGGCTACAGTGAAAATGTGAAGAAATCTAAAAAGGAATCATTGTCTGAATGACTCACTCACCATATAGAAAAGTCACAATAACCTTAGGTAAAAATAAAAGCAAGGGTGGTAACATTAAGAGAGCAATGGGAATTCCACTGTTAAATGCAGAGGACAGAGCAGATAGGTGGAAAGAGAACACTGAAGGTTTTTATGAGGGAGAAGCTTTGTCTGATGTGATAGAAGAAGAAACAGGAGTTGACAGGGAAGAGATAGGAGATCCAGCTTTAGAATCAGATTTTAAAAGGGGTTTGGAAGACCTAAGATCAGATAGCACAGAAGCGATAGTAACATTACACCAGAATGTATGAAATCATGGGAGGAAGTGGCAGCAAAACGACTATTAATTTTTTTGTGTCGAATTTATGGGTCCGGCGATACACCATCCGACTTTCGGAAAATGATCATCCACAACATACCGAAGACTTCAAGAGCTGACAAGTGCGAGAATTATCTCATTATCAGTTTAACAGCTCATGCATACAATACAAGTTGCTACAAGAGTAATAGGCAGAAGAACGGAAAAGGTTGAGGATCTGTTAAATGACGATCATTTAGTTATTAGGAAAGGTAAATGTACGAGAGAGTTAATTCTTCCATTGCGCCTGGTAATAGAGACAATACTACAGAAAAATCAAGACACGTTCATAGGATTTGTCGACCTGGAAAAAGCTTTCGAAATCGAAAATAGTGCAAGATATACGAAATGCTGAGGAAAATAAGTTTAAGGTAAATGAAGAGACGGGTAATATACGATATGAGAAAAAACCAAGACGGAACAATAAGAGTGGAACAACAAGGACAATATGCTCGGGTTAAAAAGGGTGTAAAAAGGGATGCGGTCCTTTACTCCTACTGCTAAATCCATAGATCGAAAGAAGAGATGTCAGAAATCAGAGAAAAGTTCGAGAGTAGGGTTCAAATTCAGGGTGAGAGCATATCGCGATAAGATTTGCTGTAGCCAATCCTATCCTCAGTGAAATGGAAGAAGAATTACAGAGTATATTGAATGGAATGAACAGTCTAATGGTGCAGAATGTGGATTAAGAGTAAGTCGAAGAAAGACGACGAGAGGAATGAGAAGTAGCAGAAATGAGAACAGCGAGAAACTTAACATCAGGTTTGACGGTCACGAAGTAGATGAAATTAAGGAATTCTGCTACATAGGCAGCAAAATGACCAACGGAATAAGGAGGACATCAAAAGCAGTCTAGTACCGTCAGAAAGGGCGTTCCAGGCCAACAGAAGTCTACTAGTATCATAGGCCTTCATTTGAGGAAGACATTTCTGAGAATCTACGTTTGGAGCACAGCATTGTATGGTAGTGGAATATGGACTATGGGAAAACTGGAACAGAAGAGAATCGAAGCTTTTGAGATGTGATGCTACAGGCGAATGTTGAAAGCAATAAGAAGGTTCTGGGCAGCATCGGAGAGGAAATAAATACGTGAGGAACACTGACAAGGAGAAGGGAAAGGGTGACAGGAAACCTGTTAAGACATAAGGGAATGACTTGTATGGTACTAGGTGGAGCTGTAGTGGACAAAAACTGTAGAGGACGACTGAGATTGAAATACACCCAGCAATAATTGATGATGTTGGTTGCAAGTGCTACTCTGAAATGAAGATAGGAGAGGAATTCTTGGCGGGCCACACCAAACCTATCAGATTACTGATGCGTAAAAAAAAAAAGAAAAGTAAATTATAGGAATCTGGGTACATTACTACGAACCGCATAATAAACGGATTATCTTAAGCAAGACAGATGAAAGCCAAGGCCCACGACAGTACTACAAGTTTATATGTTAGCTAGATTGGCAGATGATGAGAGGACTGGAGAAATGTGTGATGAGATAAATGAAGTGATTAAGATGGTTAAGGAAGATGAAAATATAATTGTGATGTGGGACAGGAATTCGATAGTAGGGAAACGGAGAGAAGGTAAAATTGTAGGTACATACGTATTGGGGGAACGGAATGAAAGAGGAAGCCGCCTCGTAGAATTTTAATCGTTCCTAACATTCAGTTGAAGAATCATGAAAGAAGGTTGTATACGTGGAACAGATCCGGAGACATTGGGAGGTTCCAGATTGATTACATAATAATAAGACAGAGACTTTGTAACAAGAATTTAAATTATAAGACACCTCCACGTCCACTTGTGGACTCCGGCCACCATTTAGTGCTTATGCAAAATGTTAGGAATTTAATGCGATGGGATCTGGATAGTTTGGACGACCCAGAGGGTACTAAGAATTTCAGATGGAGAGTTAGGCAAAGATTGGCTAGATCAGGGAAATAAATAAAGTAGAAAACGAAGGGATACCTTTGAGGGGACGAAATAGTGAAGGCAGCAGAAGATCGCATTGGTGAAAAGACAAGGCCTAGTATGTATTCTTGGATATCACAGGAGACATTGAATTTAACTGGTGAAATGGGAAAATATGAAGATCTAGCAAATGACGGACGCGAAAGGTATAAAAGCGTCTAAAAAAGTAAGACTGACAGGAAGTTCAAAATGGCTAAGAAGGAATGGCTAGAGGACAAATGTACGGATTTAGTAGCACATTTCACTAGGGGAAACATAGATACAGCCTACAAGAAAACTAAAGAAGTCTTTGGAGAGAACAGAAGCAGCTGTGTGATTATCAAGAGCTCAGCTGGAACACCGGTCCTAAACAGAAAAGGGAAAGCAGAAAGGTGGAAGGAGCATATAGAGGGTCTCTTCTAGCGAGATATACTCGAGGGTAATATTAGGAAATGGAAGAGGTCGTAGATGAAGATCATATGTGGGGTATGATACTGCGTGAAGAATTTGCGAAAGCACTGAAAGACCTAAGCCGAAAGATGGCCCCGTGAGTAGACAACATTCCGTTAGACCTACTGATACCCTTGGGAGATCCAGCCATAATAGAAGTCTTCCACCTGCTGTACATGATGTATGACACTGGTGAAATACTCTCGGACATCAAAAAGAGTTTAATAATTCCAATCCCAAAGAAAGCAGGTGTTCACAAATGTGAAAATTTATGTTATTTAATCTGTACATTGAGCGAGCAGTAGAGAAAGGTTTGGAATAGGAATTAAAGTTCAGAGGGACGAAATAAAAACTTTCTGGTTTGTCAAAAAATATGGTTCAAATGGCTCTGAGCACTATGGGACTTAACATCTATGGTCAACAGTTCCCTAGAACTTAGAACTACTTAAACCTAACTAACCTACGGACCTCACACAACACCCAGTCATCACGAGGCAGAGAAAATCTCTGACCCCGCCGGGAATCGAACCCGGGAACCAGGGCGCGGGAAGCGAGAACGCTACCGCACGACGACGAGCTGCGGACTCTGGTTTGTTAATGACATTTAATTCTGTCAGAGACAGCAAAGATATAGGAATAACAATCGAAGGGACTGGACACTGTATTGAAAGGTGTACATAAAATGAACATCAACAAAAGAAAAACATGGGTTATGGAATGTAGTCGACTAAACTAAGGTGATGCTAAGGGAAGAGAGACAAAGTAGTATAGCAGTTCTGGTATTGTGGCAGCAGAATAAGTAATGATGGTCGAAGTAGAGAGTGTATAAAATGTAGACTTGAAATGGTAAGAAAAGCGTCTCTAAAGACGACATATTTGTTAACATCGAATAGAGATTTAAAAGTTAGGAAGTCTTTTTTGAAAGTGTAGGTGATACGACACTTTCTGAGACGTCAAGAGATCATGAATTTAGTATTGGAGGGAAGTGTCTGGGGAAAAAATTATAGAGGGAGACGAAGAGATGAACGCAGTAAGGTGATTCAGAAGCGTGTAAATTGCAGTAGTTAATCGGAGATGAAAAGGCTTTTACCGGATAGAGTAGCATGGAGAGCTGCGTGAAACAAACAACAACAATTTGTTTCTTACGTCGAGGCGAAGACATATTTCCAGAGATATTCGGCACTCCAGTTGAGAGACGCTCATTGTAGTTGACCATTTCCAACATGTTTCTTTTCTTTCGTAGCTTTTGTGCCGCGAGCAATCTTTGCAACTATATCTGTGACACATCGATCGATTTCCGCCTATTCACTGCTGCTTTGGCTACATTAGTGTATTCGCCTAAGGTCATTCGGACCAGAGTGGCTTCACCCAATGTCCAGCGAGTGCGTTGTCAAGACGCGTGGCTAGCCAGCTGGGCAGGAAGACGAGGCATTGTGCATCAGTCTGTTATATTCGTGTTGTCTGGAGTGAAGTAGTTTCGCCTGTGTGCGACATAGTGTGCTTTCGATCGAGAAAGAATCCCATGACTCTGAAAAAGATGGAGAGCGATACCCAAAAGCAACCAATGTTTTGTACTCATGAAGAGGTACTGAGCATTGAAAATAATTTGTATATGCGGACTCTAGAATACAAAGGAATGTGTTACTTTGCGACCTGGTGAGATATACTGGAACAGTGTGGTTGTTTAGGCAATTCTATAGAATGATTAGCAGAGTGGCACTAGCGCTTGTGATCAATGTGGGGCAATTATCGTTTTGTTTCCGTGTAGTTTCCGATTCGCGATGGGGGTCTGAAGCTGATATCTCATTCACGAAAAGTTTTTGCGCTTATAATGATTCTTTGTCTCTGATTAACGTTATGTAGCAGGTCGTTGTAAGATTGTGCTGATTACACATAAATTATGTGATATTGAGCTGGTTGTACTGCGTTGAATCCGTCTGCTTTTTGGGTTCAAGTAATAATCCTTATGTTAAAACAAAGTCATCTGTCCTCATTGCTCTTTGTTTCATTCGCCAACTGCTTTAAATGGAGCATTACTGTTGCAAAATAATAGCACTGAACAGTAACGAGGTTTGCATTAATGCGTTGTGCAGAGATAATTAGAGATATATTCTCGGCTTTAATTCTATCGCTAGTTCAATTGGAGCTATTTATGTTGTGAGCCATTTATTAAAACATGAAGTATTTCTTAGCGTTACCAAATTATTTACAGATTATAGAAGGTAAGTTCTCCGCCAGACTTTCTAGCAGCGGCTGTTTTGTCGTCTTCTTTTTTTGTGCTCTGCTGTCACAAGATTAAATTCCTAGGCCACTATCAATAGATCACTTCACAAGCCAAGGTAAATTCCGATGCGACACTAGTGCGTTTCTGTAAAGAATCAAAAGTGATGGTAAACTAATCGCGTAATAATATTATTTCCTTTGGATTTTATTCACCTGTAAAGAGGGCATCCTTAAGCAAGGCCAATTTCAAGTGGAACTTGAATTTCCGTTTGCTACTAGTGAAGTCACATCCAATTTAACAGACACCATACAGGGTTACTATCTACTTTCCTGCGCTTCTCGTTTTCCGTACACGTGTGTGTGTGGGAGAGGATTATGGTTTCGAGTGCGTTTGTTTGTTCATGCAAGAATGCACGTGTAGTTATCAATCGCGGAAGGCTAAATTACAACATAGAGAGCTTTAACAGTTTCATTGACTGAAGTACCGCGCAGAAGCACTACTTCCCAATGAACAGTGACTCTTTCCGAGAAATTACTTCGGACAGAATTTCCCATTTCCCTAATTATGACAGTTCGTTACGAAGACTCCCAGAGAGCATTTATTTCTCGGCGTCTGTAGTGTGATGTAGTGAAATGACGTTCTCAGCGTTTCATTTTGAAACGGAAATGAGGTTGAGCCAGGACAGTTCCTGAAAAGAATAAAAGATGAGAACACGCAGAAAACGCAAACTTTATTCTCGTATTCATTTCTGACGCCGAGTAGCTTTCTTCCATCCGTTAGCGAATCAAAATGTTAAACTTTTAGTAATCACAGGTGTATGTATTATTAGCGTTAGCTGTATTTACACATGTTTGACAGAATAACTATTTTATTTTGCTTCTAAGATTAAAACATTTGACGCCGTAGTGTCGATCACATTTGAAACAACCCGTTTCGGTACATTATTGTCGTATTGTACTGGATGAAAGAAATGTGGACCTTATGCTAAGAGACTGGTCCTCATGCTCACAATGTCTTTGCTCAGAGTGCAGTTAAGTAATTCCGCATTATTGAAAAACAACTTTATCACACATGCATAGCGTGCTGTCCATAATAGAAATAAGAAGATTAAAAGCGTGTATCATTTGACAGAAAGAAAAACGAAAACAGTCTAAGACATTCGATTACTTCATATTTGCACATAAGGTCTTGTGTGCCATCTTCTGTTTTGCTTATTTAACTGAAGTCCCGTTCGCTTTGATATCGTCTATCGTCCTCAGCGTAGTGGCTGACCCTGCCTTTAAAAAGTCAATTTACGTAACTGACGTAAAATGCAGAGTGAATATCGATGGCAGTGACAAGTCAGGTACTGCACTATTATGAAGGATGGAACACGTACGTATGTCTACTCGGTGATTTGAATTTGAGACTTGTCCTAAACACTGGGATGAAGCCTTAAAGAAGATCACATCACCATTTTTCTTCTGTTTTCTCATATCTGCTCCAGTGCACTGTCTCTAGCAATAGTGTTCTCAGACAGAACCTTAAGCTGCATCCTTTCTTTCGTTTTTACTAGACGAGCCCCCCATGAACCATTGACTTTGCCGTTGGTGGGGAGGCTTGCGATACAGATAGCCGTACCGTAGGTGCAACCACAACGGAGGGATATCTGTTGAGAGGCCAGACAAACGTGTGGTTCCTGAAGAGGGGCAGCAGCCTTTTCAGTAGTTGCAGGGGCTACAGTCTGGATGATTGACTGATCTGGCCTTGTAACACTAACCTAAACGGCCTTGCTCTGCTGATATTGCGAACGGCTGAAACCAAGTGGAAACTGCAGCCGTAATTTTTCCCGGGGGCATGCAGCTTTACTGTATGGTTAAATGTTGATGGCGTCCTCTTGGGTAAAATATTCCGGAGGTAAAATAGTCCCCCATTCGAATCTCCGGGCGGGGACTACTCATGAGGACGTCGTTATCAGGAGAAAGAAAACTCGCGTTCTACTGATAGGAGCGTGAAATGTCAGATCCATTCATCGGGCAGGTAGAAATGAAAATTTAAAAAGTGAAATGGATGGGTTAAACTTAGATATAGTGTGAATTAGCGAAGTTCAGTGGCAGGAGGAAGAAGAAAAAAAAATGGCTCTGACCACTATGGGACTTAACATCTACGGTCATCAGTCCCCTAGAACTTAGAACTAATTAAACCTAACTAACCTAAGAACATCACGCAACACCCAGTCATCACGAGGCAGAGAAAATCCCTGACCCGGCGGGGAATCGAACCCGGGAACTCGGGCGCGGGAACCGAGAACGCTACCGCACGATCACGAGCTGCTGACAAGGAAGAAGACTTTTGATCAGATGAATACAGGGTTTTAAATACAAAACTAAATAGGGTAATGCAGGAATAGGTTTAATAATGAATAAAAAAATAGGAGTGCGGGTAAGCTACTACAAACAGCATAATGAACGCATAATTGTGGCCAAGATAGACACGAAGCCCACGCCAACTACAATAGTACAAGTTCATATGGCAACTAGCTCTGCCGATGACGAAGAAATTGAAGATATGTATGATGAGATAAAAGAAATTATTCAGACAGTGAAGAAAGACGAAAATTTAACAGTCGTGGGTGACTGAAGCTCGATATTAGGAAAAGGAAGAGAATTAAACGTAGTAGCTGAATATGGAATGGGGGTAAGGAATGAAAGAGGAAGCCGCCTGGTAGAATTTTGCTCAGAGCACAACTTAATCATAGCTAACACTTGGTTCAAGAATCCTAAAAGAATGTTGTATACAAGGAAGAAGCCTGGAGATACTGACAGGTTTCAGATAGATTATATAATGGTAAGACAGAGTTTTAAGAACCAGGTTTTAAATTGTAAGACTTTCCAGGGGCAGATGTGGACTCCGACCACAAGCAATTGGTTATGAGCTGTAGATTAAAACTGAGGAAACGGCAAAAAGGTGGGAATTTAAGGAGATGGGGCCTGGATAAACTGACTAAACCAGAGGTCGTACAGAGTTTCAGGGAGAGCATAAGGGAACCATTGACACGAATGGGGGAAAGAAATACGGTAGAAGAAGAATGGGTAGCATTGATGGATGAAGTAGTGAAGGCAGCAGAGGATCAAGTACGTAAAAAGGCGAGGGCTAGTTGAAATCCTTGATAACAGAAGAAATATTGAATTTAATTGATGAAAGGAGAAAATATAAAAATGGAGTAAATGAAGCAGGCAAAAAGGAATTGAAACGTCTCAAAAATTAGATCGACAGGAAGTGCAAAATGGCTAAGCAGGCATGGCTAGAGGACAAATGTAAGGATTTAGAAGCTTATATCACTAGGGGTGAGATAGATAGACCCTTTGCAGAAAAGAGAACCATCTGTATAAATATCTGGAGCTCAGATGGTAAACCAGTTCTAAGCAAAGAAGGGAAGGCAGGAATGTCGTAGGAGTATATAGAGGGTGTATACAAGGACAATGTTATTGAAGACAATATTATGGAAATGGAAGAGGATATAGATGAAGATGAAATGGGAGATATGATACTGCGTGAAGAGTTTGACAGAGTACTGAAAGACCTAAGTGGAAACAAGACCCTGGTAGTAGACAACATTCCATTAGAGCTACTGACAGCATTGGGAGAGCCAGTCCTGACAAAACTTTACCATCTGGTGAGCAAGATGTATGAGACTGGCGAAGTACTCTCAGACTTCAAGAAGAATATATAATAATCCAATCCCAAAGAAAGCAGGTGTTGATAGATGTGAAAATTACCGAACTATCAGTTTAATAAATCACGGCTGCAAAATACTAATGCGAATTCTCTACAGACGACTGGAAAAACAGGTAGAAGCCGACCTCGGGGAAGATCAGTTCTGATTCCGTAGGAATATTGGAACTCGTGAGTCAATACTGACCCTACGACTTATCTTAGAAGCTTGATTTAGAAAAGGCAAAGCTAAGTTTCTATTATTTGTAGACCTATAGAAAGCTTTTGACAGTGTTGACTGGAATATCTCTTTCAAATTCTGAAGGTTCAAAATGGCTCAAATGGCTCTGAACACTATGCGACATAATTTCGGAGGTCATCAGTCGCCTAGAACTAAGAATTAATTAAACCTAACTAACCTAAGGACATCACACACATCTATGCCCGAGGCAGAATTCGAACCAGCGGCCGTTCGGTTCCAGACTGTAGAATTCTGAAGGTAGAAGGGGTAAAATGCAGGGAGCGAAAGGGTATTTACAATTTGTACAGAAAGCAGATGGGAGTTATAAGAGTCGAGGGACATGAAAGGGAAGCAGTGGTTGGGAAGGGAGTGAGACAGGGTTGCAGCCTCTCCCCGATGCTATTCAATCTGTATATTGAGCAAGCAGTAAAAGAAACAAAAGAATAGTTCGGAGTAGGTATTAAATTCCATGGAAAAATAATAAAAACTTTGAGGTTCGCCGATGACAATGTAATTCTGTCAGACAGCAAAGGACTTGGAAGAGCAGTTGAACGGAGTGGACAGTGTCATGAAAGGAGGATATAAGAAGAACATCAAAAAATGCAAAACGAGCATAATGGAATGTATTCGAGTTAAGTCAGGTGACGCTGAGGGAATTAGATTAGGGAATGAGACACTTAAAGTAGTAAAGGATTCTTGCTATTTAGGAAGCAAAATAACTGATGATGGTCGAAGTAGAGAGGATATAAAATGTAGGCTGGCAATGGCAAGGAAAGCGTTTCTGAAGAAGAGAAATTTGTTAACATCGAGAATAGATTTAAGTGTCAGGAAGTCGTTTCTGAGAGTATTTGTATGGAGTGTAGCCATGTATGGAAGTGAAACATGGACGATAAATAGTTTGGACAAGAAGAGAATAGAAGCTTTTGAAATGTGGAGCTATAGAAGAATGCTGAAGATCATATGGATAGATCACATAACTAATGAAGAGGTATTGAATAGAATTGGAGAGAAGAGGAGTGTGTGGCACAACTTGACTAGAAGAAGTGGTCGATTGGTAAGACTTGTTGCGAGACATCAAGGGTTCACCAATTCAGTATTGGAGGGCAGCGTGGAGGGTAAAAATCGGAGAGGGAGACCAAGAGATGAATACACTAAGCAGATTCAGAATGATGTAGGCTGCAGTGCGTACTGGGAGATTAAGCAGCTTGCACAAGGTAGAGTAGCATGTAGATCTGCATCAAACCAGTCTCAGGACGGAAGACCACAACAACAACAACTGACCGCAAGATTTTCAGTAACGCGTTCTTTATCTCGGGCAATACATATGTAAACTACAAGTCCACGTACAAGGAATTGTGAATGTTCTGAATCGATGAACTGGATTTCGCACTGACTACAAACGGCTTGTCTCAGCTAGCACCGATTGCCGCTAACTGGATACCAAACCGTTTCTCTGTAGAACCGAAGACAGGATTATAGTGGAAGGTCCTACTGCAGTAAGGCTACAAAACACTGTGGTGGGAGTGGTCACAACGCAGTGTCTTATGCGAACTGTTGACAGACCTGTCCCAGTGTTTAAGGATGTGCCCTCTATAGTTCTCCCGTTCTTCTGTGATTTTCAACGTGATTTTTTCACAAATTCACTGCCAGGCGGTGGCCAAATACAACTGGAATAGTTGCACAGACGACCACCGCAGTGAGCCACCCATCTGGTCCCACCATTGGCGTGTCAGTTTCAAACATTCTTCGCTATGAATCAGCCGTAAAATATTCACGTAAGGAATACCACCTTGGTGGTCTCTAGTTCCCACAACATTATCACAGATACAGTGGCATTCTAAGACTTTAGATGAAAGGTCTACAGTACCGGTGGCCATGATAGACGTAACGAAAGCATTGTTGTCGCTGCTGAACACTATAGATCTCCTGCACAACAAACACACTGTGGCGAACACCTTATTAACATCGCTATCAGTTCTACTGTAAAGTGAAATGTGCATAAGAATAGTAAAGAAATTTCATCACAAGTGGCAAATGCAGAACAATGAACAGATTTTTCCAGGAGAAAAAAAATTTGGTAGGAACTGTACTAACTTGTCTAGTCTGACGAAAAACAAACTCAGTGCTCCAGGTTAAGCCGGCCAGAGTGGCCGTGCGGTTCTGGGCGCTACGGTCGCAGGTTCGAATCCTGCCTCGGGCATGGATGTGTGTGATATCCTTAGGTTAGTTAGGTTTAATTAGTTCTAAGTTCTAGGCGACTGATGACCTCAGAAGTTAAGTCGCATAGTGCTCAGAGCCATTTGAACCATTTGCCAGCTCCAGGTTAATAAACGAAAGAAACAGGGCACTTACCCAAGCTTGTTTTTATCTGGGTAACAACTTTGACTAATAGACGAAAATAACAGGAACCTGGTTTCAATATCAGCCACTGGTAGATATTATACGTAAACAACTCACGGGAATCGCAAACGACGAATTTCAGGTTAGAAGTCCAGGTCACCCACATGTCGTTGGGGTGGGAAACTATCCCAAAATATGGAAGACCCAACAATGATCAATGACGTGGGAATACAGAAAATAATGTAAAACACTGGAAAATAATGTAGACCACTATATTAAGGAAACATAACGTGCAAGTCTCCCATTAAGGTATCTGGTAAAGGATAAGACGATGGAAGTGATAATCAGAAAAAGGTTGGAAAATCAACAACAGGATGACATTTCACGAGTAGGAACATGGAATTTCAGAAGCGTGAATGTAGTGAGGACACTAGAGGGTTTGAATTGTGGAATTAATGGCCTCACTCTAGTTATTATAGTAAGTGAGTGTTGTTAAATGGAAGGAAGATAAAGAATTCTATTTATTTGACTGTACACTATTTCGAACAGTATCAGAAATTAGTATAATCGACAGTGAATTTACCATATATAGGAAGGTAATGTAGGGAGTTATTTACTGAGTTGAGTGATATAATTACTCTCTTCAGACTCAATAGCAAATCAAAAATAATACCAATAATTCGAAATCTTGATAAATTTACTGTTCCGAAATTGTGACGTTAACAAGACGTAATAACATAGTATCCCATGAATCTAACACCACTGACGCACAACTGGAATCAACCCACTCATGCAGATAGCTGGGTGTAACAACAGCAAATACAGTGGTGTCATATTTCGGGTCATTGCGGGGATCCTCTCTAAATGTCACCAGTAGACAAAGGGGATACAAAACACTCATGCGACGCATCCTAGACTAATGGCCTAGTGTATGAGACTCTTATCAAACGACATTAATAGACGATATAATGAAGGGTAACACAAATGGTCACAGGTTTGCGTGACCCACAGGAGGTCGTTAGGGAGGTACCGAACAACGTGAAGTGTCAGACTCATGAAGATAGAGTCCAACTATCCTTCAAAAGCCTCTATACTCTGAAGAGCCAATGAAACTGGTACACCTGACTAATATCATGTGTGGCCCCGCGAGCACGCAGAAGTGCCGCAACACGACGTAGCATGGTATCAACTTATGTCTCAAGTAGAGCTGGAGGGAACTGACACCATGAATGCTGCAGGGCTATCCACAGATCCGTAAGAGTACGAGGGGTTGGAGATCTCTTCTGAACAGTACGTTGAATGGAGCCACACTGCAGCACTTCTGGATGTGGGTGGTGTCTCATTGTCCTGCTGGAATTGCCCGAGTCCGTCGGCATATACAATGGACATGAATAAATGCAGGTGATCACCTGTCAGAGTCGTATTTAAACGTATCAGGGATCCCATGATGTCGCTCTAACTCCATACGCCCCACACCGTTACAGAGCCTGCACCAGCTTGAACAGTCCCCTGGTGACATGCAGGATCCATGGACTTACGAGGTTTCTTCACGCCCGTACACATCCATCCGCTCGAAACAACCTGAAACCAAACTCTCCGACGAGGCAACATGTTTCCTGCCCTTAAAAGTTGAGATGTAGAATTTTCACATCGCCACATCTCGTACTATAAAACACTGATTTGAGTAATGAAATAGGCCAAGAGCCATTTATTTGCCAATGTATAATATTTAACTACGCATTGTAATGATGTATTTTGGCGATTTACAAGGAGAAATGAATCCAGCGTCACTGACGCGCCTTAGAAACTGTACACTAATTCAATGCGCATCGATATTAAAGACAAACTCTGAAGACATTTGAATATTTCAAAAATCAAGAGCGCAACCCATCGTCCACTGCCCAACGATATCACTCTCTTTTTATCTTCTGTATAATATGGACGCACGATTACATAGGCGTCATTATTAGACTTGTAATTTGTTAAACTCTACGGACATATACTGTCATTTTATTGTATGTGGGACTAGTGTGTGTGGAAAACGCTGAGTGTTTAATGAATTTCCAAACTTTTCAAACCACTCACGCTCTGTCATTGTTATTGACGTAAGTTCAAATGGTTCAAATGGCTCTGAGCACTATGGGACTTAATATCTGAGGTCTACAGTCCCCTAAAACTTAGAACTACTTAAACCTAACTAACATAAGGACATCACACACATCCATGCCCGAGGCAGGATTCGAACCTGCGACCGTAGCGGTTGCGCGTTTCCAGACTGAAGCGTCTAGAACCGCACGGCCACAGATACCGGCTATTGACGTAAGTGTTAACATGTTAAATGCATGTTAAGTTCAAATTTGTAAATATAGTGTCAATTATCCTAAATTTGTGTTTGCTTTCGTTGTTGGACAACCTTAACCATTTACTTTCTATGTGCCAAGTTTTTTTCACAGAGCCAGCCATGTCCGACGTGTTACTGTGTGGACGGAACAGTCGAGGCCGACGTTAACATACTATTTGTATTTACCCCTTGTGATATTCTTCGAACTCAGTTCCAAACTGGCCCTTACGTACATTTTCAGTGCGAGTGACGTCCGGGAGTTTCTTAGGAAACTTTAATTCTCAAATCGCACATCGCTCGCACAAAGCCTAACTGTTCCACAATAGTACGCGGCACTTCCTAAGCGGGAGAGGAAACCATGCAAGTATATGTTGCGTTCCCCATCTCAATCTGATGCTTAACAATAATATCAGTAATAATATTTCCTTACATCAGACAGTCCAATGTCCGTGTTGACAGGTCCGGGCGAGGCATGCAGCTTTGTTTGGCGCAGTCTTTAAGCGTACACGAGTGGACATTCGGCTCCGAAAGCCCATACGAATGATGTTTCGCTGAATGGTCCGAACACTGACACTTGTTGATGACCTAGCATTGTAATCTGCAGTAATTTGTGGAAGGAATGCATTTCTGTCACGTCGGAAGAGTCTCTTCAATCGTCTATGGTCCGGTTGTGAAGGATCTTTTCCCGGCCGCACCGACGGCAAAGATTTGATGTTTTACCGGATTCCTGATATTTACGGTACACTCATGAAATGGTATACGGGAAAACCCTCATTCCATCGTTACCTAGGGGAAGCTGTGCCGCTCATTCGCCGACTACAACACCACGTTCAAACTCATGTAAATCTTAATAACCTGCCATTGTAGCAGCAGTAAACGATCTAAGAACGGCGCCAGACACTTGTTGCCTTACCTAGGCGTTACCAACCGCACCCCGTGTTCTGCCTGTTTACATACTTCTGTATTTGAATACGCGTACCTGTACCAGTTTCATTGGCGCTTCGGTGTATATCATTTATACCTCATTCTTGAAGCTACCATTTACATACCTCTTAAAGCGTACCTAGACCTAACGCTCACAAAACCCCGTATTATCTAGGAACATTTGACTGATATCGTTAATTTTCTTCCTAAGAACTGGTACTCGTCCGTAGTAGAAATTACGTAATAATCTAGCCCTTCCTTCATTCAACTAAGGTCGGAGGAAATGCAGCGGAAACAGTCCCCACTTCGCAAATGTAGGTTTATTCCATTTTACGCGGCATGTACCCTGAGTGTGAAGACAACGTAATTCTTTCAATACCGCCAGACGGAAGTCGGTAGATTCCAGTCAGTGAAGTGGAAAATAGCATTCCAGGAAAGAGCAACCCTGCAAGTCTACTGTGACCATTAGCCAGATAAAAGTCAAGGAATTTGCCTCTTCCATATGACTGGGCTCCGTCAACTCAGATTCTCCCTTTCTCTCTCTCTCTCTCTCTCTCTCCCTTACGCTCTTCGCAAAAGTCTGGAAAACTAATGGTCTGTGTTCACAGTTCCTGGCATAATATCTGAGTGACAGTGAGAACAGAAAGTCATTCTAAAGGTCAGTGGTAACGATAAAACACTTTTACAATACTAAACTGACAGGATTGTACTTTGTTTATACATGAGAAGGATGTTCTTAACATTGGAGATGGAGATTTGGTTCACTATCAATACACACTTAGTGACAGACGTTGTTGAAATGGCTCTGAGCACTATGGGACTTAACTACTGTGGTCATCAGTCCCCTAGAACTTAGAACTATTAAACCTAACTAACCTAAGGACATCACACACATCCATGCCCGAGGCAGGATTCGAACCTGCGACCGTAGCAGTCGCGCGGTTCCGGACTGCGCGCCTAGAACCGCGAGACCACCGCGGCCGGCGACAGACGTTGTGTGTAATTTTAACTCAGGGTAAATTGTCCCTTACTCAATATATTCCTAAGTTTCATGTGATATCTGCGTACTACATTTGTGCCTTCGTTCGATAGCAAAAATTTAACCTCCGCAAATTTTTCCTAGCACAGAAGACAGAAATGGAAGTGTGGATTTAATGCTGAAACAATCACTAGAAAGACATACGAGGGGAACGTACCGTTTAATTGATGGAAAAAGAGTAAAAATTTAATCGAAAAGAAAGAGTTTTCTTTATCATAATATTAAGAAGGCGTAAGTGTAGAAGAAAGTGACTGTGTTGAGACAGTGGTGCAGAGTGCTTAAACGTGCGAAACGCAGAAGTAGATATCCACTTATCATAGCAGCATTTTTACAGTAAAATATGTATGCTTTAAGAAGAGGTAGTCATTTTGAAGTTGTCACTGAAGAGGAGGAAATCCAAGTGACAGGATTTCAGGAACTTGAAATGCAGTGAACAGAATGAACAAAAGGTTATCATGACAAAGGATCAAGTCATCGAAAGTATCAAAAGGAACTATTCGCCACTACATAATGTGAATGTTCCCTGCACATAACGTTACCGGATACACAATAGGTGACAACGTTATTTTGTCTGAGAGACAGAGTGAAATTCTGAGGTGTAACGGTGATACGGATTGTGTTATAAAAGTGGCTGCATTTGAAAAGGTAGATGGTGAATTGATCGATTACTGTTATAACTGCGTTTAATTTGAAGATCAAAATATTCTTTTTAAACTGAAAGTGACCGCTTGAACAATACAGATGCAAAGAAGCATACGTCAGAGGTATTAAGGCGTACGAGAGCCTTTTCCTAGAGTTATGTGGTCAGATATTCTGTATAGGTCCAGACATCATCAAAAAGTACATATTAGAACATTTTACGTCTAACAACTATTTTCGCCTCTAGCGACCATAGAAAAATTTTTAGATCATCGCCTGAAATCATAGTCCCAATAAAGATCATTATTTCTGTCACCTATTCAATGATTCACCCAAGGAAAGAATGGGTCGTGCGAAAACGAAGATATGTTGCTACATCTTGCAATGGTCATTAATATTGGGACAACGAATAGTTGCTGCTCGCGACTAAAATTTTCAGTGGAATCCTTTCGTGAACAATAAAAAATGAAAGAAATTGTGCAAATGCTGAATCCTTCCTCCACTGGCATAATAATCTGTGATTACACATAGCGAAACAACAAAAATACGTGACAACATGCCTTCCACTACGATAATGACGATAAATACGATAACAATGATCTGTTCTGCCCATTAACTGTCCGATACTGCAAGTTTTGAATCCCTCAGTGTCCTGACTTTTCACCATCCTTTCCGTATGTAAGTGTGATACGTTTTCCTTGATGTTGTCTGTATTCCTTCAGATATGGTTTATTTTCCAGTCACCATTCCCTGTCGTGCGTCTTTTACGATGCAAACACTTCTCATCTAGTGTTCAAACCAATTCTTTTCCTGCCCCCAACAGTTCCGAGTATCTGCCTCTACTCGTTCAGCCTCTGAAAACCAACCTCATTTTATGTCTCCTTCATGCACCTCCCATTCTGTTCCAGGTTCTCACCTCCATTCTTGCCTCTTTTCTCCAGGTACTGTTGAAGCTTCCCACCCCTTTCCGTACCACCCGGGTGCACGCCAAGCCGTGTGGAGTGGTGGTGTGTGTGGGTGTGTGTGGGTGTGTGTGGGTGTGTGTGGGTTGGTTAGACTGCGGGTGCAACCGACGGGAGGGAGAATGTAGGCGCGAGGGGCGGAGACTGGACGGTTGCGATGCGATCGCCGACAGCGAAAGTCTCTCTCGCCTGACGCTGTGACTTGCGTTCTCTGAGCGCTGAGTGGCACGCGCTACTGAGGGTGAAGTCACTGTCTGTGTTGTTCACCCCAAAATGGCGTCGTCTGTCTCAGCACCTTCGTTTGTTCGTATTTCATTGAGACCCCTTTAGCTATACAGTGATCCACACCCGCAAATTTATTGTTTGTTCGGTGTTTTCCCTGCGATTCTGGCAGCTTTCTTCAAATGTCCGCACAGTTTGCCCGATATATGCGCTACGGCGTTTTTATGGAAGCCGGTAGACACGATTTACGGAGACTCACGTCATCTTTCACCGTACCTATTGAGCACGCGTTTCCTGAGGTGGATGGGAAACGCAATATAGTTACTTCGAGCCGAAATTTTGTGGGTTTAGTTCGATACTTGGCCCGTGCACAACAGATAGAGTGTTGTTTTATCTACGTCGTCATGATACATTTGCTCGACCTGTCTCTTCTGCCCTAATGCACCTAGTATTTGTCACCCCTCCGCATCTGTGCTACATCAATGCGGTATGTTCTTAAAGTGCTTGAGATCCTTTCGTAGACTTCCTTCGTCTGATATTGCACAGCCCGTGTGAACCAGTGAATGAAGCTTATCCTTGCACTGTGAACATGATGGCTGCTGGATATGTGAAAATACAAATGGTGTGGAAATATAAGTCAGTGTGCTGGTTATCATGAGAACTATACGGCCGTTAGTGCTAACCGCTTTGCGACTGACTAGGACGCCCAAAAACGTGAGTGGTGTACAGAGCTTTCTCTTCGAAGTACACCACAAATCAGTTTCCAATAGCCGGTGACAGAGGCCACCACATCAGTTTGCTCGTAACAGTCGCCACCGAAGAGACACGACGTAAATGTGAGATCGAATATCTTTGAGATATTGAATCATTCCTACATCCGCTTGAAGGAATCAGCAAGCACCACTGTGGTGAAGTGAGAGCACACATAAGGATCTTGATTACATGGCATAATCCTTGCAGCCGTTGAATGAAAGCAACTGACTTCCTGATGTGGTGTTGACATTTATCGACGTAGTGACTTAGTACTGCGGTTAGATGTTTGGCCAGCTGGTAGATAGGATCACTTCAGTTGTTTTCCATAGACTGTAGCGGAGTCTCTAGCTTATGTGGTTTTGCTAACCTGCAGACGCGTGTTGGTACAGCAATCCACTGACGAGGCGTTTTGCTTTGCTTTACGAGTGACTGACGATGGAACTCAATTCACTTTCGTGTTACTCAGCTGGTCATATATCCTTTTAATTTCCTGTATATTTTTCAACTTTTCACATGTAGTAAAACGATATTTCTTTGTCTATACTTAAAATTACTATTTCAGGGTTGTTCCACAGTTCCCGAAAGCCAACTCTTTCCCCCTTTTGGATGTTTCTATTCAGAGTAACGGCCCTGCTGATCGAGTAGCGGGTTTCCCGACGTGTTGTGTCAGAGGTTCTTCTATGTGTGTGAGTTACTTCATGAAATGTTAACTGCACTAGGTGAGAGGTTGTCAAACTCATTGAAGCTATTTAGGTAGTGAGTGCTTCGTATGTTATGATGTAATTCCGTAAGTGAGCTGTGCTTTTCAGAGATTTGTATTAGAACTTGCTTGCTGGTCTATGTCCTTCTCTATGGTGTCAAGTTGACGTGTGTGCCTGTGTTAATAGGAATTTTCTTACTACAGTTCCGTATGTTGCAGGGAAGCATAGTATTATTGTTACTCGCCTGCTGTCAAGCGCCTCAGATGGCAACCGATTTTAAACAATGAGCCACCTTGACATACTGTTAAATTCCTGAACAGAACTGCAAACATACAGTAAGAATCTGTCTCCTTTCATTAAAGCAGCTGGCCAGCTGTTTGGATATGTGTGCTTTTGTTATAACTTTTAAGGCCCTGAGCAACATTTTGGGTGAGCTCGACGCTTCGTGATTTCATATGAAATAATATTGCACTGCCTGTGTTGCTAAGAAGTTCCTTCCGACATGCACGCATCTCCGAAGCAACAGCCGCTGCGGTGAGTACAGATCTCATGAAATACGAGAAATGTATTCACGTTTACGAATATGGACAACCAACAGCAGTATAATGGAATGACATGAATGGAAATTTGTTCCAGACTTGGACTTGTACCCGGATTTCCCGCTACATGCATGTGGTCGTCTTAACTACTTAGACCATTTCTGCCCAACTCACGACAAGGCCGAAACTTCCATATGCCGTTGTTCAAGCGTCACAACCTGCAGTCGTACACACGATTTGTAATATACATTTGACAGATAATTACATTCGCAACGCTGAATACACTTCATGTATTTCATAATTACGGAATCACTGTATTGTCTGTTCCCTCGAACATGTATGCATGTCTAAAGGAACATTACATCGTTCTTCTTAATAACACAGTCACTGTAATATCCTATTTTTCCACCAATACGACCGATTTTCAATTAAAGGGCCCCATCCCCGGTATGGATATTACATAATACGTGCAAGTGCAAGCTGTGACGCCTGAACGACGACATATGGAAGTTTGGGTTTGGCCATGAGTTGTTCATGGATTGCCAAAGCGACAGACTGTCTTCGGCATTGGAGAATCCAGCACTTCCCGTTTAGTCTCGCCTGTCGCGCCGCTTGCAAGCTAAAATGTTGTTGTTTGCTTCTGCGTAGCAGCCTGTCTCCGTGTCCATAAAAATCGGCCACTATGGCATTTCCCTAAGCCAAGATTAAATTATCTTTTCCTTTGGATCATGCAAAACCAAAACCGTAGAAGTCGAACGTTTTCTTAGAGTTATACATCTTCTGACGGGTTTAATGCCGCCGACATGAATTCCCTTCCTGTGCCAATCTCTTCGTCTCAGAGTAACACTTGTAATTTACGTCCTCAGGTGTCTGCTGGATGTATTCCAATCTCTACGTTCCTCTACAGTTTCTGCACTCAACAGCTCCCTCTAGTACCACGGAAATTCTCCCGTGATGTCTTAAAAGATCTCCTACCATTCTCATTTCGTCTTGTCAGTGTTTTTCATATATTGCTTTTATTCTGATTCCGCGGAGAACCTTCTCATTCTTTACCTTATCAGCCTACTTAATTCTCAAAATTATTCTGTAGCACTACATCTCAAACTCTGCGATTCTCCTCTGCTCTGGTTTTCCTACAGCCCATGTTTCATTACTACACAGCTAACTTTGTCATAAATTTTTTCCCCAAATTGGAAGCACTTCAATACCAGTAGACTTCTATTCGCCGAGATTGCCATTTTTAGCAGTGTCATCCTACTTTTTTGTCCTCCTTCTTCCTTCCGTCGTAGGTTACTTTGCTGGCAAGGTATTCGCCTATTTTGAGGTCACCAATTCTGATCTTAAGTTTCTCGCTGTACTCATTTCTGTTACTTCCCGCTACTTTTACTGTGCCAATCTATCCACCTCAGAGTAGCGCTTGTATCTAACGTTCGCAGTTGTCTGCTGGGTGAATTTCAGTTTCTTTCTATTCCTTTCATCTTTCTTCGAATTACTCTCATCCACATTCTGTACTCATTAGACCATCCATTCCGTTCGACAGGTCCTGCAATTCTTCCATTCTTTCACTGAGTATAGCCATGTCATCAGCGAATATAATCATTTATAGCCTTTCAGCTTGAATTTAGTTCCACTCTTGAACGTTTAGTTTATTTCCGTCGCTCTTGTTTGATGTGTAGACTGAACAGTAAGGGCGAAAGCCTACATCCCTGTCTGCCACACTTTTTAATCTGGGTCCTTCGTTCTTTGTCTTCCACTCTTCTAGATCCCTCTTGGCTCTTGTACACATTGTATATTACCACTGTTCCTCAATAGCTTACCCCTATTTTACTCATAATTTCATACAACTTGGTCCATTTGACACTGTCGAATATTTCATTCAGGCCGACAAACTGTATGAATGTGTTTCGATTTTTCGGTGGTCTTGCTTCCATTATCAACCTCAATGACAGAACTGCATCTCTGGTGCCTTTGCCTCTGATAACGTCAAACTGATCGTCATCTTACATGTTATCAGTTTTCTTTTCCATTCTTCTGTATGTTATTCTTGTCAAAAACATGTCTGCATGAGATATTAAGCTTGAGTTACTCTCTCACCTATTTTTCACATACAGAAAATTATTAAAGATTTTATTACAACTTGACACACCATGAGCAAGACTCCCGAAAGTAAACAGCCTGAGCAGACATTGATGGAGCCTGGTAGGGCTCTAAAAGCATGAGGTATTCTTATGATTCCTAGCTCATAGAAATAGCTTGTTGGGAGTTGAAAGCAATTGGCGGCAAGCCCAGTAAATCTTGCCAGACAGACCCACAGCCATACAGGGCAGACAGGGTAGCCCTTCATTGAGACAGGACTCCAGCAGAACAATGCCAAGATACCTGCAGCGTCGCCAGCAGAATACTGGACAGGAGCGTTGGTCTAAAGGAATGCATCTATCCAGTGCAATCGTAAACCGGGCATTGTGTGCAGAGCATAACAAAACTTCACATTTTTCCGTGCTCACTGATAGAGCAAGTACGCCAGTTAACCACTTCCCTCAGCTGCCTCAGTTGTATAAGAAAACACAAGCATCTGAGAAACATCTCTTAGCTAGGACTAACAAGCTCCAAGGCACAAGCAATTTAGACAAAGATATTTGAGATTGTTTCTGTTTGCTTGTTGCCATGGGAAGTGACATGACTTTGGAGATTATCATCTCTTTCCCCTCTGTGAAAACTTAAGAAAGCAAGTAATCTGTGGTTTCTTTATTTTAGAGATGCAGGTTTCTTAACTGTTGCCCTGGTTCGATATGAGATTGTGCTGTCGTGTGGAGGGGAGATTGAGCGCCTCTAGAGCCTTGTGAATGGCTCAAGATGGGGTGAAGGCGGTGCCGTTCATGCATTTTGTGAGAAAACGGAACTTTTTTCTGGAGAGGCGCGAAGCAGTTGAGGGTGGGTCTTATGTCTGGTACGGGACTTCTTGTCGAAGCTCTGGCATGTGCAGTCGGTACTTGGGACATGTCCTGAGACTCACTTCACTTGCGAGTAGTTTAGAATGGGGAGCCTGTGGTGAAGTTTTTACTGTTTCAACAGTGTGACCTCAAATGTCTCCGACTACTTGTTTGCTGAGGGCGCACTTATTTGCTTTTGGCTTACCAGTCTTGACGTTTGGTAACTTCGTGTGTTCATTCCATACGACCAACGAATGGGTGTGTCACACACTGAAATCTACCAATATTTCTGGGTTCTGGTAGAAAGTGAATTGCGATCCATCTGGCTGATTGCTAGACCATAAGGTTTTTGAGTTTATTTCGTGGCCTTGATCGAATCACAGGTACCGCCTCCACATCTCACCTCCTTTGCCGCTCACATCTCGCCAGCTGGAAGTCATGCCGCCGCACAAAGCGAACAGGGTAACGTAAAACCGCTCCGGCATTGTCAGGGCATACAGATCTCAATCGACACTTGCTGTCAGCTGCACCTGTGTGGAGAAACTTCAGTAGATTTGATCAATCAAAGTCTGCTCAGTGTCAGATCAATTGAGCTTGCGTTATCCACATCTTTAGGGCCAGAGTACTGGACTCACAGCCTTTGCCAACCAGAATCAACCAAGTGGAGAATTAAATCACCTATTAGTTGTTTAGGGTATTTAATCTATAACTTGGTTACTATAATTTATGTCTTGTTTAAAAAAATAAATGTTGTTAGTACACTAAATTTTGCCCACATTCTCAATCAATTTAATAGTCCAAACAAGTTACCTTACACTGTGTCATCTCATGCCCGGATTTCGGATTGATGGCACCTTCTGTGACCGTCAGATCGCGTAGTCATTCAATTGGCGTCCCTTGCGCAGAACTTTGAACTGTTGGCGTCAGTATGTGGGTCTATGTTGATGAGTTGCGCAACGGACTGATCTGACAAGTACCCTTTGGCTCCTGCAAGAAGCAATTTCAACCCCACACTATCTAACATTCTGGGTGGTGTCTGTTTGTTCTATATCGTGTCTCCCCACCACTTTCTCACAACGACGCTCTGAGCGTGTTTTTTAGGGAATTGACTAGTTTGAACCTGGGACCTGTTGCTGGTAAAGAGACGCCAGACCACACATGACATGTAGAGTTCAGAAGAGTTCAGTGAGACTAGCGATGACATAACCAAATACTTAAGGATATCAGCGTCAGCTCCACTGCACTCCCTGTAGAAGAACCTTAATACTAACTAAATTTAGTGGAAGGGGTTCAAGGCTTTCCCATTTTTAGTTAGCTGGTAAAATAACGTCGAAAAAGTAGTTATGTTTACCATTGGAAATGTTATTCTACTCACAAAACATTGTTTATAAATGCACTATTTATAAAAGGAAATGTTTTAATGCAGAATGGTAAAAACAAACTGCGTTCAACAAAAATGTGAACGAATATTTCCTGAATGGGTTTCCAAGTTCTACAATGGATCGAAGGATGACCTACGCTATATCAGATCTACACTCCTGGAAATGGAAAAAAGAACACATTGACACCGGTGTGTCAGACCCACCATACTTGCTCCGGACACTGCGAGAGGGCTGTACAAGCAATGATCACACACACGGCACAGCGGACACACCAGGAACCGCGGTGTTGGCCGTCGAATGGCGCTAGCTGCGCAGCATTTGTGCTCCGCCGCCGTCAGTGTCAGCCAGTTTGCCGTGGCATACGGAGCTCCATCGCAGTCTTTAACACTGGTAGCATGCCGCGACAGCGTGGACGTGAACCGTATGTGCAGTTGACGGACTTTGAGCGAGGGCGTATAGTGGGCATGCGGGAGGCCGGGTGGACGTACCGCCGAATTGCTCAACACGTGGGGCGTGAGGTCTCCACAGTACATCGATGTTGTCGCCAGTGGTCGGCGGAAGGTGCACGTGCCCGTCGACCTGGGACCGGACCGCAGTGACGCACGGATGCACGCCAAGACCGTAGGATCCTACGCAGTGCCGTAGGGGACCGCACCGCCACTTCCCAGCAAATTAGGGACACTGTTGCTCCTGGGGTATCGGCGAGGACCATTCGCAACCGTTTCCATGAAGCTGGACTACGGTCCCGCACACCGTTAGGCCGTCTTCCGCTCACGCCCCAACATCGTGCAGCCCGCCTCCAGTGGTGTCGCGACAGGCGTGAATGGAGGGACGAATGGAGACGTGTCGTCTTCAGCGATGAGAGTCGCTTCTGCCTTGGTGCCAATGATGGTCGTATGCGTGTTTGGCGCCGTGCAAGTGAGCGCCACAATCAGGACTGCATACGACCGAGGCACACAGGGCCAACACCCGGCATCATGGTGTGGGGAGCGATCTCCTACACTGGCCGTACACCACTGGTGATCGTCGAGGGGACACTGAATAGTGCACGGTACATCCAAACCGTCATCGAACCCATCGTTCTACCATTCCTAGACCGGCAAGGGAACTTGCTGTTCCAACAGGACAATGCACGTCCGCATGTATCCCGTGCCACCCAACGTGCTCTAGAAGGTGTAAGTCAACTACCCTGGCCAGCAAGATCTCCGGATCTGTCCCCCATTGAGCATGTTTGGGACTGGATGAAGCGTCGTCTCACGCGGTCTGCACGTCCAGCACGAACGCTGGTCCAACTGAGGCGCCAGGTGGAAATGGCATGGCAAGCCGTTCCACAGGACTACATCCAGCATCTCTACGATCGTCTCCATGGGAGAACAGCAGCCTGCATTGCTGCGAAAGGTGGATATACACTGTACTAGTGCCGACATTGTGCATGCTCTGTTGCCTGTGTCTATGTGCCTGTGGTTCTGTCAGTGTGATCATGTGATGTATCTGACCCCAGGAATGTGTCAATAAAGTTTCCCCTTCCTGGGACAATGAATTCACGGTGTTCTTATTTCAATTTCCAGGAGTGTATATCCTACGTTTAAATTAAGTTTCACAAAAGAGAAAACTATCATAATGGTCTACAGTGACCCTCAATTAACTCTAATTACTTATCTAACTTGTCGTAAATTACAGTGGCTGATGTGGCTTCTCAATAATTATATAACAGAAAAATCATCGCGTTTCAGATTTTAACTTACGTAGCAAATGTGAATACCATGAGCTTTAATTGACGATCGACACTAGTATTACGCAAAACGGGAATGTAACAGATGAGACTTCTGCAGTTATGAGTGAAGCCTTATGGGCTCAAAAATGCGGTATCGCGTGCGTTCATTACCTTGTCGGTGGTTAGGCAGCGTCAGGGCGGCGCAGCTCCTCACATCTCGCCGTCTCGGAAGCAACTCTCTCCTAACTTCTCCTTACTACAATTTACCGAAGTTGGTTTACCAAAAAACTATGTGGCTGTGTTTTCATCTGACCAATCAGGGTCTCAATGTTAACCTTAAGCTCCGCCTACAAAAATTCTGTCTATACAATTAGACACGTTATACTTTTCGTGGTGGGGCAAAGTTTTTAAAGTTTGCAACGTAACAGAGACGCGAAAAAGACTCACGCTGAAACTTGCAGCTGGTGTGGTCCTTTTACTGTTATCGTAAGATCTATACTGTTCTTCTGGAGGGCTCTATCTTTTAACATGGGCTGGGGGTGGTCCTGACGTAACAGAGACGCGAAAAAGTCTCACGCTAAAACTTGCGGCTGGGGTAGCCCTTTTTGTGTTATCGTAAGATCTATACTGTTCTTCTGGAGGGCTCTAGCTTTGAACATGGGCTGGGGGGCTGGTCGTAGCGGTTTATCTGGCGACGTGGGTGTAAGCCCCTTATCGTAGGGCCTTCCAGCTTAACACGGTTCTGCTCTCGGTTTCTGTTCTCGTTTCCCCCCTCGGAACTGCGTCCGTCTCACGGTGGGAAGGTATGACATGCATTTAGGCATTGTTGTGTTAGTCTGTGGTATTCCATTTGCTCACTCGTTACTCGTATTACTTTGGTTAATATAATGTCACGATTTATTCGGAGCTATGTGACATAGTACAGGATTTGCTTATCATGTCAGGGTTTTCATGGAAGGTGTTTGATTTGCCTGACACCTTACAACTACTACAAAAGTCAGACAGACGCTCCTAACGTACCAAAAATGATTGAAAAATTTCAGCAGTAAATATCTTCTCGAGTCCTCCACTGTAAAAAAAAGACACAATATATTCTATTTTGTTACATAACTAGTGGGATACTTGGTACTGGAGTATTGCTAGTTAGTGTGAGAAAAACATTAAAGGAACGGAAAATATTATTTATTGCCAAAACTGAGACAATCAAGTGAAAGTTTTATTTGTAAACTGGTACATAAATTTCCAGGTTCTTTTCGGAATAGTAGGTTACGTCTTATGGATAGGAATCCTGTAATTGAAATTTAGGCAGGGTGGTCCATTGATCGTGACTGGGCCAAATATCTCACGAAATAAGCGTCAAACGAAAAAAAAACGAAGAACGAAACTTGTCCAGCGTGAAAGAGGAAACCACATGGCGCTATGGTTGACCTGCTAGATTGCGCTGCCATAGGTCAAACGGATATCAAATGCTTTTTTTGAAATGGAACCCCCATTTTTTATTACATATTTGTGTAGTACGTACAAAATATGAATATTTTAGTATAGAACACTTTTTTCGCTTTGTGCTAGATGGCGCTGTAATAGTCACAAATGTATAAGTACGTGGTATCACGCAACATTCCGTGAGTACAGACGGTATTTGCAGTTGATATCCGTTTGACTTATGGCAGCGCTATCTAGCGGTCCAACCGTACTGCCATGTGCTTTCCCCCTTCAAGCTAGACCAGTTTCGTTGTTTGTAGTTTTTTAGTTTCATGCTTATTTCGTGAGATATTTGACCCTGTCACTTTCAATGGACCACCCTGTATACAAAGTGTGGGGAAGCTCTTTTATCCCTTTTCTTTAAGAATGTTATTTACTCGGCAGAATGGCTGAATAATTATCGGATTGATTTTTTCTAAGTATGGTCGAGGCTGTCGTGTGAGAAATGTAATGGTGTGACGTGAATGAAGTATGTTATTTCTAATGAAGAAAAGATGGGGCTCACCTACGCTGTAGTGCACAGTACCGTGAACTGCAACGATTGCCGCCTGCGTGGTTCGCCACTGGAAAATTACAAAACTATGTCCTTTTATCTGGACTGACCTTCGCCAATCGAACTCTCACTACACCTTGATGAAGTGAAGGACTCCTATCCGCCCATAGTCTAGCTATTGGCATGGTACACCAGTCAGATAACCAGTCCACCGCGTTGCCACTCAATGTTCGCTCACAGCCGCTAACTAATACTCTGTGTTCACACCACACATAAATTGTCGCAGCCAACACAGTGAACAAACCTTTAATCGTGAGCGACTCAGCGTAGAGTATCGCTCCAATTCGCTAGCGACAGAGGTGCTCTCTCAGTGCAGTACTGAGTAGAGACTTTGTTCCTCACTCTCTGAGTACTCGCACAAGCGCACTCGCTCCTGCTATGTGTTCCCGCTTCAAGAGCGTCATCAGAACCACCCCTCTCCAAACAAAAAGCAAAAGGGTATATCATCCTCTGTCTTTCTCTCACTCCTCTGGCTCACTGCATCAGAAATAGTCCGCCAATCAGCGTTACTCTTACAAATGGGAGAATGGCGCTCCATTTAAGCCGACCAGCTCGGAAATATATAGTATCTGCGTTAGGCGTTTGCTGTCCACCTGTGAGAACTCTGAAACTGCGCACAAGGTCCATCAAAAGATGTGTATGCTGGTGGTCTCCCAAACAATACAGCGGGTTTAGTTTTTAAGGTGAACACGCAGGCCATTATCCTTTTTCTCTGGCAAAAACTGTTTGGTCCCTGGGTAGTCGGCCGGCCAGTGCAGCTACATGCTGAGTCACCCTCCTTACGGACTTTCCAGCGGGCTGGTTGTGTCCGCAGAACGAAAACTCCTGTGACCGTCGTGTCTTTAATGTTTGTGTACTCCAGCCTCGACTTTTTAATCTCGGTGTGCACTTGTGACTTATTTATTAGATTTTCATATCAGTTAAATGAAAATATGCAAAATAGTCTCTAATATATCGAGTTTGGGCTCTAATTAAACGTCTTGATGCGCCGAATACGATGATGAGGTCGGAATATGTAAGAAATAAAGGCCAGGAGACCATGCCACCCCACAATGGCACCTTCTGGGACCGTCAGATAGTAGATGGTGTTGCCAAGTGAAGTTTCTGTTTCCCACGAATAATGTGGTGCATTGGGTAGAGTAGATTCACGTTGCTGGCGCCTAGACACAGTACTAATACTTAGTTATTGTATGTGTGTATCTTCATGTTGTGGTTGTAACTTCTATGTTACTTGATAGTTTTTTTTCTGATGGCAAACGGCGTTGGGCTGATTTTTTAGGATAGACTGAGATTCTCGTTCGTGAACATAAACAAGCATGCTGTCAATTGAATTTGATGTCAGGAATAAGAATTAGTAGCTCACGAGAGCATAATTTAGACTAGAATCTGTGTGGCGTAGGAATATGTAGTGTTTAAATTCGTTTGGGTCCGAATCGGCACGTTTGCTCCAGAGAATTGGAAGTAATTATGTTTTGTTAACCATGGATCGATGTCAGATTATTAGCAGTGACCAGGCAGATATTATACGGGATTCTCAGGTAAATGTGGTTGCAGACTGGGTGGAAATATCGAACGTAAAACCTGCAGTATGACGACATGTGTGGTTGCAGACTGGGTGGAAATATCGAACGTAGAACCTGCAGTATGACGACATGTCTCAGTCAGGTGACGAAAGTGAACTGGAGACCGCAGCAGAACGAAATGGAGGGACTGCTGGTACAAGACGCACCATCAGTGAGACTGGCAGACCAGAATCACGAACGAAACGTCACAGAATGATGCAATCTCGTTCATCTAGTCCTGTAGGTGTTAGCGGTGGATCTCAGTTTGAGACTCTCATAGAGTTCATGCAAGAGGCAGAAAGGAAGAGGCAAGAGGCAGAAAAAAATTGACAAGAGGCTGAGAAAAAGAGATGGGAGGAAGAGGAGTAAAGTCACAAATAAATCATAAGAACGGTCACAGGCGGTAGCTTCGGGGCTTCCTGAGGACAGCGCTGTTCCAAATGGCTCTGAGCACTATGGGACTTAACTTCTGAGGTCATCAGTCCCCTAGAACTTGGAACTACTTAAACCTAACTAACCTAAGGACATCACACACATCCATGCCCGAGGCAGGATTCGAACCTGCGACCGTAGTCGTCAGGTTCTAAACTGAAGCGCTTAGAACCGCACGGCCACACCGGCCGGCAGCGCTGTTCCATTGACTGTAAATACTACTATCTGATGTACATTTGGCATCATGTATCAGAGGCTTGCATCGAACCTGGTGAGACTGCCTGGGACCGTAGCCTCGATCGCTCGCTTGCCATTCTGATTAGGGCCTGGATCATTTTATGCTGATTCTTCATGGATGAGGAAACTCTGAAGGATTGCTACTCTTCCATATCATATGTATAATTTTCTGGGGTAACTGATTGCTGCTCTGCAAGTTAATTAGTATAAATAAATTTAATTTAATTCTGAGTAAGTCGATGATTTTCGATTTGTTTTAGTTCACCAGTGTCTCTGATACTCTTTTTATGGGGAAATCACATTCCTAACGAACTACTAGGGCAGAGTTTGTTGTGCCTGGCAATCAGAAAACGAGGATTATTTTCTGCTGCAGTATGTCATCTAACTATTTTGATTGTACCTGTCAGTCTGTTCTCTTCCATTCTATTGTCGTAGCTCCAGGGTACCTGGGGTGGTATCCTTCCTTATGATATGTGGTGGCAAAAAGAAAAAATATATATGATGTGTTTCTTATTACAAAGTTTTGGATTTGGACTATTTGTAAATTGTGATCTTCATTTTAAAATTTAACGCTTTCATTAAAGAAAGATGAAATTGGTTTTCTTATACTCTTTTGTTGTAGATTAGTTGTCTGTTATGGCCTAAGCTTTTTCCAAAACTATTTCTCATGTAGTGTTTCTGACAAGGGGAACCTCCACCTTAATCTCCCCCCCACCCCACACACACACACACTCATATTTAACTGTAAAATAGACCAGTGGATCACCCGTCAAACTGCACGGATCAAGCACGGATAGAAGAAGAAGTTGTACTGTACTGTGAAAAAAGAAGGAAAGTAGAAACAGTGGAAGGTCCAAGTACAGGATGTGCCACATCGAATTAGTTACAAGAACCCCGGCGTGTTATTGTGTGGTCACGGTCATGGACTGCGAAGTGGGAGTCTCATGTTCAAATCTTCCACGTGCGCTAGTTATTTCAGAAATCTGCGAACTGTCCTTCCTGTTGTCGACGTGTCTGTTCTTCTTCTGTAGTCTTGGCAGTTATCATATTATACATTGGTTACAAAATATGAGTCATGTGGTGAGAATATATTACCGTCGTGAGTATGTCCGATGAATACTGACAGCAGGCGAGATGCCACATAGGACTCTCACAGAAATCAAAGCAACAAATAAACTGATATTAATTATGTTACAACGAAGGAATTCAAGAGGCCAAACTACTAAAACGGAACGCAAGAGGCCTGGCGAGTGGTACTTGTGTATAACAAATAGGAGATACGTACGTCTGGAGGTCCCTTCGTTACAAGTCGCTGTTGCAAGCAGACGTTACATCACGACACAGACACGTAATACTATACAGCGAACAGAAACGTCAAGTACGGAACGGAGAGTCTATAATTTTGTGGAAAAAAATTGGGCCAAGGGTGATTAGAACCCGGATATCGCCCTAGACAGTCTAACACCATGACCTTTTAACCACCACGTCACGGTCACTGAAAGTAGCTACATGTTGCATATATTGTTCTTGGACCGTTCATGTTTGTATTTGGCTTCTTTTTCCACAGTTCAGTACATCTTCTTTCTGCTCTCATGCTTGATTTGTGCTCAATCGGGCTATCCAATGGGCTATCTTACCACTAAGTATGAGGGGGTGCGATGGGGAGTTTCCCTTGTGAACACCGAGTGTGGCGCTATATGTGTTGCCGTGTTTATAAAATGAGTTTCCCGTTTCACTTTAAGAAAGTCTTTATAAAGAAATAATATATAATTCCGTAGAGAGGTGACTTACACACTTCTGTAGTCATTATTTCGTTGCACTGGTGATGACTATGGTATGCAATAAAGACTTTCCTGAATGTCCGAAAGGAGCGCCACCTGCAGAAAAAGTTTAAGCAAGATGACTGAGGTTAGGTTGGTTGCTTGATTTGGGGGAGGGGACCACACAGGAAGGTTATCGGTCCCATCGGATGAGGGAAGGACGGTGAAGGAAATGGGCCGTACACTTTCAAAGCAACCATCTCGTTGCTGAGTTTGGCTGTCAGTTCCTGCTTGTATCCAGTTTCATTATCACTTGCGTTGTACTCTTATGGATAAATATTGTCATGATTTTTGCTGTGTGGAGTAATATTTATTGTGATCGGATGGTGCGTATTTTTTATGTGTCAGACATTGGACTTTGCGACTGTGAGCGTACAAGCTATGGGGTGATATTAGAGTGGCAATTTCCCACCGCAGTGCACGTGGCTGACGGTTGCTACGGGGCCGTGGTGAGCGGCTAGCGTTACGAGGCCCAGGAAAAATCCGAGCGGACGCTAAGTAGGGGCGTATATGGCCCTGTTTGCACGCTAGGAGAAATTTATATGGCAGAGAAAAGTTGATAAAAACCAAACTAAGAGTGACACGGACCTGCAGGTTCGCACTCATGTACAGAAAAATATGTAAAGCTAAATTGACTACACGCGCTACAAAAATATATATAATTTTAAAAGTGATTCTCTTAAAAACTGTAAATTTATGTAAGTTCAAAAGGTAATATGTCGGCAATGCTTTGGCCGATTAATATGAACAAAGTGTCTAGGACGCGGCTAGTAGAGCTGCATCGAGCAATCATAGCCGATCTATTAAAACAAGTACCTATTTAGAATGAGACGTCAGAATATGGGATTCGAATGAGAGAAATTGTAATTTTGTTAATAAATAAATTGAAAAAAGACGAAACTAGCGGTAGCATTGTAACGTTTAAAGAGGTGGATGAGTAATTAAGTATGTATTTTTATTTGTTTATGTTTAGTATCAAAAAATCCGGAAAAAGCAATATCACGCCACAAGAACATTACTTGTGAGGAAACGGTGGCAGATTCAGAAAATGGGAAATGTTCAAATGTGTGTGAAATCTTATGGGACTTAACTGCTAAGGTCATCAGTCCCTAAGCTTACACACTACTTAACCTAAATTAGCTTAAGGACAAACACACACACCCATGCCCGAGGGAGGACTCGAACCTCTGCCGGGACCAGCCGCACAGTCTATGACTGCAGCGCCAGGACCGCTCGGCTAATCCCACGCGGCTCAGAAAATGGGACTTTAGATCGTTATTGCCCAGAAATTTTCCACATTTTTCAGTGTATCACATGTGTTTTTGTGTTTGGTTCTAGAATATTCATAATTTTTGTCAAAAATTGATTTGCATTAGGCTGTCGTTTCGAGGGTGGAGATGGCGACCATGTTGGTGGAGTAGCTAAGAGCTAGAAGTGCCGCTCATCTCGGAGTAGTAGTTGGTTGGTAGGCATGTTTGAAAGCAGTCAAGTGGAACGCAATATGGAGGTTTGGGACAAAAAAAAAAAAAAATGGTTCAAATGGCTCTGAGCACGATGGGACCTAACGTCTGAAGCTATCAGTCCCCTACAACTTATAACTACTTAAACCTAACTAACCTAAGGACATCACACACATCCATGCCCGAGGCAGGATTCGAACCTGCGGCCGTAACGGTCGAGCGGTTGCAGACTGTAGCGCCTAGAACCGCTCGGCCACTTAGGCTGGTGGTTTAGGACAGCAGGCAAGAGTGTATTTTGTGAACAGATTGTCGAGTGACGTAATCGCTAGATATGAATTTTATAGTGAAGTGTTGTAGCATTAGATATTAACAGCCGCCCTCATGTAAGTACCTCACACTGCATTTTAAGTTTTAGTGAATATTTTGAAGAAAAAGGAAACTACTTGTTAAAATTATAAATCAACGTGAGAGAGTCAATATTTTAAATTTCACCGCAATACCTGCATGCATTGTTTTGTTATATTTTATTTCAGTGTAAAAATAGAGGTGTGAGCAGCCATCCTATGACGAAAAACATAGCCATACATTGAGACCAGCCACTTCTCTGGGTCACTCAATTAAGCTGAGTGTAACAAATACATATATTTTCGTGCCATAGCACGTGGGGGCTTGAGCCAAAAGTATTCAAACTTCAATGTGTAGTGCCCAGTACAGTCGTACAACACGTGTTGGCTGTTTGGTACTGTCTGTAACAAATTGTAATTTTCGCCTATTGTTTCGGAGAATCATTTGAGAATTGAATATGAAAAATAAAAACGAAATTAGTCATCGTCAAGTAATGAGAAGAACCTATTTGTAGCTTTGGCTATTTGTCGTATTGAAACAGGATCCGACTTTTGCACTGCAAGCCTCGCGAGATTTAATGCATAGTAAGAGATGAACAACGCGTTATAGAGCACGCGTTTGTCCACATGTCGGTTGTACATGACCATGCACCATTCTTCCATATCCTGCAACACTTGAAAGAAGTTGTTGATGGACGAGGAAGCATGTATCAAGCAATTGCAGTGGGGTGCTGTGCTATTTCGGGCAATCTCTATACAAGATCCTTCTACTGCAGCCTTTCTGAACGGCCGAGCTTCTCTTGCGCAAATTGTTATTCACTTCTCTAGGGCAATGGATTTTGCTGACGCTGGAAGCTGCCGTTATTATTGAACTGACTATTAGGAGAAACTTTCCAATTATCGAAGGGTCGCAACTGGGTACTGGTACCCCTAATAACTTACAAACAGCTACCACACTCTAGAAAACTTAGAGACTTATCTTGATTACCTATAGCCTGTGTAAAATTCCACCATCACATCATCTGATTTGTATCGAAGAGTGTAGGTTCCCGGTTCGATATGTGGCTATGAGAAAAAGACTGAAATACCAAGGAAAGTGTGATGCTTTACGAGTCTGAGCGTGGAATATGAGAACTTTGAACATGGAAGGGGAACCAGAAAATGTCAAAAGCGAAATGCTAAAGCTCAATCTTGATAGAGTGGGGCTCAGTGAAGTGAAATGGAAAGAGGACAACGATTTGTGATCAGATGAGTGTAGGGTAATATCTACAGAAGTTGCATGGGAAACCGTAGGCACAAGTAGGATAATTGCGAAGAGATAAAGGGTAACAGTACTTCAGTTGATCGAGGAAAGAAGGAAGTACATAAATATTCATGTAAATTCAGGAATACAGAAATACAAGTCACTGAGGAATGAAATAAATACAGCGTGCAGGGAAGCTAAAACGAAATGGCTGAATGAATATTGAAAAAGAAATGACTGCGGGAAGGACTGACTCAGCATACAGGAAACTCACAACCATCTTCGTTGAAATTAAAAGCAATGGTATCAACATTAAGAGTGCAGTGGGAACTCCTCTGTTGAATGAAGAGAAGAGAGCAGATAAGTGGGAAGAGTAAACTGAAGGCATGACGTGGTACGAATTGAAACAAGAGTCGATGTAGAAAAGATTGGGGTCCAGTATTAGAATCGGAATTAAAAAGAGAATTGGAAGACTAACGATCGAATAAGGCAGAAGAGATAGATAACATTCCATCAGAACTTCTAAAGTCTTTGGGAAAGTGACAAGAAAGCGACGGTTCATGTTGGTGTGTAGAGCGTATGGGTATGGTGATATACCATCTGAGTTTCTGAAAAACAACATCCATATAATTCCGAAGATTGCAAGAACCGACAAAGACGAGAATTATCTCACAATCAGCTTTACAGCTCGCACGTCCAAGATACGGACCAGAATAATGTACAGAAGAACGGGGAGAAAATTGAGGGCGTGTTAGATGAAGATCAGCTTCCCATTAGGAAAGGTAAAGGCACCAGAGGAGAAACTCTGGCTTTGCGGTTGATAATGGAACCAAGACTGAGGAAAAATCAAAACACGTTCATAGGATCTGTCGACCTGGGAAAAGTGTTCGACAAAGTAAAATGCTGCAACATGTTCCGAATTCTGAGAAAAATAGGACTAAGCAATAGAGAAAGACGGGTAATATATAATAGTACAAGAGCCAAAAGGGAATAATAAGAGTGGGACACGAAGAACGTAATTCTCGGATTAAAAAGTGTGTAAGATAGGCATAACTTCTTTCACCCTACTGTTCAATCTGTACACTGTAGAAGCAATGACGGAATTAAATGAAAGGTTCAAGGTGAAAGGATATCAATGATAAAATACTCTGATGACATTGCTATCTTCGGTGAAAGTGGAGAAGAATTACAGAATCTGCTGAAGGAATTGAACAGTCAAATGAGTGCAGAATATGGATTGAGGAGATTCTCCGGAGAATCGGCGTGGAAAGGAATGTGTGGGGAAACACTGGCAAGAAATGGTTCAAATGGCTCTGAGCACTATGGGACTTAACTTCTAAGGTCATCAGTCCCCTAGAACTTAGAACTACTTAAACCTAACCAACCTAAGGACATCACACACACCCATACCCGAGGCAGGATTCGAACCTGCGACCGTAGCGGCCGCGCGGTTCCAGACGGCACTGGCAAGAAGAACGGACAGGATGGTAGCACATATGTTAAGACATCGGGGAATAAGTTCCACGGTTCTAGAGAGAGCTGTAGAGGGTAAAATCTGTAGGGGAAAACAGAGATTGGAATATATTCGGCAAATAATTGAGGAAGTAGGTTGCAAGTCCTGTTCTGAGATGAAGAGGTTGCCATAGGAAAGTAGTTTGTGGTGGGCTGATGACTGAAGACAGAAAATATACCGATTTTTTTCTGTTCAGTGGAATTTTCTTCTCCAAGAACATGTGCATCAACAGCCTCCCACTGAGTGTGCGAATTAACGCTCTCTCCTCCTCAAGATTTTGGTTTCCTGCTACAGGGGCTTTTGTCTCATTGATGTGCTCTGCACCGCTACTACTGGTCAACGGAGGGAACCTGGCTAGGTCTCCGGTTGCGACTCCTACGCACTTTGCTCCCACCCCTCCCTTTCTGCGCCGCGGAAGTTCCACTGCAAAAAGCGGGTTAAGGCGACCACTCGCATAAAGCGAGAAATCTGGTTTCGAGTCCCAGTCCAGCACATGTTTCCTCTCTCGCCATTCTATTATACCGCTGATGGTTGTCTGTATTCGCAACTGCAAATACGCTTAATGCCTTTATGATTTGCCACAATTTCTATTATTATCAATTATTCTGCCTCCCTCTGCTGCCCCAGTGGGCAAAACTTAATTTAAGGATTTTTTATTTATTGTAACTGTCGGTTGAAAGGCGTTAATTGTTCATATCTTTTCAAAGAAATAGTAGAGTATTAAGGTCTTTATTTTATTTAAAAGAACTTGATTTGGTGGTTGCCACAAGACGTTTTACCAGATTAGTTTGGCGCCAGAATGCGATTTACTTAAATGTCTAGGTTGTAAAATTCATTTAGCAGCATGTATTTGCTACTCCATGTTTGCTTAATCTGCTATAAGGCACTGTTCTAGCTGTATGTGGCCATTGATGGCGGTTCGGTTTGGATGCAGAAACTAAAACAAAACTTACCTAGTATCTTCGTCAGGCAGCGAACTATTACCTAAACTTATTTTTCTTCTCATCAGTGTGCGTCCGCTGTATTAAGTCAAGCTTTGTGTGTGTGTAAAGTAAAATTTAGCGGTGCCCAACAACTGTGCACTTTTAATTGCCCATTGGCCATCAATATTGCTTTTTAATTACTATTTATTTATTTGCCAAAAGGCTCTCTTCATTTCTAAAATTTTGGTATTTTCTGTTTTTTAATAGTGGCATGAGGCATGACGTTGTTATTAAGCTTGTACTGTGAGTTGTACAAAAAGAACAGTAACCAACTGAAACCAAAAATTACGTTTCTTGTGGAGAATGTAATACCAATTTTTATTCCTCACAAGACCATTTCTCGAGAACTATAAGATCTTCCACATCAAGTGTTAAATATTTGTTTATTCAGCGACTGTGATTTTAATAAATGGTTGTTGAAATTGTGTATGCTTTTATTGGCCCAGCATCCACTCATCTTACCAGTTCCTTAAAGCTTGAGTGGTAGCAAAGTTAGTTCCATTAGAATGGCAGGTTTCTGATCCTGTGTAAAGGTAAGGATAGATTAATTTAGCTGTGAACTGCGTATTTTATTTTAGTTGCGGGTAGCTGTTAAACCATGGTCAGTTATGGATCGGAGAGCAGTCCTGGGAATCTCATACCTGACTAAGAACAAGACGAATAATATGAATTGACTACTTGGAGTGTGGTGACAGAAGGCAGTATAGTTGAGCTAAGTCAACGGTTGCGTGGAGCACTGGGCTGCAGTCTTTTAGTTACAGCTGAATCGGTTGGTGACATAAGTGGTGCTTGTTCTGTATGTGTCAGCTTCCTGGTGGGTGTACATTTCATCATTGATCTCCTACGAAGGAGTGTTCCTACATCAACCCAGTTGTTCACTATCCAATCTCGACTGAATCACCTACCTAATCAGATAGAAAATGTCAGTTTAGTAAACAGCAAACTTACAGAAATGTCCTCTAGCTTAGAAGCGCGTAGAAAGATTATCCAATTACAGCTTGAAGACATCTTGTTGAACTGACAGGAAAATGTTGGATTGGAGAAGAGTTCAGTTCCCTAGCAAGTCAGACCTCTGTAAGTAGAGTCAGGGTACTCGGACTACCTAGAATTTTCCACCTTGGTCTGTGCTGCAGGGAATTATAAGCCTGTCTTCTTTGCATAGCAGTGTACAAGTAATGGATTTGTTGTGGAGTTGGATAACCAAGCGTCAGCTTTGTAAGTCACTGGTTCAGTTAGTAAGTAAGTAGAATAAATATGGTACCCCTTGATAAAGGCTAACCATTTAGTGGGTTCGCAAAAGATACCTCGGAGGATATTTACCCAACCATTTTTGCAATCTAATGAGTCGATTCTTCTGTCATATCCATGGATGTAATCAGACCTGGGCACAGGGTACTCAGGATATTTGCATCGCCGTGGCAGCATTTTGCCTAGCCGTTTTGGAGGTAGAGGCTGTGAATAATGTGCAGGGTTCCTGTAAATGATCGAAGCGATTTCACAGATTTTCTGTAGCGATATTATTTTACATATTTTCACAGAACTTTACATACACTTAGAAAATCTCAAAAACATGTTTTTGACGCATTAGAAGTTCTCCATTCGTGAGAATAGCCCCAATGTATTACAGGAAATGTAGAGAGAAGATGCAGGGGAAGACAGAGATTTGAATACATACAACAAATAAGTTAGGACGTATGGTGCGAGTGATGCTCCGAATGAGGAAGTTACGATAGGGAAGGAATAAAGGAATTAGTGGCGGGCAGCATCACACTAGTCAGCAGAATGATGACTCAAAAAGAAAACTGTGATGCTTACAGGTGAGGACTATTCTTTGTGTGCTGTCGTGAGGTGTGTGCTGCTAAGGCAAAGTAGTCACCGTTTGATGTTTCTCATTTGAACAGAGAGCAGGCCAGCGCTTTGTTGGAGGTTTTGGTACAATATCCAGAGGCACCGACAGACAAACTGAGAGCAACTGACAAGATTGTGTATAAAATTCAGCTCACAGATGAGGTTCTGGTTCGCCAGTCTCCTTGTCGCTAGTCGCCTCCGAAGATTAAATTATCGACCCATGTCGGATGATCGTGAAATAAGAATTTGTGTCCGCTTACACCCCGTCAGTCTTTTTGGTACACCAGCCCAGAGGGAAAGATTATTGTTCCACCATTAACTACCACGACTTCAATTATTTTGGAATTAGTTCCCTTACTCGATTCGCATAATTGCTTCACGTGGTATTCCAGAGCCCAGTAGGTCATTGCACTCAACCTTAACCAGGACTACCACCAAGTGCCGCTTATGGAGGAATATTAGCCCCTTACCTTGTAGGGCATTGAATCTATTAGAGTATAATGATGTCTTGTTTAGCTTTTCTATAGGGCCACCTGTAACGTCTCAGCTGCTAAATCTGTACTAGGTGACCTCAAATATAGGTACACGTATAACGGATCGGAAGATGTGGTTGTATATTGAAAGACCTTTAACGAATACTTAGATAAATTAGGACAAGTTCTACACCATCTGTGTGAAGCAAGGTTGACAGTTAAACGGCCTAAGGTTAACCTGGCTCGTAAAAGTATTTCGTTCTTAGGTCACATAGTGCATACCGCTTGGGTTAGCGTAGGTCATGAATGCATCAAGGCATTCACCTACTCTCGTGGTTGAATGACAGTATGGATATTGCCAGGTTGTTCGGGAAGAGAAATTCCTGATACATCTACCCAGCTGCCCACTCCCCTCTATCACCTGCTACAGAAGGGAGAAAAATTCCAATGGGGTGACACTTAGCACCTCCTTTGAAGCTTTGACGACGGTCTCGGCTAGTGTATCCCCTGGCATTGCCTAGTTTAGATGGCGAATTATTCCAGCACATGGACACGTCTAATTCTGTTGTAGCTGCCGTACTTCTCCAAGGAAGTTTAGGAGAAGGCCCATCAGACGCGCATTCAGGTAGCCGCAGAGAGTGGATACCCTGCAAATGAGTTAGAGGTGCTTGCAGACCAGTTTGGTGTGGGGCGGTTTATGTTTTACTTTGGGCACAACTTGTTCCTTTCTTTCGTGAGGAATCACAGTCACATAGAGTTTTTTAACATATTTATGCCTTTTAAATGTTAATTGTTCATTTATTGTACGCAATCGTGATTTTGGCTTTGTAGCCATTCTAAAATACATGTTGAAATCTTAAACTATGTCTTACCTGCGTGCTACATGTCATCATCGGAAATACAGACTTCTGGCCTTATAGACCAGTTGTTCTGTTCTGCATTACGACAAGTGGTCTATAGCACGAAAAATTTCTGTTTTCGACGACGACTTGTCATAAACCTGTCGGACATGTTTTAACATTTCAGTACGCACCTGAGAATGGCTACAAAGCAGAAATCACGATTGTGTACAATAAATGAACAATTAACAGTCAAATAACGGATATTTAATTAAAACAAGAAAAGCTCATTTCGATTAGAAATACATACCCAGGCGTTGATCTGTGCGTTGTTGTGTCCCCGTAAGATGCGGAGAATAGCCATGTGACCTGTCAGGACCGTACCCTTCAGTTCTGAAGTGCAACATTTAAAAGGGATGGAGAACCAAGTAGCTCTCAGTCGCCTGTTATAGCACAAGGACAATGTGGATGAGTCCTCCACAAATTGAAGTGCCGATTCGTGTAGAAACAGTTGTCAGGGACTTTTATTTTCACAAGTCCGTCTTGATCACATTGATTTCTTTACACTTGATGACTGGTTTCGGCTTATCGCCATCTTCAGATCGTTAAAATATTCTGATACAAATCATGGTCAACTTAAACATGTGATGCACATGTTTAACTTAATCATGGTCAACTTAAACATGTGATGCACATGTTTAACTTGACGATGATTTGCATCAGAATATTTTAACGATCTTAACATGGCGATAAGCCGAAACCGGTCAGAAAGTCTTAAGAAATCTATGTGATCAAAACGGACTTGTGAAAATAAAAGTGCTCAGATTAGATTAGGTTTTTTAGATTAAGTTAGTTTTTCGTTCCATAGATTCATGCTGAGGAGATCCTCTTGGATGTGGTACATGTCAATTCTTTTTTTTTAAGCTGAATAACAATATTAATAGTATGATTATATACAATACATCATTTTTAAGCTGAAATAACAATACTAATAGCATGAGTATATACAATACGTCATTTGTCTCTATTAAAAAATTCGTCATTGGAGTAGAAGGAGTTGGCCACTAGTAAGTCTTTCAGACTCCATTTAGACTGATCTTTATTTGTAACTAAATTTTTTATGTTTGCTGGCAAATTATTGTAGATGAGTGTTCCTGAGTAGTGGACCCCTTTTTGAACTAAAGTAAGTGTTTTTAAGTCCTTGTGCAGATCAATTTTGTTCCTGGTATTGTATGTATGAACTGAGCTATTTGTTGAAAAAAGAAATATATTATTTAGGACAAATTTAATTAAGGAGTAAATATACTGAGGGGCAGTAGTTAGTATACCCAGTTCTTTGAAGAGGTTTCTACAGGATGTCCGTGAATTTACTCCACAAATAATACGTATTAAATGCTTTTGGACTTTGAAAAGTTTTGTTTGACTTGAAGAGTTACCCCAAAATATTATAACATATTACATTATGGAATGAAAGTAGGCAAAGTATTCAAGCTTTTTCATTTTTATGTCGTGTATGTCTGCTAACACTCGGATTGCAAGTGCCCCTCCCAACTGAATTTATTATCAAGCTGTAATCCTAGGAATTTAAGACTGTCAACCTCTTCTATCTGCTCTTCTTCATACTTTATGCATATGCTGGGTGGAAACCTCTTACAGGTTCAGAATTGCATATAGTTAGTCTTTTTGAAGTTTATGTCAGTGAGTTGGCTTAAAACCATTTATTAATATCCATGAAAATATCATTAGCAGAACTTTCTAGAACTACACTCGACATACTGTTTATTGCAATACTTGTGTCATCAGCAAACAAAACGAACTCTGCTTCTGGAAGTGTAACTGATGAGAGATCGTTAATGTACACAAGAAAAAACAAATGATCGCGGACTCATATACAGACTTATTCTTCAGTTGATAAGTTCTCACGGAGATTCCCGTACAAATTGCTGAGCCTCAGCTGCATGGCATAAGACAAACAACTGTATAGAGGGATGCCCTGCCATCCAGCCCGTTGTGATATCAAAGACAAAAGATGTCTCCCCATGGAATTGACTTCACCTCAGGTACTTCCCTCATTCTCTGTGCGGGGAGCACTTGTAAGTATTCAAAAGGATCATGACAATTAAAGATCTTACATGGCATAACTTAAATGGAGATGTTCCAAGATTTGCTGGCCAAAGTGAGGAGTGTGAGGCACACGTTAAATGGAAATGTTACGAGATTTGTTGGCCAAAGTGAGGAGTGTATGATAGCTAAGCCCAACATCAGCACCCTATTGGGTGAACTTAGTTCCAGTCGGGCGGAGCACCTGATGAGATAAATTTTCATTGGCCACCTAGGACCTCTACCGCATAAAAAGCAGGGCATCTAGTACGTGTCACTAGTGGTCGATGGTTTCTCGCTGTTTGTGTGGTTGCTGCCCAATAGATCAGGAATCACTGACGTTACTTTTTTATTGAGTCATGTGTCTTCTGACTGGTTAAATGTTGTCCGCCAGGAAATTCTACTCTCCACTATTACTTCACTGGGATAGGAGTCTATATCTGCTCCTGGGAGTATCTTTCAATCCAATATCTGATTTCAGAGACTCTGATCGTGCAGTTACCTAAATGGAATTTTCCCTTTTGTTCCGGTCTTTTGAGATACTTGTTCTGAGTATTCGCTATTACTAGCTGAAATTTATTGCAGAACTCGATTAGTCTTTCTCATCCCTCATTCACAGTACCAGCCAAATATTCTACCGCAACCCATACTTCTAGTCCTTCCTCCTACAACCGCATCCCAATCCCCCAAGATTACTAGATTTTCATCTCCCTTTACGTACCGAATTACCGGTATAATGCCCTCACATACTTTCTGTATTCCTACAGTCTCTAATGGCGACGTCGGCATGTGTAGATGAAATATTGTTGTCGGCGGTGCCTGCTGTCGATTCTGAGAAGAACAATCTTATTATTGAACTGTTCACAGTAGCTCACTCTCGGCCCAACCTTCCTATTCATAACGCATACAACTGCCGTTATAACATTTTCAGCAGTTTTTGGTGTTACCCTACAGTCCTCTCACCACAAATCTCGCCTTCTTTCAATTTCACTTCACTTGTCCCCGCTATATCTAGACTGAGCCTTAGCTTTCCCTTTTCAGATTATCTAGCCTCCTTACCACTTTCAAATTTTGACACTCCATGCCCTGCCTCGTAGAATGTTCTTCTTTCGTTGGTTATTCAATCTCTTTCTCATAATCACCTCGTCCTTAACAGCCCCCTCCAAAAGATTTGAGTGGTGAACTAGTGTGGAAACTTTTGCCAATGGAGGGCTCATCATGACGCTTTTCCAAATACTAGCCACATGCCGTGTTGATACTCATCATGTGTCTTTGATGCAGTGGTTTCCATTGCCTTCTCTCTCCTCATGCCTCTGATCATTGCTGCTTCGTCCTTCTTCTAGTGGTGATTTCCTACCCCAAGGACAAGAGAGTATGAAGAACCCCTTTCCGCTCCCCTGCCTTCTTTCACAAGGCCTTTGACAGAGAGGGATGACTTCTTATGTCGGAAGTCTTCGCCCGCCATTGCTGACGATTTTCATTCAAAACCTAGGCATTGGTGAGGTTTGAACCCGAGGCCCGAAATGTGTTAATTAGTAGTCAAAGACGCCAACCGCTATACCACGTTAATAGTTCGCATTTAATCTCTATTTTATCTGTGTGAGGTCTCCGAAGTTTCTGGTTAGTGAAACGCGCCACGGTTCTGGGATCGGGAGTTTAAGAAGTTGTCTTTCACAAGTGTCCTGTCTCACGTAATGACCAGCCAGTATTACCCACAAGCTTCATCTGGAATTTAAACTCAGCCTTGATTATTTTCCACGCCCCGTCCCATGCTAAGTGGAATCGGTCCATTTCGTGGCCTAATGTCGCTCTCAATACAGCGTACACGAAATGCATCGGACCACCTCTGCGAATATAATGTTTGCCTTCCGGTAAATTCAGTCTGTCTAATCTGTGGTCCATTAACCATCTCTTGCCTGAGGATAATATCTCTAAATCAGGGCCAGCAACGGAATGTCAGTCCTAATACGAGGAGGACATGCGGGCAGCATGCGGGCTGAAGTTTATCCCCTCTGTGCTTTCCTCGGCCGTTCCCAGAACGTGACATTGCAGTTAATTCTGCGGTGAGGCAAAGCTCGGCACAACTCCCTCTAGTTTGGCAGAATCGTGGAGTCAGCGCTGTTTACTCCTCGCTCTTCGTTCGTGGTATGAAAGACGTTCACAGATCCAGTGGTTTTTTACACAAAAATAAGCAGCATAGCGATACATCATCACAAGTCTTTAAAAATGAATGAGAATGACAGAAAGGGAAGGATAAGAATTACCAGCTTCCGTTATGCAGTCGCATAATCGACAATTACTGCAAATTTGCTATGAAACGGCATTATAATACCAAGAAGATAGAATTTACAGTTTTAATTGGAATGGAAGAACAAAAAATTAAGACGATTGACAGAGGTGATTCATTGTTCTCTACATCAAGACATCAATAAGAACTTTGCGGTCAATTTGGAGGCCAAGAGAACGTGCAGGAATTGGTGGTGCGAATAGTAAAATTGCTGAACTCGCACACATTGTTCCACACTCTTGCAGTAGTTTTCGATGGAAGTAACCGAAGGGTGTGGAGACTTTATGTAATATGCGAAGTAAGTTGGTTAAGCCAAGGGGCATTCTTCAAGCGATCTATCTATTTAAAACCCGGTATAACTGAATTGATGTAGGAAAAATAGGTGCAGGAACAAAAATTAGAGCATTTGAAATGGACTGCAGATCTCTCATTTAACGTAGACGGGACAACAGACTGCCCAGAGTAAGATATCGCAAGGTGAGAAACAACACTCTACTGATTTGATGCGGATGCGTTTAAAAATAATATCACATTGTAGAAGGGACGAAGCCTGATAACGCCGTATAATGTAAGCCCACTGCCATAAAAGAAAACACGAAGTTTGAAGAATTATAAGGAGAGATTTCTAAATGTTTTGAGGAAATTGCTATTGTGATACATGTTTTCGAACTGTTTTCGAGGTTATCTGCGATTCAACTGAAAGTGCCCATGTGCATTTGCAGATGTAACTCGCTGAGAAAAATGGTTCAAATGGCTCTGAGCCCTATGGGACTTAACGTCTGAGGCCATCAGTCCCCTAGAACTTAGAACTACTTAAACCTAACTAACCTAAGAACATCACACACACCCATGCCCGAGGCAAGATTCGAACCTGCGACCGTAGCGGTCGCGCGGTTCCAGACTGTAGCGCCTAGAACCACTCGGCCACTCTGGCCGGCTAACTCGCTGACCTGCAGTGTAATTTTCATCTTAAAGATCAATCACGTTACGGTAAGATTGTCCAGAACATCTACATTGTAGCAAATGTTCAACAATTTTTCCATCTACATATGTGTGTGAAGTCCTTTTTTCGATTACGAAACAAAATTAATCACATTTACCTGGCAACATTAGTCCGAAAATCACTGAAATTGTGTACTTCTGTCCGTATGGCGACTGTTTGCACCAGATAAAAGTTATATTACGTCTTCAGAGAGCCCACAATAAATAAAAATAGCGAATATTTTTTATTGATCCTTTTGTGATGTTGATGACAGACACTGTTTGGTAACATCTTCACTCATTTGCTGGCTGTCCAGTGGACGTCCCTCTGCAAGGGGCCTGGGGCAGGGGGACAATGAGTACCACTATACAGACTGTGAAGACATTGCAAATAATGAGAGACAATAATAAAGCGAAATACAAAACCAAGTCATATGAACCGTGACGACACTGCCATTTAAATGCGCCTCATTCACTGTTTTCCCATCTTCCCCCATCTCACGCTCAGATAGCCTGCCATGCTATCTCAGTACGGGGTAGTGTACAGGCAGCCTGAGCGCTATGGCAATGATGTCAGGGCGTCGCTCGTGAGCCAAATTCCTAGCCATGCCTGTCCTAAAGCAATGAAGCAAGACTGGGATGCTACAAGGGAGTCGTTTCGTGCACCAGAAGGAACTGCCCAGTTTTAAACTAGGGAATGCGGTTCTGGAATCTTGTAAAGAACTTCTGGGCCCATAGCAAAGAGGCACAGCAAGGGAATTCCAAAATTCTGACTCACTGTGAGTGACCAATAACATTGTGTGATTTTCATAGTGAGCTTCCTTATCCAGAATCAGTCAGCTGAAATTGCAGCAAGGCACATATGAGTCAGTTAATGATCGCTTTCGGTAATCAGGACATTGGAGAACCTCCTTACACCTGACCAGAACACCCCTGCTTGTCCCAACTTAGTCGGAGATGGACTAAGCCATACACTAGCTGTATCTGAACCACACACATGTGATGCTCATAACACACACGATGTGGTAACATCTTCACCCAGCTTCTGGCTAACCAGTGGACGTGCCCCTGCAAGGGGGCAGGTTGTAACACCAAGTGGCGCTATTGAACTCTAAAGATACTGCTAATTACGAGAGATAATTTTATCTTTTTCTTCTTTTCTTCTGACACATTTGTTTTGTACATATGTCTTTGATGGTCTAGGATATCTTATTCTGCTCTGTAATATGAAATTGATACGTGGGGAGCCGCCGGCGCCAGTGTTTTCTCCGTTCGATTCACCGGGATCGATTGTTTCCCTCTGGCGTTGCTTATCTTTGCCTCGTTGGCCGGTGGTGGTGCTGGTGGGCTGGCGGGCAGACTGGGTTTTGGCTTTGCAACGGCCGGTACGTGTCGCTGCTCAGAGAGTAAAACTTGTGGTTGCGTGGAGTTTGCTGGATTTGACAGGTGTATGTGGCTCGGAGTGCGGAAGCGGGCCTGTTATTGCAAGATTTTGAGGCGTGACTGGGCCATGGTCTTCTAAGCAGGACGCTGAGCAATGTGTTATTCATTTTGCCTAGTGGAGTCTATTGAAGAAGTAGACATTCTGGCTTTCTAGTTTTGAAATCGGCCCTACCCGTGTTACCACCAGCTTCTACCTTTTTTTGTGAGTGTCAATACTGTATGGGAACTGTGACGTACTGGTGTAATAATATTATGCCTTGTATTATCGTTGCCCTTTTAAAACTAGTCTGTTTGTGCTGGGGTAATTTTACATATTTTGAAAATTGAAGTCTACAGTTACTGCTTCCAAACATTTTAAATTTGGCTTTGTCTTGATGTGATCTATCCTTGCAGAATTTTATCGTACTATATTCTGGGGCTGTTAATATTGTTTGTTTTGGCTGTGGCTGTGTGTTTGTGCTTTATGTTGCAGCACTGCAGCGGGTACCTAGTCCATGTCTAAATCGATGTCCGGAGTACGACGCCTTGGTCGACCAGTACCAGAGGGAACGGAGGTTCTTTTGGCCGCGTGGAAAATGGCAACCAATACGGCGGCCACTGAGTTCTTCGGGTTGCAGTAAGCGGGGATCTTGCATGAAGTTAAGTTTCCTCTGCATTGGGACGCCAAGGCGTCTGTTCCGTTTGCTATACTGCTTATATATTTACCTTTTATTACTGAAGTGGTTACAGTAAGATCGAAGTTATAAGAAGTTCTTCTTTGCAAGTAATTCAATCAGAAAGGTTTAGTGTAATGTACTTTTTTTTCTTGTGTATCCTGTTCAAAAGAAACTTATTTCACCTTTATTATCCAAGTGCCATTGGTAAATGAAACTTATTTTACCTTTTATTATTGAAGTGGTTACTGTAAGATAGAAGTTGTAAGAAGTTCTTGTTTGCAAGTATTTCAATCAGAAAGGTTTTATGTAATGTTTCTTTATTTGACTTGTGTATAAGAGACACTTGTACAAAATTTTTGGGTAAATACTGCGCCCATTGAGTTAAACTGTTGATCTGTAATATAAGCAGTTGTATCTTGCAAGTCCTCTGTATTTATTATTTCACTTGTCACCGGTTTGCACGTAACCACCACGTTGCAGAAATGTTATAGAGTTTTGTTTTATTTGTATTGATACATTAATCTCCTTTTAAGTAAGTATGGGAAAGTTTCTATACGCGTTTCATTTTCCTTGCAATACTTCTATGTAAAGCGCTGTGTTAAACCCAATGTAATACGCAGCGCTGTTGTTTGAAGTATGATGAGAGAGAAAAATTTGATAACTGGTGTCGAAAATTGAGTCAGACATCTGCAGCATCGTGGTGTACACGAGCTTTTTGATGTGTAATGGTTCTAAACAGAATCACTCGAAAATTCATAAGATGTTCTTGATTTTCGGTCACAGCTTGAAACTAAAGTTCCACATTGACGTTGGTAGTATCGTAAATATGTTTTAGCGCGTTTTGTTAGTGCATTTTGCAAACATTCGGTGAAAAGCATACATTAAGAGGCCAACTTAACTGATTTATGACCGTCCTCCCCTTAACCAATTGTTCTGCTAATTGGTTTATGACGCCATGGGGATTATCCATGCTTCAGAGAAAGCCCTCCCCCCACCTGCTAACCCTTCATCAGCGCCACCCACCTGGGGAAACGTCTTGCCAATACAAGCACACCTTTGGTATCTAATTAATTAACTTAATGTAATTCATGAATTAATTAACCCCTACCCTCTGGGAAATTCTTTCCCATTCATCATCTGGGAATTGACAAGAAAAACTCGGTCTGTGCTGGAGTGGGAGCTCAAAAAACGAAATTGAAATCAAGGTCAGTCACATAGCAAAGGATATACTGTCCCTATATAAAATTTAGTTTGCTTCGGTTGGATCACTTTTATTTACAGGGAAAAGCTCATATCCTCTGCAGTTTTACAAGCTTCACTCTTGTAAACTACATCAAAGGCACTAATTAAATTCGGAAATGCTCTGTTTGTGCTTAACTCTTTACTGCAAAGTGCAAGTATTACCTTGTCTAGCAACTTCATATCCTAATTATGTAATTACACTGTTGCAGATTGGAGATGTTGTCTGTTGGAAGATTTTCACGTGTGTGCTCTCCTCGTGCAGAGATCGACCGAGCTAGTGCACGATGCCACCATCAGTGGAGGTCCCACCACGGACTCCTCGCCACTTTTCTCCCTACACCTACCAGAAGATATTTGTGAGAAAGGGTCAGCCTGTGCAGGAGAGCAAGGATCTCATGGAATGAAATTAAAATCAAAGTCAGTAACATATTGACGCATATTCTTATTAAATAAAGTTTGAGGGAGACAGGGCTCTCACACTTGGATAGAGCTCACAGCTGCATCCCAATTACCACTTGTCACGGTGTAATAGCTGTAAGCATCGAGGAGTCGAATGAAGAGCGGCATTGCAGCCGCCGTTTGGGGTCTCCTGCGCATGTGTCTGTCCTATGCGAACGGCCACAGAGTCAAAAACCAACCAGCGTCCTAATTAGAGATAGCATTACTAAAGGCCACCGACCACGGACCGCATGTCGGCCTCCTTTGATCTCGCGTCCACGAACAAAGCATCAAGTGGCGGCACTCTGCTGATCCAGAAATTCCGGACTCGCTTGCTGTCGCTTTCTCTCTGAAGCGGCATTTTCGATATCAAAAATAGATGACAACAGTCCATTTGCACTACCATATCAAATTAATTGTTTAACAATTTATAGGGGTTAAATAGATCGGTTGAAACACTCATCACCTCTTTACGATATTCCTTCCTCATAATAAAAACATTTTCAACGTTTGAGTGTCACATGGAAACATTATGCAAATCAAGTAATTAAATTTCCCCAACTAATAGGTAACAGCTCTAAATATACAGATCTTGTATGCAGTGGCGTTTCACAACACGAACACCCTTCACCACTGTAATGATTCCAGCAAATACGTCTGGTGTAAAATTCCTACCGACCACACACACTTGCGATAGCGAATAACACGCAGCGCACCGTCCACCGCACCACACAGTTGGGAAACAGCTGTGCGGCATGCGTCGGCCACATCGACAGCTAAGCATCAGTATCCCGGTATTTGCTCGTCTGCTGTACCTGCTGCCCAGGCGCCAGAAGACGTACAACCAGGGACGCCCAGAAATCTACCGATCACTTTACACGATTGAAACAATCACCCAGTTCAAACACTCGCCATATTGAATCAACATTTCAGATTCTGTCGCCATTCACCCAGCATGCTGGCCATTTCGCTAGTGAGTCATCCACAGCACTCCGCCTTCGGAACTTGTCTCCTCAGCCGCATGAAAGATCCGAGAGGTCGGCGCCTTGTTTGCATATAATCGGCGACTTCGGTCACCGACGCCCCGTGACCACTCCTGCCGCTGCCCGCGGGACACTGTGAGACAAGCAACAGTGACTTCGATGTGTATAGCAGTTCGAATCAGTTTCAGCCCGACATTGTCGCAACTTCCCCTTCACCCCACCGTTTAAAAAAATTCACTTTACCCAATTCGAGACAGGGATGCTACTAACAATACTACTCGAATTTCTCACCCGAAAATTTGATTTCTCCTCTTTAAACGAGCTATTTTCGATGATAAAAGAAATCGGACCATACAGTGCTTTCAAATCGCTAAAGTAATGTTACTCCTTGTGAAAATCCAGTATAACATTATGGCGTAAGTAAAGGAATATCTTTTCTTAACAGGTTAATATTTGCCACAAACTGTATCGTATATTAATATCAATTTTCACTCATGACGGGGAGCTAAGTGCACGCTCTACTTCTGTCATAGGATGCCTACTCACTTTGAAACTCTCTTATATTACCCAAATGCCTCGCCACCTACTAAGGCTCTCAAAGTATCAGCATAGAGGCATTTATATTACGTATCACTTTAAAAATTAGGTAATACAGCTTATTTGATTTTAATGATCATCTCTCCCTGTGTAGGTGGGAGATTGAAATTCCGTTAAAAATTTCGCAAAATAAGGCACGTCGTTCATTGACTAACTAATTACATTGATCGTTGGAGTCCGTTTGCATAGCAAGTAATTTCCTCTCCAACAGCCGGATTACACTCGCCAGGTAGCTCAAATGGGAATCAGGAATATTTATAAAGAGAAATTCTTGGTAAGAAGATTTCAGTGTGAGGTGCACCTTGATTACCGACAATTTCTTTTTATTTCTAAATATTTTGATTTACTTGTAGTCGCAAGAAGGCCACCAATAGCAAATACTTTTACTAACAATCATTATTCACTCTGCTAACAGAAAGAAACATCGGCGTTTTACCCGACGAATTAAGGTAGTGCCAGAAAGCGTTTTCTTAAGCAAGTAGCCAGAAATATTCCGTAAGCGGCGTCTATTTGTTACACAAGTCCTCCAAGGCGCTTGTTCTAAGCCTGATTGCACGTGACCTTTGATGGAGATTTATTTCCGTTAAAGAAGCTAAAATACTTTTGGCTGTTTTTAGGCTCTTAACTTTTAGCTGGCTGCTGTCGGTGAAACTGACTTAAAATTCAGTGGGCCTTACCTCTGTTACAGTGTGGCTTTCTACGTCTGTTACGTACAATTTTGAGACGCCTCACTTTATACAACATTTTTGATGGTGCTGAGCGAGCCATACAGAATTTCTTGGAGGAATACATCATTTGACTGTATGTTTCGATGTCTTCTCTTTACAATATAAATTGGTCAGCCAAAACACTATGACCACCTATCGAATAGCCTGTATGTCCACCTTTGCCAAAGATAATGACGACGATGCGTCATGGCACGGAAGCAGTAAGGTTGAAGGTGCCACCACATCCGAACATACAAGACACCTAATTCCTGGAAATTTCGATGAGGGGGTTATGAGCTCTGACTCCACGTTCAGTCAAATCACAGATGATTTCGGTCGGGTTCAGATCTGGTGAGTTGGAGGGCGGGGGGGAGGGGGGGGGGGGGAAGGGTGAGGGGGTCTGCACATCAGTAAAAATTCACCACTGCGTTTCTCTAACCACTCTGTCACACTTCTTTCCTTGTGACATGGCGCATTATCTTAGTGAAAAACGCCACTGCCGTCGGGAAACATGATCGTCATAAAGGGGAGTACAAAATTCCTTGGTTGTTATGGTGCTTTGCCCGACAACGTGTATGTTCCTCAAAGCATACTGGAGCCACCCCCAATTTGTTTCCGTCACGCAGTACAGGTGTCAAGGAGCTGTTTCCCTGGAAGACGACGGATTCTTTAGACTGGTTTACTGCGACCCGATATGAATTCCTCTCCTGTGCCAGCCCCTTCATCTCGCAGTGGCACTTGTAACCTACGTCCTCAGTTATGTGCTGGATGTATTCCAATCTCTGTCTTCCTCTGCAGTTTTTACCCTCTACAGCTCCCTCTAGTACCATGAAAGTCATTTCTTGATGTCTTAACAGATGTCCTATCATCCTGTCCCTTCTACTTGTCAATGTTTTCCACATATTCTTTTCCTCTCAGATTCTGCGTAGATCATACTCATATATTACCTTAAAAGTCCACCTAATTTTCAACATTTGTATGTAGCACCACATCTCAAATGCTTCAATTCTCTTCTGTTCCGGTTTTTCCACAGTCCATGTTTCCCTTCCATCCAATGCTGTGCTTCAGACGTAAATCCTCAGAAACGTCTTCTTCAAATTGAGGCGTATGTTTCATACTACTAGACTTCTTTTCGTCAGGAACGCCATTTTGGTCGGTGCTGGTCTGCTTTTGACTTTCTCCTCGCTCCGTCCGTCATTGGTTATTTTGCTGCATAGCTAGCAGAATTCCTAAACTTCGTCTGCTTCCTGACCATCAATCCTATTCTTAAGTTTCTAGCTGTTCTAATTTCTACGACCTCTCATTACTTTCGTCTTTCTTCTGTTCCCTCTTAATCCATATTCTACATACATTAGGCTGTCCATTCCATTCGCCAGATCATGTAATTCTTCTTCGCTTTCCATCATGGAATTCTTCTTCACTTTAACTCAGGACAGCAATGTCATCAGCGAATCGTATCATGGATATCCTTTCACCTTGTATTTTAATCCCACTCCTGAATCCTTTCCATATTTCAATCATTGTGATAATTCCCGCACTTGTCAGCTCTTGCAGTCATCGGAATTATGTGGATGATATTATTCCGAAAGTCAGATGGTATGTCGCCAGACTCATACATTCTGGACACTTAGTCGAAAAGTCGTTTTGTTGCCACATACCACAATGATTTTTGAAAGTCTGAAGAATTTTTATCTATCCTTCACACTTATTTGATCGTAAGTTCTCCAAAGCTCTCTAAAATTGCTGTTCTAATACTGGATCAATAAGTCGACCCCTGTTTCTTCTATAACATCAGGCAAATTTTTCCCCCCATAGGGGCCTTCATGTACTCTTTCCACCTACCCGCTCTCTCCTGTGCATTTTACAGCGGAATTCCCGTTTAACTCTTAATGTTTCCACCCTTGCTTTTAATTTCACTGAAGGGTAAATTGACTTTCCTATATGCTGAGTCAGTCCTTCCAACAATCATTTCTTTTTCGATTTCTTCACATTTCTCCTGGAGTCATTTCGTCATAGAATCCCAGCACTTTCTATTTACTTCATTTCTCAGTGACTTGTATTTCTGTATTCCCGAATTTCCCTTCACATTGGTGTAGTTCAATCTACTGAAGTATTTATTCTATTATCCATGGTTTCTTCACAGTTACCTTCTTTGTACCTATGTTTTTCTTTCCCATTTCTATGATTATCCTCTTAGGAGATGTCCATTTCTCTTCAGCTGCGCTACTTACTGAGCAATTCCTTATTTTTGAATCTATAGTCATAGGGAATTTCAAGCGTATCTCCTCATTCCTTAGTACTTCCGTATCCCACTTCTTCGCGTATTGATTCTTCCTGACTGATCTCTTAAACTTCAGCCTGGCCTTCATTTTGAGTCTATATCTGCTCGTGGATATGCCTTAAAATCCAGTATCTGATTTCGGAATCTCTGCCTAAGCTTGATATAATGTAACTGAAATCTCCCTTGCATCACCCGGCCTTTCCCTAGAATACCTTCTGTTGTGATTCTTGAACTGTGTATTCTTTCATTAGTAGCTGAAATTTATTATAGAACTCAGTTAGTCTTTCTCCTCTCTGATTCGTTGTCCCATATTCTCCTGTAACCGTTTCTTCCACTCCTTCTCCTACAGCAGCATTCCAATTCGCCATGACTATTACATTTTCGTCTCCCTTTACGTACTGTATGTGTTTACTGTTCGTTCATTTGTTGACTCTTGATTTTAATAAATTATTCTTAAAATTTTGTGTGCTTTTATTGGCCAACGTCATACCAATCATCCTACCAGTTCCCTACCGCATCACGGAATTCGGTGAATTCTGAAGAAATGGATGTGCGAAGATAGATCTCGTCATTTAGGTGTTGTGTTCTAAAGAAGGCAGTCAAAATACGAGTGTTCAACGACCTGATGAGGAGCAAGAGTGGCTTCACACTGACACTGGCGAAAGCGTGTCAGCCAGCCCTCAGATAGCTTAAGTCACAACATCGGCCGAGAGTACCTCCACGACCCTCCCCCCCCCCTCCCCCCAAACCACCACCACCCCATGGTGCCACTCGGTTCGTGGCCTGGGTAGTGAGGTAATGTGTGGCGAGTGCTACTACTATATAGGAGACGTAAAGTAGCAAAGACGCTAATTCTGCAGGTATCATTTGGAGATGACAACAAGGCACACTGTCGTAATATCATATTGCGTAAACGACTACACTCGGCTGAAATGGGAAGGAATGCAGTATATTCACCGAGAAAGCTGAAGACTACTCATTATTGACTGGTGTTTGATTTCCACTGAGCCATACCACGTCATCAGGTAATCTTACTCATTTTCGTACGCATTCTCTTAGTGTCACGCTACACATTTCATGGAAGCAGTTTTTATTTGGTTATTGGTCGACAACTCTTCCTCTTTAAGCAGTTATTTTCTATACTACATATACAGAGCTTCCGAAGGACCTCTTGCCTCGTATAACTCTGCTAAGCACCTCTTCCATTCTCTCATTCTCCTTAGTATTCTGTTACTTCGTTATCATTCTCAATTTTATCGTCCACATAGTTACAATATGCCTTAGAAGCACATCACATTTAACACTGCATCAAACTTTCTTTCCTGTATTTTCTCTTTATATTCCGTCTTCTAAAACTATCTGGGAACATTTAAGATGTCTCTCTTCAGCCATAGCTTTATAAACGAAAACAAATTTTAAGACAATGAAATAGTGATAAAATGAATGACTGCCATTTGTTGAGGTCTTTCTTTCTTACTGGAGATTATGATGGTGATAGGAATTCCCGACAACGTCAGGCATGGCAATTGTAGACTTACAGTAGTGTACAGAATGAGGCGTCATAACGGATGTAGTTTGTATAATGAGGAAATATCTGGATATTCTGATGTAGTCATTAGGTGATGGAAGGATTCCAGTACCCTTCCGTGGTGTATGGACCTTGTAGAGGTTGGGTGGCTTGCCTGGCTCACCAATGCAGGGAGCCTACAGTAGTTACAACCACAATGGAGGGATTTTTACGGAGAGGCCGCTTGTCCTATGGATCATGCTAAGGGGCAGCAATCATTTCAGCAGTTGAAGGTGCAGTAGTGTGAATAATGGACTGATTAGGCTCTGTAACATCAGCCAACATGGTTTTGCTATATTGATATTGCTAATGACTGTAAGCTGGGAGGAACTACATCTGTCCCTTTTCCAGAGGCAGTGCTGCTCTACTATATGGCTAAATGAAGATGGCATCCTCTTGGGTAAAATATTCCACAAACATAATAATATTATACCCACACCTTCTGGTGGGGACTTCTTAGGAGAGTGTCCTCATCAGAAAGAACGAAACTGGCATTATAGGATCGAAGACTGGACAGAAAAACATGACTTCTGGTCAAGTGAGCGCAGGGCTACAAATGCTAAATTAGTTAAGGGTAATACTGGTGTTGGTCTAATAATGAATACGAAAATAAGAATGCGAGTTCGCTTCTATGAACAACATAGTGAAGACATTGTCGTTACCAAGATAGACACGATGCCAAAATCCATCATTGTTGTACAAGTCTCTATGCCAACTAGCTCCACAGGTGATTCAGGGATTGAAAGAATGTACGATGAGACAAAATAAGGTATCTTTATAGTAATGTAGACTGGAATTCGGGCGTAAGAAAGGAAAGAGAACGGAAAACAGTTCTAGAACATGGACAGGAGGAAGGGAATATAAAGGAAGAGGTCTGGCAGAATTTTTCACACAATGTGTTAATTGCTTAAAAATGATAAAAGAAAAGACTAACGGCATGGAATGTTTCCATAGAATACATAATGGGAAGAAAGAGATTTCTAAACTAGATTATAAGCTGCAAAACATTTCCAGAGGCTGATGTGGACTCTGACCATAATTTTTTGGCAATGAACTGTAGACAAAAATTTAATAAGTTGCAGAATGGTGGAAACTAAAGGATATGGGACAAGCATAAGTTGGAGTACTTGAGAATATTTAGAGCTTCAAAGAGAGGATCAAGTTACAATTAACTGAAACAGGGGAAGGGAAGCCCACAGAAGATGATTGGGTAGCCTTGGGAGGTGAAGTAGTCAAGGCGTCGGAAGATAAAATAGTCAGAAGGGAAAGCCCAGGAGAAATTCTGGGATACTGCACAAGATATTGAATTTAACTGACGAATGGAGAAAAAGCTGGAAGTCAAGAAGGTAACTTTATTTCACCTGTGTTGTGACGGGTTTGGTGAGGTCCACAGAATTCCTCTGCTGTGCCAACCTCTTCATCTCAGAGTAGCAGTTGCACCCTATGTCCTGAGTTATTTTCTCGTTGCATTCCACTCTCTGTCTTCACCTACTGTTCTTACCCTCTGCAGCTCCCTCTAGTACCATGGAAATCATTCCCTGATGTATTAACAGATGGCCTATCATACCGTCCCTTCTCCTTGTCAATGTTTCCCACTTATTCCTTTGCTCTCCGATGCTGCGAAGAACCTCCTCACCTCTTACTTTACCATTCCACCTAAATTTCAACATTCTTCACTGACACCACATCTCACACGCTTCGATTCTCTTCCGATCCCATTTTCCTACTACCATACGATGCTGTGCTCCAGACGTACATTGTCAGAACTTTATTCTGCAAATTAATGTTTATGTGTGATACTAGTAGGCCAGTAAACTATTAGATTGGTCTGGTGGTTTGATGTAGTTAGCAACACAAGAAAGAGCGATGTAAGCTACCCATAGCTACATATTGTCTCTGTGACAGCAGGCAGCTGGTTAAGAATTAAGGAAGGACGATCGATTTGGCTCTGTCATCCTAAATACCATGGAGGAAACATAAGAAAATTGGAATTAGATAGGTACTCACATCTGTTACGTCCTCTTGGAGGGAATCAATTACATAAATCCCTTAATCGGTACAGGAAACTTAAAACTGGAAGTCAAGAAAATTTTTACCCCACCGTCGCGATACGAGACAAGTGCTACCTTTTTTATGGTTCTTCATTTGATGCCCGAAGGAACGGCTAAGGAACAAATTTCTACCACTGGAAACAGTTTTAGAGAAAAAAATACCTATATCCTTAGCTGGGAGGACTAAGTGGGAAACAAAACGAGAAAAGACCAAACGCTACGACAACTGTAGCTTATAGATACAAAGTAAATTATGTACTGTAGTCCGTACTATCGATCACAACAGTTATTAAAAAACAATGCAAAAGACTGATCAACAGATGCTTGGCATGGGTGCGAGTACAGAACATATCCAGAAACAGCTGTTCCGAAACATCTTCACTGGACTCAAATCTTTCCTCAGTAAGTTTTGTATTAGCGGGATGCATCCCCTCGTACTGTTTTAGATATACTCGTGCCCCTCCAGTGGCATGCGCCGACGAGAAAATAAAATCAACATGTCAGGTGCCTTTATTCCACGATTGCGGCGTCCACTGCTTGACATGTTGACTCTTAACACTATGACGCTTGGCTAACCGTCTGGGGCTGTGATTTCTGTGCCCGATGGGAAATTAGTACTGTATGATTAGGCTGGGCACGAAGTGGTTCTGCTGATACTTGAATTGACGAGTGGTTAGTTCGCCTGTGGTTGGTGTACCCGTTGTTACAATCTATGATATTCGGTAACAATCTTGTTCTTCAGTAAGCTGCTGCCCCTTTACACTGTGACATGTGAGAACATCAGGCCCAGCGTTATTGCAGATTTGTAGTGTCCAGTGTGTGTAACAGTCATTAATGGTTGCAGTCAGATATATTGATACAGCTTGCCTCTTTCATTCAGTGTTCGACTGCTACTGACCAGCTAGTATAGAGTGCAAAAACATTCCAAATGACAAACGACAGAAACTTCCACTTTCAGCTGTATTTATTATTAGTTTTCCACTGTTACGAAACTTCGGCTACTATTCCATTTCAAGCGGTAGTTGACTTGCATAAGCACAGACCACCAGGCTATCCAGTTACCGATATATGATGGGAAAACAGAAAACCTGTGATAAGTAGTCATGAGTAAAATTTTTGTACAGGCTCTTTGAAAGTAGTAGGTCAAACAGGAGGTTCGCGCAGCAATAAAAATGGTTGAAATGGCTCTGAGCAATTTGGGACTTAACATCTGAGGTCTTCAGTCCCCTAGAACTTAGAACTACTTAAACCGAACTAACCAAAGGACATCACACACATCCATGCCCGAGTCAGGATTCTAACCTGCGACCGCAGGGGTCACGCGGTTCCAGGCTGAAGCGCCAAGAACACCTCCGCCACAGCGGCCGGCCAGCAATAAAATAAACTTTCATAGGTGTCATTTACAAATCCATTTCAGAGTCTTAATTTGAGGTAATCGGGCAAGGGTAAGGAATACTTAACAAAGAGAACATGCTCCGTTGCGAAATCAGACTCAAACGAAAAATTGTCTCATAACGAATGTTACAGTTCCTAAGATTCTGATGGATTTTTCTTTTTTTTTTTTTTTTTTAAATGATAGCACATACCTGTATTGTTTGGTTCAAATGGCTCTGAGCACTATGGCACTGAGGTCATCAATCCCCTAGGACTTAGAACTACTTAAACCTAACTTACCTAAGGACATCACACACATCCATGCTCGAAGCACGATTCGAACCTGCGACTGTAGCGGTCGCGCGCTTCCAGACTGAAGCACCTAGAAACGCTCGGCCACAGCAGCCGGCCCTGTATTGTTTTCTTTATTGAATTGGTAAACAACAACGTTGCTAATAATGTTATTTATGTTGGAATCCATAGAATTCCGGGCTGCAGCGCCCGTTTGATATGCAAAGAATAGAGCGACCAGTTACGAATAATCTACACTTATTGCAGTTAGATCTCGACTATGGAATAGCCATTATCAGTGCTAGAGAGTACAGGAAAAAATAAGATACAAGCATATACAGGACAGTATAGCGCAATAAAGATACAAATGACAGGAATCTGTAACATACATCACCCAATATGGTCACATGAACCTTCTGCTTAGACACATATATCTTTCACATTTGGATACACAGTCACACATACGAACATATTAAGGAAAGGAAGCAGTACATTTGACAGATTCCGAACTTGAACTGAATTTGTCTTATGTAGACTATTGAAGCATCAACGATTTGGCTACCTCAACCAAGAGCGCATTCTGTGTAGACAGCCAGTAAAAGATTATTTTTGGAAAAATATCGAGATATCTGCATATAATTATTTCAAAATGGATATGTATTCTGTTAATATTGTTATCCACCAAAACATTTATTATATGTAAATTAAAAATGTAGTACACATATCCACACAAAAAGTCAGTACGCGAAATGCATGTGCATTAGTGGCCATCAAAGGAGCGTCCTTTATCGAAACCAGCGTCCTCTGCAAACACAGTTCCACCTGTGGCTCGCAGGCGCCTGCCTCCTAATGGTAAGACTACGAGTACGCCCTCTGTCGGAATGCGCGCTGGCGTTATTGAAAACAAAACATAGGATGTCGCCAGATGTGTCTTTATGAATAAAATGTTTTCTCTCAGAAGAATTTTAAATGATCACCGGGTCCTAAGCCTTGTCCAGTTGAAAGCCAATATCACGGCGTCTTGGTTACTAGGACAGTGGATGGATCATTAGGGCATTCTGTCTGCCAGACCTTTATATGCAAGCGCCGAGCAGCCACCGCCCTTCACAGACTACTGGCGTCCTTAGAAGAACATCAAGAAGATGAGGGGCTCTTCAGCTCCACGGCTTTTCTTCCGTAAGTCGGCAACCTTTCGTCTAAAGTAGGCAGGATCCTAAGGGAACATTAAGTTAAAGTTATCTACCGACCACCTTCGATGATTAGTGCCCTTTTCGGTTTTTCAAAGAACGATCTTGGTCTGCGGAAGGCCGGAATTTCCAAAATCCCTTGCCATTGTGCGAAGCATACATAGGTCGCACGATACGCATAATACATGCCGTGGGTGGTTGATCAAGAGCGCCAGACTCGCCTTTCGCAACTCAGTAAGTCGGCCGTAGCTCAGCTTTATATTACTACAGGACACACTTTGGCTTATTCTACCACAAAAATCTTGGCCACGGCGAGATCCATTTGGCATTCAGTGATTAACGAATCTGTGGAATTACGTCTAGCACAAATTCTTATCAGTCGTGACGGCGGCTTTCAACTGGACAAGTTTTGGGGCACAGTGACTTCTTTAATATCTTATGAGAGAAAGCATATTATTCATAACGGCACATCTCATACATCTCACGGTTGTTTTTAACGACACGAGCGTGCATTCCAATAGAGTTCGAACATGTGGTATCATCTTTACGCATACACCTGGGCGGCACGGATGGAACAGTATTCACTCGACAGGGGCCGCTCCTTATGCGACCGCCAATGCACACGAGTTTCTGCGCCGATTTTTGCTACAAAGCCGACACCGTGAACAAGCAGTCCCCAGTGGCGGCCACTCAGCTGAAGATGGTTTGACGGTTGCCTGCCGAAATACTGTGACAAGAAGTCAACATGATCCTGCTGCATCCCCGGAACCTCATAGAATCTTCATTACGCCGGGAAAACTTCAAAAATCACATTAACGTGCAATGAGAAACTACTTTTTACAAAATAACTGTTTCGGAATTCCGGTTTTTAAAATTTAATTTCTTGTAAGTCTAAGTTCTTAATGTAAATTGTACCTTTTATTTTTCCCATTAACTTTTCTCCGTTAGGTTTAAAATAGTCACCTATTTTCATAGAGGTATACGTAGCTGTTAAACTCCCCTATCCACTCACAGTCGTAATGTGTAAGTAAACAATATGAACAAACTGAAACAATGCTGTCTGTTCAGAAAGGACTACATGCTGCAACTACTGAAATGCAAGTGACTGATGTCTATAGCGTGGAGAGTGATAGTCGAATGTGTGTTTTGCAAGCGGCAGTTGGATTATTTGTTGCTTTTCCTGAGGCAGCGACTGCAAACAGGATACATTTGCTCTGATTTGAAAAGTCTCCGACGCTATTTGGCTAAATCGTGCACTATGATGTCTGAATTCAGAACCAGGTTTAAAAATACGCACCTAAACCTCGCGAACCACTTACGCGATTGATTTGTTTTCTTTTTTAGTTCATAGATATATTTCTTGACTATATTTTAGTATCTTTTTATATCCCTTATGTAACAAAAGGCATAAGAAGTGGCGATAGTTGTAAGTCATATTGAAATAAAGTGGCCTGCCAGTTCGCTTTCTTGCAATACACTGCATTAACTATTAAAGGAAAATAATTTGATTTAGTGTTGACTTTTAGACCTCAAGTAGAGCTCCGCGAGAGTGCATTCCTATCTTTTACAGTTGAATCCCAATGGTCCTTTATCTGCCTTGTAGGTGCTGAAACAGGCGACTACAAAAGACAAAAAACAACATATATTTTGTTGTGATGCGGGTCCATAGCCTCTAAGAATTTTGTGACAGAAGAACATTATTCGTGGTGGGCATCCTTTCATTGTTGTGCGATTGGAAGTGTATTGCAATATATCGTATACGTAATACTTAAGTTGTCGAACAGACTTAGGGCCAAAATTGACCTATGGAATAAAGGATAATTGTTCAGCCTACTACGGAAAATGTTTTCTTTCACTAAAATCATCGTTGTTAGTGAACTGTAGAAGGTAAAGATACATTCTTCAGGGCGGTTGTTTAGCTCTTTTGGAGCTGGAAGGAAACGTTTTTACTCCATGTAACTGCTGAAATTCAAATGGCTGTGCAGACTTTCATGGAACATAGCTAAGAACCAACCAGCTTTCAAATTAAAAACCTGCATTAAAATTGGAGCTTTCCTTTGGAGTTATGTTAGCGAAGAGAGACATACTTAGTGGTCAAACATCCTCCGCATTTTATCAGGAGCTAAAATAACCCCGCTGGGAGCCCCCTCTACTGTATAAGTAATCCAAGATAAGTTGAGCGTCGGCCAATGTTTTCAAGAGGGTGCGGAACAGAGAAACAGGGAAAGACCTTGAGCGCCACGGGCAAAGGAACGTGATGAGTAGGATGTTTACTTATCGGCTCGAAAGGCTGCCAACGTTTAGCTACGCGTTCGCCATGGGAGCAGATGATTACAAGCTATGGCGTAAATTATAATATGCTGGAAACAAGATTTCGTGAAAGCAAATTATACAGACGCTCATGTTCAAACTCGTCTCAAGTTATTTATTTCTAATTGACACTCATAACACGAGAGCACAAATGTAATCGCACGCGCGCCACACACACACACACACACACACACACACACACATGTGTGCGCCATTCTCGCAGCTGATCAGCAGCTATGGAATAAATTACAGCGCGGTAGAAACAAGATTTCTTGAAATCGAAGTACAGCTCACAGTACCTCGCCCCAAGCCCCTGCCTATTGTCATATAGGTAGCAACTGTTATGTTCACGGGCGCCGGTGCTGCGGCAAATTAGTTACCTGCGATTTAATACATGTGTATTATTATAAATCCCCTGTGCCGGCGTGTTCCAGTAACAAAATAATAATAATAAAGAAGTCCTTGGAAGATGCCGGAGTACCATTCCGGTGCCATGAAACAGAAAATAAGCCTTTCCTATGTTCACACACCGCAGTGATGGATGCTGAATATCGTACCAAAAGACGTTTGAAACGTCGTAAGAGTAGAGGCTGTGCTTTCTGACCCTAGGCAACTCAGATGCCACACTCGACGTAATTCTCTATGTAGCCCACTTATTGTAAGATTTCACTACCCTTCATAGATCTTGTAACTTACGTAGTACGACAGCGGAGTATCTACGTTTACATCTATTTCCGCAGACGACCATAAGACGTTAGGCTCACAGTACTCCTTATACCTAATATTGCAGTCTGTCACTGAAGGAGCTACCGACGACTTTACTTTTCTATTGAGCTCCCGTAACACGAATACGACCCATACTACCCGATCCCGACGTTTTGCAACCACCGACCTAAACACATCCGCACTCATAGCGGTACTGAAGCTCCGAGTTAACACAGTGAACGTAGCTGTGGTTGGAAGATTCCCCCTTGGCACTATCCGTCGCTGTGTACAGCCGTCCTCTGTCCAAATGTACTTTATCTTTGTAAGTAAATGCAGATGCTCTCTCGAAATGCTGCGGTGCCACAAGAACGTTCAATCTATCTCGACATTCTAGCCTGGCACTAAACCTTTCGTCGTCGACCGTGCACATGCGAACTTGTATCGCGTTTTCACACTATTTGTTAATCTTCATTTAGTGAACTAATCACATACCGAATCTCGTTTATTTTTCATGTTTAGTTAAACTAGGACTCATCGGCGAAGGCCTGAAATATTCATCTTCACTGCAGCCGATGTTCTCTTTGACGAAAGAACTACAGACCGATCGCGTAGCGCACCACCTTCAGGTGACTATTTAGATGCAGTAATCATTGGCACCGCATTATGATGGCTGCGGAAGGGAAATATTACATCTATGGTGACTTAGAAAACTTTGTATATAGAGCCAGAAACTAGAAAACAATTGCTACAGTCTATTGACGAAAGAATAAGGAACGTTCGTCGCCTGGTTAATTCCGCCTGTGTTTCCCCTGTCTCAGGTATGGTGATGAGCCTTTCGCGCACTATATCTGGCAAATATTATGCTAACACCAGGCATCCTTTACCTCTAATCCGACACACTGACATCCATCTATCGAGATACACTTAGATTGTACAAGTGGGATATTGCTCAACTTGTGTCCCTTATGTCATTTCTGAAACACTACTGATGTAATTTTTTTTTTTTGCATCATCACTGTTCTGACTGATTGCATGCAACCTACGTCCTCGGTTATTTGCTGGAAGCATTGCAATCTTTGTCGCCCTGTAGAGTATTTTCCCTTCTACACCTCCCTCTCGTTCCATGGAAGATATTCATTGCTCTTTTAACAGACGTCCAATAACATGTCCCTTCGTCTTGTCTGTGTCTTCCATATATTCCTTTCCTCGTCGATTCTGCGAAGAAACTCCTCAATGCTTACCTTATCGTTCCAGCTAATTTTCCACAGTCTTCTGTTGCGCCAGGTCTCAAATGCGTCAGTTGTCTTCTGTTAAGGTTTTCCCGCAGTCCATGTTTCACTACCATAGAATACTGTGGACCAAACCAATATTCTTAGAAATATCTTCCTCAAATTAAGGCCTATGTATGATACTAGTGGATTTCTGTTGGCCAGGAATGTCCTTTTTGCCGGTACTGGTCTGCTTCTTACGTCATCCTTGCTCCATCTATGATGAGTTATTCCGCTGCCTAATTATCGAAATTCCTTACCTTCGTCTACTTCGTGACGTTCAATTCTTTCTCACTATGATCATTTCCGTTACTTCTCATTACTTTTACCTTTTTTTATTTAATCTCAAACCATTTTCTGTACTCATTAGGCCGTTTATTCCATTCAACAGATCCTGTAATTTTTCACTCTTGTAATAGAAAATCGAAATTTCCTTCAGCTACTACCTATGTGCCAGAGAATTCCTGTCCTCACGAATTTTTGATAGTTGTTGGAAACCGGCGTGCTTTAACCAACAAATATTAAACATTTTTGTTTTCCTCCGCTTTCAGTGTGTAACGCCAGTGTTACGTATCCGTGCTCCGCTTAAAGTGCATATTTAAAGGGTGAGCATGTAAGATATCTCTTGACGCTACGAGTGGAACCGTTATAAGGGCTACGAATATATCCGTTCAGAAAGAAGTGCACTGTTGAAGAATAGAATGGTACGTGCTGTGGATAAATAATGGAATTATGTAGTTTCTAGATAATTAATTTCGATGGGTAAATAGCAAACACTTGCTATTGTGATTTTAAAATAATGTATATATGCTGTACCACGATTTTATGATTTCCCGGAGGTATTCCTCAGTGTTGGGTTATAGAAATATTTAGTCCATGGCGAGAGAATCTCTGTTCGAAGAATACATATCGTATACTCAGAACAAATAGACAGATGACCTGATACTGGCCAAGAAGAGCAGAGTCATGAGTAAAGTCGTCTTACATGTCTGCGTGGTATGTTTCAGAGACTGGGGTGCAAAAACAGCCCGTGAATCATTAAAAATAATGTAGGAAACACCCTAAAAACCATACGATGGTGGCCATGTTTTCAGCTGTTCACGATATTGCACATGATACAGTATTTAAACGAATAATAGCGAAGATATCTGCTATTGCTCGTAATTTATCGGTAGCCCTTTTCATCTGCCTCTTCACGAATTTTGTGCTTTCAGAAGCGTGGGTGGAGTTATGTTTACTAACATTCTGTCTATGTCCATCACTGCTACCTCAAGTACCGTAAACGCCAGCACTACATCTACATCTACATCTACATTGATACTCCGCAAGCCACCCAACGGTGTGTGGCGGAGGGCACTTTACGTGCCACTGTCATTACCTCCCTTTCCTGTTCCAGTCGCGTATGGTTCGCGGGAAGAACGACTGTCTGAAAGCCTCCGTGAGCGCTCTGATCTCTCTAATTTTACATTCGTGATCTCCTCGGGATGTATAAGTAGGGGGAAGCAATATATTCGATACCTCATCCAGAAACGCACCCTCTCGAAACCTGGCGAGCAAGCTACACCGCGATGCAGAGCGCCTCTCTTGCAGAGTCTGCCACTTGAGTTTATTAAACATCTCCGTAACGCTATCACGGTTACCAAATAACCCGGTGACGAAACGCGCCGCTCTTCTTTGGATCTTCTCTATCTCCTCCGTCAACCCGACCTGGTACGGATCCCACACTGATGAGCAATACTCAAGTATAGGTCGAACGAGTGTTTTGTAAGCCACCTCCTTTGTTGATGGACTACATTTTCTAAGCACTCTCCCAATGAATCTCAACCTGGTACCCGCCTTACCAACAATTAATTTTATATGATCATTCCACTTCAAATCGTTCCGTACGCATACTCCCAGATATTTTACAGAAGTAACTGCTACCAGTGTTTGTTCCGCTATCATATAATCATACAATAAAGGATCCTTCTTTCTATGTATTCGCAATACATTACATTTGTCTATGTTAAGGGTCAGTTGCCACTCCCTGCACCAAGTGCCTATCCGCTGCAGATCTTCCTGTATTTCGCTACAATTTTCTAATGCAGCAACTTTTCTGTATACTACAGCATCATCCGCGAAAAGCCGCATGGAACTTCCGACACTATCTACTAAGTCATTTATATATATTGTGAAAAGCAATGGTCCCATAACACTCCCCTGTGGCACGCCAGAGGTTACTTTAACGTCTGTAGACGTCTCTCCATTGATAACAACATGCTGTGTTCTGTTTGCTAAAATCTCTTCAATCCAGCCACACAGCTGGTCTGATATTCCGTAGGCTCTTATTTTGTTTATCAGGCGACAGTGCGGAACTGTATCGAACGCCTTCCGGAAGTCAAGAAAAATAGCATCTACCTGGGAGCCTGTATCTAATATTTTCTGGGTCTCATGAACAAATAAGGCAAGTTGGGTCTCACACGATCGCTGTTTCCGGAATCCATGTTGATTTCTACATAGTAGATTCTGGGTTTCCAGAAATGACATGATACGCGAGCAAAAAACATGTTCTAAAATTCTACAAGAGATCGACGTAAGAGATATAGGTCTATAGTTTTGCGCATCTGCTCGACGACCCTTCTTGAAGACTGGGACTATCTGTGCTCTTTTCCAATCATTTGGAACCCTCCGTTCCTCTAGAGACTTGCGGTACACGGCTGTTAGAAGGGGGGCAAGTTCTTTCGCGTACTCTGTGTAGAATCGAATTGGTATCCAATCAGGTCCAGTGGACTTCCCTCTATTGAGTGATTCCAGTTGCTTTTCTATTCCTTGGACACTTATTTCGATGTCAGCCATTTTTTCGTTTGTGCGAGGATTTAGAGAAGGAACTGCAGTGCGGTCTTCCTCTGTGAAACAGCTTTGGAAAAAGGTGTTTAGTATTTCAGCTTTACGCGTGTCATCCTCTGTTTCAATGCCATCATCATCCCGTAGTGTCTGGATATGCTGTTTCGAGCCACTTACTGATTTAACGTAAGACCAGAACTTCCTAGGATTTTCTGTCAAGTCGGTACATAGAATTTTACTTTCGAATTCAATGAACGCTTCACGCATAGCCGTCCTTACGCTAACTTTGACATCGTTTAGCTTCTGTTTGTCTGAGAGGTTTTGGCTGCGTTTAAACTTGGAGTGGAGCTCTCTTTGCTTTCGCAGTAGTTTCCTAACTTTGTTGTTGTACCACGGTGGGTTTTTCCCGTCCCTCACAGTTTTACTCGGCACGTGCCTGTCTAAAACGCATTTTACTGTGAAACAAAACCCGGCCTCTGCTGTTGAGTGACGTATTGACGCCTTCTGGCCTTGGGAGGCACTCCGTCACGCAGCATCTGCTGTCACTCGGTCGCACCACTGCTGCGAAACGTCAGCCTGTGTCCGACTGTTCTATCTTACTACTAGAAGTGTCACTCATCTATGTTTCATTGCAAAGCTACGAGAAATATCAGTTACAAGTCACACGTCTCAAACGCTCCTATTCTGTTAATTTGGATTTATCTTATTTTCGTTCGGCTTCGACTACTTGTAGCAATTCTGCCGACTACTTGGTTTCCCTCCTAGACGTGCAACGCGCCATGCATAAGTTCATTAATCACACAATAAAATGAAACACCTGTAGCCATCATTTTGATGTTATTTTACTACAGTGCAACCAGTGTGACTCAGTACACCTTCTTCAGGCCTTAACTGACGTTAAGGTGTACTCCAAACTTATTCACGATCCCATCAGTGACCAAATCCATAAACTGATTTCTGTAGGATACCGTAAGAGATACTGTGTTGCAGCCCTTTGCTTACAAAGGACACTTTTGACTTCAAACGCCCGGAACCGCACAAAACCACGCTTACAATAACACTAGATCATTTAAAACAACGTAACAAGGTATCAGTATCATAGGATGGAAATTATGCGTAATTCAATGGCGTCTCTGTATCATTACGTTTTAAATCTCAACAGTGCCAGAATACATCTACTTAAACTAATTATAATAGCGCAAAATTCTCATACTGTACATACATGATAGTAGTTACATTAATCCTCATAGTGCAGATGTGAGATTTCGATGAAGTAATTAAAACCAAATGCAAGAGAACAATGTGCACACCTCACTAGAGCCACGTTTTTACATTAAATATCATTTTCACATTCAGCAGTCCAATATGAAAAGCCACACTAATTATATTTTTAAACGATGATATGGGTATATCACTCTCCTAACCTGCCTTTCGCCGAGCATACTGCCGCATAGGAGTACACTTTGATGCAGAAAATGGACTGAAATTTGATGATAAAATAACGATCATGTATCTTCACTTGTGGTTAGGCACATTGTAGTCTCACAAAATTAGCAATCATCATGATATACTAAAGCTTATATTTTTGAAACTCATATTTCTGAAAGAAGTAAACCTCAACGGTATTGCAATATTTGGTTGTTTTCGGTGGCAATATCTTAAGCATAACATCTTGGTTTGGAAAAGTTGCATGAGTATGAACCGATCAGGAGTCAAACAGAAACAGGCTCTTTTCATTCGTTATATGTTCCCTAAGGATTGAAGATAGAAAACGTTTCATGTGTTCTTTAATAATTTTCTCATTTTTGCTTGCCTCTAATAAATGTTTCGTGGGCATATTGTTTTAAATTGCTTCGAAATATTTGGGCCGAAAGTAGCTTGTGCCTCTTGAAAACAGATGTACAGCTTGTTTGTTAGCTTGCCTCTCATTGACAAACCCACATCAATTGCGTAGCTGTGTGTAGAGCTGCTTACAGACGGCAACACACTAGCTGCAGTTTTCTCTCCTCTGTGAGATAGTACAGATGCTGAAGACCTTTCATACTAGAGCTTACGCTCGCCACTGTTCCACACGTTTTCTTTCTCTCCACAATGCATCTGCAGATGCCAACAGATAATTGGAGATCCATACGACCTTTCTCTATTAAACTGCAATATTACGTACTGTTTTGTAGTTTCTAATTGCGACAGTCTGTTTCCTTTGAAGTGAACATCTACTCGCCTACACAAGCTACAATTAATCTGCAACTTGATTTAATTTTAATGCACTTTACCACCTAATTAGTTCGCTATAGGAGTTGACCCCACGACTCTATAGTCTTAATAAACGTTCTCTGTACGCTGCCATCAGTATCTTCTAATGCACTAGGCCTCGACTGTTTAGGTGGAGATAGTTCGTACTCTGGCTGTACTGCTCCTGCTGCTCTGGAGATGAACTTGGTGCAGTGCTTGAACAGTCACCAGCAGGTTCAGGTTCTCACTGTTCTTGAAAATCAGTAGATCTATCCTGCACAACGTCATGTATTTCTGTGTCATCCCCAGTATATTCCTGAATTACTATGTTACGTAATATATCCACAAAATCTCTGTCTTCGACCTCGCGTTCATATCCATATTCAGCACGTCGCAACTTTGTCCCTAATATTTGGACTACATTCGTAGGATTAATTCTCTTCAAGATATCACTATTCACAGTTTACGCAGTAAACTGTATGCGAACATTCCTAGAGACTGCAGCCATTCATGGAATTCGAGCACTTGTTAGTGCAGCTGCAACATGCCACCGTCTGATGGAATGGAAAGGACACAGACCACGGTTGGTTGTACGATCGACGACTGGTCTAACGATTATTTTTTGCGATTTCGTGTGTTCGAGGTCAAAAATGTCGCTTGTGAGACGAGACGGTGAAAGTAGTCGACAAAGAGCAGACGTCGCTGGTGTTATTCTGATCTGAGTGGCTTAGTAAGCGTAATAGAAGTTTTGTCTTTCATGAATGGGATGTAAAACATTGCGTCGGAAGGGTCTTTGGAAACTGTGAACACACATTTGACATTACTTATAGGTTTATATGTGACCAGGTAACTTACGCCATACCATTGTGTCTATATCTTCACTGTGACGGTAAGCTGAACTAGGCTAACAATCGTGAAAAATATTTCCAGTGGTGTATAGATGTTTGCTGATGGCCGTTTGTTCTTGAAAGCATTTTTATGAAGTGATGAAGTTAAGAATTCTATGTTTGTGTGGTATCGGAGCAGTGTGAGATTTGACAGTGACATGTTGCTTCCCCATCCACCATCACTTCTAAAAATGATCTTTTATAGAACCTAAGGTGAGGACATGCATAACTCACTTTGTATCAGGTTATAAATTATGAAGCTCTAATTTTGCAATTTATTGACGTAACTCACATCTAAGCCCAACGTTTTGTTCGAGGGTTAAGTAATTTCTGATCAAGCAGAGCTTCGTATCAGAATTCAGGGTTGTGAGCGGCGGGAGCAGCCGTGTTTGGCCATTGTCTCGTAACGTGAGATTCGGCAGTGTGGAACTATTGAATGCTCCTAGTTGGCAGAAGCTTGGGCCTTGAGGGGGAGGGGGGAGGGAGGGGGGGTGGTGGTGGAAATAAGCATCTCAAATGTTCTACGTGGTTGACGGCGGAACATTTTCGTCAAAATTAAAATGTAGACGCTGTTAGAAGACAGAGGCACCCTTCCACAACAGTAGCAAAGTTTTCTATCTGTTCCTCTAGGGACGTTACGGAGCAGCAAGATCCATCCTAACGTGCTCGAAACAATTGCTCTGAGCGAGTATAAGCGTTAGTCCTGAAGCATCCCCAAGACTCTTGTGGTTCCCTTTTTAGGTACACGTCGACGTCTGCTCGTAGATACGTATCGTCGGTAGGTTTTCCGGCTTTACTTCCCGACGTGACAGCGAAGACTCTCCGATGAGGTGTGGGCCTTGTGTTGTACTATTACAGCGAGTCTTGTAAATATCGCTTTTATTTAGTAATTTCCCTGCTAAAACTCTCCCCAGTTATGATTAAGCCAGCCTTCGCCACTTTTCGGAGGGAGTTTCTCGCCTTTGTAGACATAGAGAAAGCTTTTGATAACTTTGTCTCGAATACTCTCTTTGAAATGCTGAAGGTAGCAGAGGTAAGATACGGAGAGCGGGCAGCTATGAGAGCCGTGGGGCATGAAAGGGAAGCAGTGGTTGAGAAGGGAGCGAAACAGTGTTGTAGCCTAGCCCGGATGTTAATCAATCTGTACATTGAACAAGACAGTAAAGAAAACCAAAGAAAAATTTGGAGCAGGAGCTAAGGCTCAAGGAGAAGGAATAAAAACTTCAAGGTGTGCGGATGACATTGTAATTCTCTCAGAGACGGTAAAAGACTTGGGAGAGCAGTCGGTAGGAATAGACAGCGTCTTGAAAAGCGGATATATAATGAACATGAACAAATACAAAACAAAGACAATGGAATGCAGTCTATTTAAATCAGGCGACGATGAGGGAATTAGATCAGAAGAGGCCACACTTAAAGTAGTGTATGAGTTTTGGTTTTTTGGCAGGAAAAAACTGATAGCGGCCGAAGTAGAGAGGATGTAAAATGTAGACTGGAAATGAGAAATTTGCTAACATCGAATATGATTATAAGTGTCAGGAAGTGTTTCCTGAAAGTATTTCTATGGAGTGAAGCCATGTGTGTAAGTGAAACATTGACGAGGAACAGTTTAAACAAAAAAGGAATAAAGCCTTAGAAATGTAGTGCCACAGAAAAATGCTGAAGATTAGATGGATAGATAACACAACTAATGAGGATAAACAGATTGAAAATAACAGCTAAGTTGTAATGTGCTTTCTACTTTTGAATGCTTAAACCACCACCGGTTTTGGGCTGTTATAAGCTCATCATCAGCTGTGATAACTCTGTGCTGTGACCCCGAGTGCAGCGATGGATGAACATAGCATATGGTGTACCGCCAGCGAGCAGAGAGTACTTTCATGCTCAGTTGCAGATGATCCTCCAGCAGGACTGTTTTTAGTAAGGAGGGTCTGAATAGAATTGGGGACGAAAGATATTTGTGGAACAAACTGACTAGGAGAAGGGATAGGTTGATAGGGATAGGGCACATTCTGAGACATGATGGGATTATCAGATTATTACTGGAGGGAAATGTGGGCGAAGGGGGGTTGTAAAAATCGTAGTAAGACCAAGAGATGAATAAAGCAAGCAGATTCAGTTCAGAAATATGTAGGCTGCAGTAGTTATTCGGAAATGAAGAGGTTTGCTGAGAACAGAGTAGTTACGAAGAACTGCCTGAAACCGGTCTTAGAACTGCAGACCACAACGACAACAACAACAACAACAACTACAACAACATATTCATTTTGTTGTGATAGATAACTGCGGATATCCTTCTGGACGTGTTTGAGTGGGGAGATTTAATAGTAGTGGTAAATATTTTGCTGAATGGTACTTCTCAGTATTGTAGATCCTGTTTTTTTTCGTGTATAAACTTCCACTATCAGCGTATTTTGTGCAGGTGTCCTCGAGATTGTATATGTTTAAGATGACGGGTTAAATTATCTCCCAGTGGGGTCATAAGATGGTAATGATCCGGCTGGGAAGACGATGATTCGCAATTATTGCCTTCCTTAAATGCTGGATGAATTCTGGTGTGATGAACATCCGTATATTTGATCTGAGTATGTATTGAAGTTTACCAACGTAATTGTAGGACATGGGGTTTCAAAAATATATTCTATTTTTACTACATGCGCCGTCCGCCCCCGGTAGCTGCGTGTCAGCGCGACAGACTGTCAATCCTAAGGGCCCGGGTTCGATTCCCGGCTGGGTCGGAGATTTTCTTCGCTCAGGGACTGGGTGTTGTGTTGTCCTAATCATCATCATTTCATCCGCATCGACGCAAGTCGCTGAAGTGGCGTCAAATCGAAAGACTTGCACCAGGCGAGCGGTCTACCCCACGGGAAGCCCTCGTCACACTAGATGCGCCAGTTACTATTGGCCACCCAACCCTTTCCGACGCCCATCAGTTCATTCAAAGTTCGTGCATCTACCGAGCAGGAGTACAACTTCCGAACTTAGTAGATAAGGCTGGCGAATTTTCAGACTGTAGCATGACTGTTGTGGAGCGGCTGGTAAGCGTAATATTTGCGTAGGCTGGGACTCAATCAGTCGCCACTGTGGCGAGTTTTTGGGGATAGAGACGTTGCGTATCTTCTGATTTTAACCTAGCTCGATCGATGCAGCATTTCGGATAGATTTAGTGTTCCAGTATCCTGGCATTTACTGTGTCTGTTGGAAAGAGCAAATTCTGAATTTTGCCTGGTTCCCACTAGGTAGCAACAGTGTGCGCCCACTTCAGTTCTAGTAAAAATGGTATCGGCACGACAGAAAGCATTTTGTGTTCTATGTTTTGGGGGACAGTAATAACTGTTCAGAGTGACTTTCGTACTGGGTATGGTGTGGATCCTCCTACAGCACAGAGCATCAGACGATGGCATGAACAATTCCGAGAAACAGGTTGACTGTGTAAAGGCAAATCGCTGGGCAGTGTACGAGTGTCTGACGCAGACGTCCAACGCATCGGCCATAGTTTCACAAGGAGTCCGCAGAAATCCATGAGCCGTGCAGCTCGACAGCTCATGATGCCCCCTGATGTCCGTCTGACGTGTGTTGTGTCGACGGTTACACATGAAAAGATACCAAATTCAGCTACTGCAAGCTCTTGCTGAAGGTGACAGATAATAACGTGTGGAGTTCTGTAATTTCGTTCTTGGCAAGATGGAGGATGATAGTTTTCTTCCACGTTTAGTGTTTAGTGACTAGGCTTTTTTTCATTTAAATAGAAAGGTGAACCGTCATAATATGATAATATGGGATACGGAAGAACAACATTAAGCTGTACAACATAAGACGGACTCTCCCAAATTTAATGTGTTTTATACAGTTTCACGGGAAAAGATGTGTAGTCCATTTTTCTTTGCCGAGAACACTGCTACAGAATGCACTTATCTCGATATGCTTGGGAACCTTCTTTTCCCACCGTCGGAGACAGATTAGAACGACTACATTTAACAACAGGATGGGGCACCGCCACATTGGCATCTGGAAGTGCAGGAATTCTTAGATTAAAGGATTACTGAACGATGGATCAGTCGTAGTGGACCAAATATGCAGTCTTACATTACTGGCCTCCAAGGTCAATGGACGTGACCATATGTTATTATTTATTGCGGGGGTTTATAAAAGACTCTGTTTATGAGCCTCCATTACCAACAACAATGAATCAACCGCGACATCGCAGAACAGTAGTTTTGGAAGCTGTAACTCAGGACATGCTCGCAGCGCTATGGGAACAATTTGATTACCACATTGACATATGCCATGCGTCTCAGGGGTGGGGGGCATATTGAACGCGTATGAAAAGGCATGAAAAAAATACCTTTTGAATTTTCCGTTCATCAAAAAACAAAATTCATTGCATATGTTGATTAATTATTCATAGGTTAACTAATATTTTCCCAGGGCTGTTATTTATCTTAAAGCAAAGAGATTTACCACCAGGCCTAGAAGAGCATCAAATGAGAAAATCTAGAAATTTGTGGTAAGATCTTATGGGACCAAACTGCTAAGGTCATCGGTCCCTAAGCCTACACACTACGTAATCTAACATGAACTAACTTACGCTAAGGACAACACACACACTCATGCCCGAGGGAGGACCCGAATCTGCGACGCGGGCTTGATCCATAATGATAGTACGATACAGTATGACATCCTCAGAAAATAATAAATATATTATATCAACAATAATCAATTGCAGTAATCTCATGTACCAAAAACTAACAAAACAATATCTACCAATATAAAGACAGGGGCATGCATATGTAAATTAAAATGAAACGCATTTTGGAGACTAACCAAGCAGGTGGTTAATGGCATTCGACCCCGCTTAACAATTATAACAGCGAGCTTCAGTGCAGAAAGGGACAAGGCCAAAACATTACATTATTTTAAAACAATAAACTGGTAGCGAGGATCGCAGGAATTCTTTTAATTTCGTGATTACCGGTTTCGGCGAAACTACAGCCGCCATCATCGGATCCTAGGACACATACAGGTTACAACATCATGGCAAACGATGGTGATATTAACAGTTGCCTATAACGTGCAGGCCTTACAAAATTGTCCTAAGTAACACATAGGCGTCCAAGAGAGCTACAGCTTGCGCTTGTATGTGATGGAGACACTTAACATTTATAATGTCATCACTCTTGGATGTCTATGTGCTACTTACCACAATTTTGTAAGGCCTGCGTGTTATAAGCAGCTATTAATATCACCACTGATTGCCTTCATGCTGTAACCTGTGTGTGTCCTATGATCCAATGATGGAGGCTTTAGTTTCGCCAAAACGGTTATCATGGAATAGAAGAAATTCCTGTGATCTTGGCTACCAGTTTAGTGTTTTACAAGCATCTATATCGCTCCCACACGAGCTCAATGTGCTCCCTACACAATACTTTATTCCTTTTAACGTAAATACCGCCGGGAAAAACGGTAAGTGACTGGACGACTTTAACAGAGCTAGGTGGCGACCCAGCAACAAAAATAAAATTCTCCTCCAATGAGACGGCGTTTGGCTGAAGTCACACTGGGCGATGCACAGTGGGGAGATCCACAGTATATAAAGACATTTTGAGAACTAAAATATCTAGAAGTCTCCCTCATCCCACAGAAGATTGCACAAGTGTGTGGGAAATAGGGAGCGCATTGAGAGCTTTGCATCTGCAAAGTGTGGAAAATATGCTTCACATATCCTGGTGACAGATAGCAAAGAGGTAGTTAATTATTCCTGGAGGAATTTTTGCAGGCAAAAAACTGTGCATGTCGCTCTAACCCTTAGCAAGTGTGCAATAGCAATTACTTCGACTAATGAAAAACTAACGTTCTACAGAACGCAGGAAAGTTTATACTGAGTAAATTCAGTCAAGGCCAGAGTATGGAATTAGTGTTTCAGACCCAGTATGGAGACAACGATGTTGCAGATTCCAATTGGTACAGTACCATAGCACATTAGGCCACATTAAATGTTGAGTCGAGATTTTACTCACTCCAACGTGTGTATGCTTTAACCATTGAATATAAACAGCTAGGATACTAACCTACCCTCACATTGAGTACATGAGAGTATTTCATTGGTTTCAAAAGTAAAACTATACTCCACCAACTCAGTGCATTGACCAGCTATGCCATCATAAACAGAAGTTAGCTAAAGAAGATTTTTAACCATTTTTGCTTGTGATAGGAATTTTCATATGTAGAGATAACCAATTTAATAATCGCGCAATTCAATATGTCCAGGAATTAAATATTTTGTTACTGAGTGTTGGAAGTAACTCAACATGATTTTTGTGTATCACTTGACCCCTGAAAGCATAGTTGATAAATTATATGTTGAATGAAAAAGGGAATAGCTGTTTTGTCTTTCTAGAGTAGATCCAGAACTTTCATTTTTATTAATTCATGCATTATAGTTACGTGACAGCAACGTTTGTAATTGCACCTAATAGCAGCTACATTACAGGTGCAGGTTCATATTTATCTAGATTGTCTGTTTAACACCCTGGGCTTGAGAAGACAGTTCAAATGTATTGTCCATTTCCGCGCCTCAGGAATGGCGACGCTAGCCAGAATTCGAATTTACAGCATTCTGATGGATTGAGGGTTTGCTTTTGATAGGTACAGATCACATAATCCTCCAACAATAATCTGATGCAAACTGGAGAAAAAAATGTAAACGTAGATGTGACTCAACTGTGCAGTAAGTGTAGATGGAATTTTATTCATATGTTTCTTATTTGCTGACGCTAAACGTCTGTGAATTGTGTTGAATTCTGACTCAACTCCAGTAACAAGAGGGCTGTATAAAAGACGGGGAAATGGGTTCAAATATTTAATATACGACCGTGGATGATATTTAAGAGTGTAATCAAGTCATATGATCAGATTAATGCGTAGTCGTGTTCAGAACATTCACGAACAGCAGCGCTTAGTGGAAAGCTCAAAAATGGCAGAAAATAATAGATTAAGACAAATAGAAGTCATGGAAGATCTTGACAGGCTCTAGTAGGACTAGCAACAGGTAGATCAGCTTGAACAACACGAGACGGATTCCGTAGCAATACCGAATGGGACTAAAATGCAACACATGATGTTCGACATAGTCCATACAATTGACATGGGATCGGCGTTGCTAATGAATCAGACGCTGAGTCTGTAGATAGTAATTTTCAGCACATTGAACCAAACATAATCGCACTGAATCAGGCAGGTTTGCAATTGCATGAAAGAACAAGTGTTAGTCACCTACACTATGTTCGGGAGTGAAGGAAACGGTACACGAAAAACGAGATGAGGAACGGTTACATGAAATGGCAACAGGTGAAAATGGTGTAGATGAAAACGCTAACATATTTGGATTGTTGCAGCGTTTATTACAACAATCTCACAAACAAGAGAAGCCAATAGGAGGGCGCATAATACAAGCGCAAAAAGAATGGAATGGGCGCATAACACTGGGGTTCAAAGAAACTAGCAAGGAAATACAAACAAAGCAGAAAAAAAACGCGTGATAATATTCAGGACCAATTAAATAAAATGTTTACTGAAGCTAAGGAAGTGCAAATAACACTTTCAATGCGCGTTACAGGCCACAAACAATTGAGTACAGACATTGACACTGTCCAAACAGACATGGTTACGTTGCGTTAAATTAAACAAAAGGTGTCAAAAGGATTAAACAACAGGTCGAAGCTTTTGCCATCAAAGCGACGACAGAAGCTAAACATGTTACTGCTGAGACGACGTCTCAAGAAAGAACAACAAAAGCAACATCAAAGAAATCCGATGCTAATATTTTAAAAATACAAGAGGAAAACGAACACCAATTTCATCGGCTGAGAGCGGAAGTCTTACGTTCGACTGAGAGTCGAGCTGACGTAGAAAGCGTTGGTAAGGAGTCGCAGACGACGACAGAATGCACTTTAGTGTCGGTAGATAGTACGGGGTCAAAATTGCCAAATCAACTGTTGCCGACAGTGTGACAGAAAAGGTATGCGAAATTACGTGTGACGTAAGACCGAAAGGCACATGTGGACGCCAGTCCGAAACCGGTAACCGTAAAGGGGAAATAAGTCCAAACCAGTGTATGCCAGAACACCACGGTAACGGTAGGGAACAGGGTGGGTTGCGACCACTTGTTCAAGAAAGAATAACAGGTTAGTCGGGAACACAAGAGATTGGTTTTCAGCAACGTTCAATACGACAAGCACAGAGCGTGATATACGCTGATCAAACCATAGAGACGCGTTACGCAACGCCATAACCTGTAGGACGAGTACCGACGGTTTAGGACGCCATCTACTGAGCCAGAATTGGTTACACCTTATGATACAGAGCCGGTATGGGGCGTTATGCACGCATTTTGCGCAGTGAGATCTGCAAGTGATACTACAGCACAAATGTCACAGAATGAAGCAAGTTATACACGTTTGCATAGATTTAATGCAAACCAAGGAGAGAATTCCAATCTTCAAAACCCAGAAGGTACATCACAGAAAGGAGCGAGTGGTTTTGATGATAGCCACTTTCTTACAGTGCGGAAATACGAGCACTATAAGTAAGATGCAAATATTCTCCACCCCCGCACATTGATTGACCAAATTAAGCTGGGAATACCAACACATTGGCGATTGAAACATCAGTTAGATTTCATTTGCGCACATATGGAGGGAAGTGTTGCTGGAACCATGCAGAAACTAGCGATTCGTATGATTCGTTTAGAGCTGCCTTTATAGCTAGATACTGGTCGCCTGCGGCTCGGATGAGATTAAAATTTTGATTATTACAAAATGTCTCATTCGAAAATTTGCGTGAGGAAACAACAGTCAAATTCTTTGAGAATATGGCTAAATGGAACCAATACTTAGATAACCCATATAACGTCGGAGATTTGATTCCAATATGCAAATTGAAACTGCCAATAAAATATCAAAAAGCCATGATAGGAGGTGGGGTCAATCATGTAGAAACTTTCAAAGGTGTTTTGAAAGATGTAGAACTCATGTATGGAAACGACGCTCAAAGACGTCACGATTCTGGACAGAATGATTTTGAAATAACATATAATAGTAAAAAGAATAATAATAATGGTAGACCGGTACTGGGATTGAACTCTGGACGAAATGGGAATAATTGCGGAAATGGGAGTGGTGGGAACACTGGACCATAGCGTAATGGATATGGTTTTAATAGTGGCTGAACAGGCGCAATATAGACGAAAATAGGGATGGAAACTGGAGAACTCGAGATAATCGGCAGACTGATTTAATCAGAGATCGACAGGTCCATGGAGAGAAAGCAGATAGGGAGGTGGTGTGAGAACGCAGCCACAGGCAAATGCCTCTGGTAATTACCGGAGAAATGAACCACAGATGGAGGTTGAATTCCAACCACCAAATCCTGGGAAGCGAGAAGATTGACTGACTTTAGGTATTGCAGGAGTTCAAGCAGATAATACACTTTCTGCAGAAACGGATGACAAGGCGACCACAGCAATAAATCGGTTAAAGGGTGACATACAAGACTCGGAATTGGGAACAGGAGCGACAGAAAGATCATCAAAAGTATCCATACAGATACCACAAATAGGGAGGAAGTCACAACTGAAATGTTGGGACGAGATAGTGTGGATTGACACTGACGATGAGGATAAACTCCCAGCATTACCTAATAATGAACCATTTGATTATGACGAAGTATTAATGTATAAGGTGCATATGTTTGATTGTGAACAGACGAAAAATGATTTTCAGCAGGATAATACAAATCCTACTGTAACTAGTAACGCTACGATTGATCAATACGTTAGAATTCACTGACCAAATATGGCTAATACAGGTCATAGGTACAAGAGGAAAGTACGGACAAGTACACCTGATCAAAAGTTCGACACGCTACAAGACCTAAAAAATTCTAGCACAAAACTTTGGAAGAAAAGCCGAAAGAGTGTGAGTCGTTGTGGATAGCGAGAATCGACAAGAAAAAGTCGATGATGGAGAGGAAAATGACACGACAAATATCACGTCTGGATCGGAAAATGAACCAGATTATAAAGTACAAAAACAGTGTGATAAATCAGATTCGAAGGTATACAATTTTGGCGCATACGAGGATATAGTTCGGCAGTATTTCCGAGACTATGTAATCATCACAAAAGACTTAGAAAACAGCGTCGTAATAAATGACGACACAGCTGAAAATTTGAATCTGCAACTCACAGTGGAAGATAACAAATATGATAACGGTTTGAATCAGGTTGCGAGTACAGACACAATTATTGTAGAATCTGACGAGTCCCCAGAATCAAAGTGTGAAGTACTGTCATATTTAAAGAATACTTGCCAGGCTCTAAAATCCAAATTAAATACGATTACACAGCTGTGTGACGAGGAGACAAACTTAAAGGAAGTAGCAAGGTGTGAAAATGAGGATTTAAAATCTAGATTGGTTACAGTAGAAGCTGATCTAGAATCAGCTAGAGTACAACTGGACGATTTAAAAAACTGAGGTACATCTCCCCAAACTCTTGATGAAGACCATCAAATGTTGATGGAAGGTGACGCAACTATGGCTGGCCATAAACATCCAGTTAAGACAGAACAAACACACATACATGGGTTAAATCACGAAGTAATAGAGGACATATTGATGGAGGAAGTCGAAGACGAGAGTACCGTGGAGATAAGTCCGATACTTCGTGTAACAGTCAAGGATATTGTCGTTAACGCAAAAGTAGATAGTGGTAGTGAGGTAACGGCGACATCAGAGCCGTTATTCAATCGTTGCAATAGTGGCAATGATTTATTACTGTTTAAAGCACGAAAGCTCAAAGTACACGGACCAATTATGGGATGTTCGTCAAACGTCACAAGGCAGACAAGACTTGCATTTGACTGCCAGGGTCATGTAATAGAAACGAATTTTGTCATAGTATCAAAGATGTCAGTTGATATGATTATCGGAGCAGACTTTCTCAACCAACATAAAGCTGTGTTGGATATGACCAGAGGAAGTGTCATGTTAGGAGAAATCCCATTAAAATTCGAGAAAACCTGAGACATGTAGAAATGTGTGGAAATTATACACAGTTACAAATGCAAGTAGATGGAGACATTGCTTGTCAGGATAATCCACGGTATCTAAGGATGAATGAATTAGTGGCTATGGATTTGGGAATACTTGAAAACAATTATACAGAGTTCAAAAAAAAAATGCGAAGTCTATATGGGTTAACAGATCAGCAATGGTTGAAATTATATGGAACATTGCGCAAGCATGCGATTGATTGTATTTGAACCGAAACCTAGAGCAATTAAAAGTCTACAATACAGGTTCGAAGTTGAGGACCATAAGCCTTTTGAGTAGCTCCATATAACACCCCATTGAGTTACCGACGTGCTGTATTCTTGGAGTTGAATAAGATGGAACAAGATGAGGTTATTGAACAGGTATCGTCAAATTATAACAGCCCATTACGTGTGGTGGAAAGGACGATGTAACGATACATTTTGTGTTAGATTCCAGACAAATTAACACAGTGATAGTTCCAGAAACAGATCTGAGCGACTAGAAGATATGCTCTTAAAATTTCAGAATGTAAAAGTGTTCTCATCATTCGTATTACTGGAAAATTGAATTGGCTCCAGAATGCAGGATATTTATTGCATTTACTGCTTGTGGAAGGTGTTATAGGTTTAAAAGACTTCCCTTTTGATTGAAAATTCCGTCCGCAGCTTTTGTTCGAAGTCTAGGAAGTATTATATCTAAAGAGTTGCAGAAGCGATTGACATGTTATGTGGATGACATCCTGATAGCAGAGTCATCGTGGGAGAAACGTAATGAAATTTAGGATGCCTTACTGAAAACACTTAATGGACATGGTAACGATAAACTTGGAAAAATCCAAATTTGGAGCAGAACACACAGACTTCCTAGGACATTTCATATCTGCACAGGGAATAAAATGGAACCCCGAAAAACTAGAGGCAATAACAAATTTCGTAACACCATTTAATAGGATAACGCTCAGAGGCTTTCTAGGACTAGTAACGTTTTTTAAAAGGTTCATCTGTATAGACACTCTAGCTGCGACCCGAGTATGTAGTTTAACTGGTAAAATTACTCGATGGATACTGGATGATACTGCAGAACAAGAATTTCAGAAGTTGGAAAAGGTTTTAGTGGATGCATCGATACTGTCACACCCAGATCCTACGCAAGATTTTTGTATGGCAACAGACAGCGACAAGAGTGGATTAGGTGCAGTAATATTTCAACACTACAAACAAGATGGACAAATAACGGATAAAACCATTTCATGTGCAAATCATGTCTTATCATAAAGCGAGTGGAATTATTCCGTTACAGACTTGGAAGCTTTAGCGATAGTCTGGTGTTTCCTAAAGTTTAATTATTTTCTATTCGGTAGGAAAACTCTTGTATACACAGATGATAAAACACTTGAGTTTTACTCCCAGCGAAGTTGACACATGGTAGGCTAGCAAGGTGGATTTTAATCTTGCATGAGTATGACTTCTATGTAAAACACATGACAGGACGAATAAACACCATAGCAGATTTTCTTTCCCGGTGTCCACAAGTAACACAAAGTTCAGTGGAGATGAAGACCAAATTGGTATATAGTATATGAGAGGAGTTCCTCTTTAATACTACAATAACAGCTTTTTCAAACATTTCAAGCGGACAGAACAAAGATCCAACGGTGTTAAAGGTCAAACATAAGTGGAAAGACAAGAACTGAGTTATCATTCGTCAGAATTATTTGCTGAAGAAAGACGTGCTGTTTTGCGGATTCATTGGATAGGAACTCCTGCAGTGAACACACAGCAATTAGTCATGAAAACATAAATATAAATGGATCACAGATGATACAGAAAACAAATGTAGATATGTTTCAGGTAGTAACATATCTCAAGAGGCAGACAGGAAGTGCCACAAACATGAAAATATTTAAATATAGGTACAATAATACTAATAAATTAAATCGTCAAAGTAGGTCAGAAAAAAAATGAAAACTGATCTCATGAAGTACTAACTAACTAACCTACATATCATCAATCGATACTCATTCACGAAATAAAGTAACCATTATAAAATAAAATAACTTAAGGTGTAAATGATAAATTTCTTTAAAGTACTGGGAAAAACTATTTAAACATTCATTTACTATTCATGTAAATATTCGATGTAAAGTTCATTGTACAATTAGATAAAGAAACTTGTAGGTAGTGGTACGAGGTGAAATAGAGAAGAGATGCAGTGCCCCATCACTGCAATCGTCTGGGGAAGGAATACTAGCTAACAACAGAACAGGAAAGTCGTCAGGAAGCTACAGTCTGAGTGTGAGAGTTTATGCGGTTGCCTAATAGGGCACTGGCGACTAACCAGAGACCAAAGTAAGGAATTTACTGACTCATGCTTCACATTAGTGCGAAGACAAAGCCAGGTGTATTTTGAAGAATATTGTCCCACACCTCACCCCAATGGCGAGAGGATGGGGAAAACGAGCCGCAGCAAGGGGCAAAGGATGGACACCTGCGAGGAATGTGAAGCGACCCAATTAGCAGTGACACAATAGAAGTGACTAATAATAGCAAACCATCGGTAACAGCTCCGTAGTACAACAGCCCAGAAAAGTGAACTCCAAATATTACCCTCAATACCAGATGGAGAAGGTAATAACTGAAAGCAAATATATCACTTCCAAAATTATCTATTCAATCTTGACCATATCTCATAACAAAATTAGTGGTAATCCTTCTGTATAACTTTCACTGAATAACATATCCTATCACTATGCCTGAGAAGTTGCAAGTTCCATGAAAGAAGACACGAAGATGTCGCAAGAAATGAAGAGAACAAAGGGTCCTAAGATGAGGACAGAAGAAAGCAAGTTTTCTTTCTAAATCCTATACCTTAAACCAGTATGGGATTTTTCAGAATCAACTGAAAGCAATATCCAACAAAACTGTGGCAGTTATTTCATTCAAAACATCAAACCAACCAGAGGCGGTCAAATCATCAAACAGAGTATGCATAATGGGGACATCAAACTGGATCAGTTCTTGAGGGGGTACACTCATCGATATTGATGGCAATGAGACCAATAAAGAACAAGGCCACCTATGTCATCATATCATGGCATTGCCTTGGATGAGCAGTATGTTGTCAAAACAATGTAACATAGAACATGTAGTGGCATTCGTAATCGGACTGTCACAACTGTAAATGTCTATAATCTTCATCAACATTGCCCCGAGTCTACAACTGACTAGCAGCATCAACCACCACTGATCAACAGCAGCACTGCAAAGCAACGCCAGCAGAAAGTTGGAAGTGTAAAGTGTGTGAAGAAAGAGAGTGATGCGCATGACAAAGTCAGTGTAATATTTTAAAGAGTACAAAAGATAATCACTTCAGCAAGGAGTTGAGATGCCTGTAAACATTCAGTTGCACCTGTACCACTGACAATTTGTACTTTATGTGTTTCATTTGTATATTATATTTCAATTGTTTAAGTATATTCGTAAATGCACCATGTATTATAATTTGTATTTCATGTGTAAATTTGTAAATGTCCATTCAATCCAAATATGTTAATAAGAATTTGGGTATTGTAGATATTTTGGCAACATATGAGAAATAATGGCAACATATGAGAAATAAGGTGAATGAATAAAGTTTGCGTAATGGAAAATTTTTAAATATTTTAAATATGATGACAATTCCATATTGACATACTAATTTGTGTTGAGAATAGAGATAAGAGAAACAGATGCTTCCTTAACTTCACTCATCTTTCATTATCATCTATATCATGAATGTTTGAGAATTGTGGAATGCCTGAATTTATTGTAAAGAGAGAATCTAAAGGGTGTATGAAACATTTTAGTAGAAGTTAACCACAAGTTCTCAAGAAAAAATGTTGTAAGGTTAGTAAAAAAACTACTATAAACTACTGCAAGGCCAAATAATAATTATCTAAATAGAAATTTCCTTGTGAAGCAATACATGTGAAATTTAAAAAGAATATTAAAGCGACATCATCTAGCATTAGAAAGACCAGTAACTGAAAAATGATTAAAATTAAATGAATTTCTAATTTTGCACTGCAATGAGAAATGCCTCAACCATTGACCACAGCATCACAAAATTAATTCGAAGTGATGGCACATGTAAGGCACCCAGATTTTACAGACCTTACACAAGCTTGATCCATAATGATAGTACAATACAATATGGCATCCTCAGAAAATAATAATTATAATTATGATCTATCAACAAAAGGCAACTGCAGTAATCTCATGTAATGGAAACTAACAAAACAGTTTCTACCAATATAAGGACAGGGGCATGCATAAGTAAATTAAAGTTAAATGCATTTTGAAGATAAACTGAGCAGGTGGATAATGGCATTGGAAAACCCCACTTAACAAGAGAAGGGCGAGCTTCAGTGCAGAAACGGATAAGGTCAGAACATACTTTAATCCCTTTAACATAAGTACGGCTGGGACGAATGGTAAGTGACTGGATGGCTTTAACAGGGCTAGGTGGCGACCCAGCAATAAGAATAAAGTTCACCTCTAATGAGACCGCGATTGGCTGAAGCAATACTGGACGATGCAGACATGACACCGTGGGGAGATCCCCATTATAATAAAGCATTTAGAGAACTAAAATCTCTAGAAATCTCCCCCATCTGATAGCGGACTGCACAAGTATGTGGAAAATAGCGAGGGCATTGAGAGCTTTGCTTCTGCAGAGTGAGGACGATATGCTTCAGATATGATGGGGACAGATAGCAAAGAGGTAGCTAATTATTCCTGCAGGAATTTTTGCAGGCCAAGAAATTGTGCACGTCACTCCAACCCTTAGCGAATGAGAAAAAGTCATTATTTAGTCTAGGGAAAAACTAACATTCTACAGAACGAAGGAAAGTTGATACTGAGTAAATTCAGTCAAGTGCAGAGTACAGAATTAGTGTTTCAGATCCAGCACAGAGAGGACACCATTGCAGATTCCATTTGGTAAAGTACCATCGCACATTAGGCCCCAGTAAATGTTGAGTCGAAATTTTGCGCACTCCAACTTGTCTATGCTTTAACTATTGAATATCAACAGCTAGGATACTAACATACTCTCACATTGGGTACATGAGGGTTTTTCATTGGTTTCAAAAGTAAAATTATGCTCTACCAAATCAGCACATAGACCAGCTTTGCCATCATAGACGTAAGTTAGCTGATTAAGATTTTTAACCATTCTTGCCTGTGATAAGAATTTGCATTTGTAGAGACAACGAATTTAATATCGCCAATTCAGTATGTCTAGGAGTTAAAATCTTGTTATTAAGTGTTGGAAGTAATTGAACATGATAGTTGTGTATCACTTGATCCCTGAAAGCTCAGTTGATAATTAATATATGGAATGAAAAAGGGAATAGCTGTTTTGTCTTTGTACAATAGATCCCAAACTTTCATTTTTATTAATTCATGCATTATAGTTACGTGATGGCTGAATATCTAATTGCACTGAATAGTATCTCCGTTACAGGTGCCGGTTCATATTTTTCTAGAATGTCTGTTTAACACCCTGGGATTGAAAAGACAGTTCATATTGTCTATTTGCAGATGTCACACACTAATCACATTAATTTGGAGTGCTATGATTTTTGTTTCCCTGTTGATCACCAATAATAAGCAATGACTATCAACATTTTAGGGAAAATGTACTGCAACACATCACTTATGCCTGTGCTGTCTTTCTGGATACAAGTGACAATAGCTGATTATTATCCTTTGTTTAATACTTTGCAATTGAGGGCTTTTTCAGAAGGTGCAGTGAAAACTCTCAATTATTGCAGCATCTATTACGCTGTACTAATGTTACATAGATGTCTGCATGTAATATCACTTTCAAAATGCAACACAAAATTCTAAAATTACTTTGACTTCATGAAAGCCAGCCTCCTATACATTACGACACATTAATACTTTTTCCATATATCATGAATACATGTCATTATAATGTGGAATGGGTCACTTTAATATAAAATTTTTTGTGCAGTTTAGTTTTTTTATTACCTTTACTACAACACATCTAAATATTCATGTAATGAATACAAGGAGTTGCCATTCAGAAATTCTTTTAATTTGTCTTTATGTTGCTTGGTTATCTGTCAGACTTTCAATGCTGTTTGACAAATGACAAAAGACATTTGTGGCAGAATAATTAACCCCTTCCAGGCCTAAGTCAGGTTTAATCCAGAGAATTGAAGATCATATTTTCTTCCGGATTTGTAGCTACGCACTTCACTATAACTTTTGAATTGGAATCAGTTATTAATAACTAAATTTCATAAATCAATATATTTATTCCATAAGAGCTTTTATTTTTAGTGAATTTATTCTTTTCCTAATTTCAGTAGGAGGGGTGAGCTGAATTTCGGTTTTATCAAAGCGCATAGGTACTGCCTCTTCCATATACAGCCTTGCATTTTGTAATGAATAGTTGGATCCTATTTTCTCTACAACACTTTTAAACGGAATATTAAAAATGTATTATACTTCTCACTTTTTGTTAGCAAATTTTTCGCTAAGTATGATAGAAATAAAGTCTTCTTGTGCTCTGATTTTCCCTGTTTCCCTTTTAAAAATAATCCAATAGATTTTAATTCTATTATCAGATGTGCTGATCTCAGACTTTTCAATAACTTTTCTTAATAGAGTCAATAGATTTTATAATGTATCATTGTTTCTAGACCATTATTCTTTCTAACTGTTAGACACACTTCCCTTTTCTGTTTACAAGAAATTTTTGTCCCTTTAGTTACCTATGGCTTTTTCCATATCCTTTACAATTTTATTTTACTGTTTTCATTGGAAAACTGTTTTCAAATATAGACACAAAGGTATCATGAAACAGGTTAAATTTTAAATTAGCCTCAGGGCCCCAGTACACATCGTCCCAGTCTACCTGTTGCAAATTTTCCCTAAAATTTTCGGTTATTAAATCGTTAATTGAGTTCACTATGTTTGAGTACTGGTTTGCGCTACTGTATGGTGCTATGTCACATACTGTAAGTAGCTGTGAATCATGAGCAGACAGACGATTCTTAACAGGAAAAGTCTTTATGTGATTAAATTTATCTTGGTCTACAAAAACGTAATCATTGTATCATTGTCTGTCCTCTGTCTTACAGATAGCACAACAAAGAATCCAAGATTCCAAAAATAGCTCAGAATTTCCCAATAATGTTCAGACAGGCATAGTAAGTCTATTCCACCCTCAGTTACCTAATCTTCTAAAAAAACAACGCGCTCATATACTTTGTTTTTTAATCCCCTGATCATCTGATGCAAGGTACCCATGGTAACATTGTTTTCCATTGTGCACTTAAGAGAATCTTGTGACATACAAACATTGTTTTTCACACTTTTATGAGAATCTTGCGGTATTTTAACGTCTCTAGTACCTGCCTGTCTGAGCTTCTCATTAAGCTTAATTTCATTCCATGGTGAATCATTCGACACTGATCTTTGCCTATTGTCATAGCACTGTTGGGCACGAGTAGCTCTTGAACGGATGACCATCCGGGTCAGCCGAGCACTGATGGCAAGAGGGCGGCACTAATTCCTTGTGAGGGCGATTGAGGGGCTACTTGACTGAGGAGCAGTAGCTCCTGTAACGAAAACAGACAATGGCGGGTAGAGTGGTATGCTGACCACATGCCCCTTCATATTCACATTAGGTGACGCCTATCGGCTGAGGATGACACGGCGGGGTCAGTCGGGGACCGTCGGGACTGCCTAGGCCAGTTCAGACGGAGTTATTCAAGAAGCTGGAACCATAACAAATGTTTTTTTGCATCAGAAAAGACATAGAATGTGAATCTACTAACTAAACATTCACTGTGACATTCGTGGAGAACTGTTTCATCAGAAGAAATGAAAACAGTTACTAGCGTAACACTGATCGTGGCTCTGAATTCTATGGAGAAACTGAGGTACTGTTTTATGGAATGTTTGCTTGACTGTTCTGATTGCGGCACTACTTTAGGAAGTTGGCACTGCGGTGCAAGGAACGGGTTTTGCCGAGTAGCAGCTTTGACGGAGTCAGTGTGTTGTCTCTGAGGCAGTGAGTGTGAACGGCCGTGGAAGAGATAGTTGTCTGTAGACAGCCAGTCGTTGCAGGTGATGTCTGGCAATGTCACGGAATGGAAGCCGTAGCTATAGCGTTGCCGGTAAAGTCGAGAACGAAACGCTAGGCCTCGTGACGTCTGTTTATAGCACGTGAGGGGCATATTAACATCCCGGGTAGTTTCATAACTGTTCTAAATTAATGTGTCGTCAGTGTGTCAAAAAACTCCTCAGTTCAAAACTGCTGTTGTATTGAGTGTGGTCTTTGCTCAGCAAGGAATTGCTATTTGAAAGTTGCCAGAGTAATAAGAGTTGGAACTATATGCCATAAAGGTTTTCAGTGCAAAGAAAGGGATTAAAACTGTTGAATTTGCTGAGGCAGCTATTGGCTGACGTTAATCAACAATAAACTGACAGACTATTGCTGTCTTTGCCATAGAGATAGTAGAATATTCTATTCGAGCATTTCAGCTTTGATCAATGTAAATATTCCCCTATTTATGTTTTATGGATTGTTTAAACTGTACAGAAGAAAGACTCAATCGTTTTTGCTCTGCAGAGAGTGCAAGGCAAATCCATCAGCTAATGAACCGTCGTTATTCCTTGAAAATAAAGAATACATTCCTTTCGGGATTCTATTTTAATAACTGCAACTTTTTTTGTAAATGCATACTTGACCAATTAAGTATTCATAAATTGCTCAGAATTACAGCTAAATGTTCCGTTTTACACCAGTCACACTTGCCGTCCACGTTAACGTCCAGTACCAGCACATGATCAAATTACGTATGTCGAGGAGGGCCTCCCTGTCTCCAACATTTTCAGAAGTCTACTAATTCTATTTCCCACAAAAGAAATAGCTCCAGGGAAGACCACGTCTGACCAAGAAATGGGGTGGAGAGGGTTAGTAATTCACATTGGCTTGTCGGTAACATCTTCTCATTAAGTTTTGCTCAAGGAGAAACTGAGGTCTCAGAAAAAAACGATAGTATGCTTCCTCACCAATTCACACACAGTTGCTCGGCATCAGCACTGCAGCTGACTGTAGTCTGTGCGCCCTCAAGATGTTGACTCCGAAGCACTCTTCTTTTTAGATACATGGATGCTTTTATCCGAATGGTTGGACTCCCAGAAGAATGGAATTAAGAAGTCTGAAAATCCTCGTTAGTTACATGAAAACCATATGCAACTTTTGGAAACACGATCACGCTTCACAACCAGTACACCACGAATTACTGGCGAGATAGCATTCCACACACCATAACTTCCGATACGCCGGCCGCTGTGGCAGAGCGGTTGTACGCGATTCACTCCTGAACCGCTCTGCTGCTACGGTCGCAGGTTCGAATCCTGCCTCGGGCATGAATGTGTGTGATGTCCATAGGTTAGTTAGGTTTAAGTACTTCTAAGTCTAGGGGACTGATGACCTCAGATGTTGAGTCCCATAGTGCTTTGAGCCATTTCAACCATTTTTTAACTTCCTCCACCACTTTTCAGCACACATTTGCAAACTTCGTTTTTACATTGTATAGCTGGTGTCAGCTCAAACAAATAGCACGCATCATGTCTTTCGTGAGATTAACAATGTCGATGGAAATGTTTGTGTGCTTCTCGTTACAAACCAAACAATTTATAATGTGGATTTTATGTGTCCATTAGATAGAGCTGTCCCAGCATAATCTAGTGCGAAATTTGCTATATGGACATGTATTAACAGGGGTATTAAGGCTCGAAGAATAACGAGTAGTGCAGCAGTGCCAGCACGACTCTCGCCCTTACCAAATGCTACCGCCAAGCATGCAGCGCTGCAATGTCGCTATTGGATTGTTGTTTATTCTTGCTGTCTTACTACCCCTGTTGTCCGCCCCCGGTAGCTGAGTGGTCAGCGGACAGAATGTCAATCCTCGGTGCCCGGGTTCGATTCCCGCCTGGGGCGGAGATTTTCTCCGCTCAGGGACTGGGTGTTGTGTTGTCCTAGTAATCATCATTTCATCTGCATCGACTTACAAGTCGCCGAAGTGGCGTCAAATCGAAAGACTTGCACACGGCGAACGGCCTACCCGACGGGAGGCCCTAGTCACTCGCCATTTATTTATTTGACACCCATGTTAATATGTACCGATGAAACGACTATAGGACGAGAGTAATTTGGCAGCTCTCTATTGAATGCGAACGTAAAACTACGATTTAACAGTAATTCTATTTGTTGTGGGAAACACATAGAACCGGTGCTTTCTGGTGACGCTAGGCGTCGTGCAAATGATGTGAAGGACAGTAACTCTTTCGGCTGAATGTAGTTACATAAAGGAAAAATGAAATTTCAGATTCCTGCTGAAAGACTAGAGAAAATGCACCTGACGACTCTTAGGAAAGACACCCGCTGTATCGCATAACATTCATGCTGAAGTAGAACAAAAGTTAAAAACAACAACTTATTGAAATATGCACTTAGTGAAAGACGCATAAGGAGAATGTGTTATACAACATGCACTAACCTCTACGACTACATGTCCACATCTACAATTATATCTACATCTCCATGGATAATCTGCAAGGCCGGAGTGGCCGAGCGGTTAAAGGCGCTACAGCCTGGAACCGCACGACCGCTACGGACGCAGGTTCGAATCCTGCCTCGGGCATGGATGTGTGTGATGTCCTTAGGTTAGTTAGGTTTAAGTAGTTCTAAGTTCTAGGGGACTTATGACCACAGCAGTTGAGTCCCATAGTGCTCAGAGCCATTTGAACCATTTTTGATAATCTGCAAGTCACACTACATTGCCTGGAAGAAGATTCATCGAACCACCATCACAATAATTTTCTATTATTGCACTCTCGCACAACGCGCGGAAAAGAAACTAACATCTATATCTTTCTGTGCGAGCTCTCATTTTTGTTATTTTTTGCAATCGGAGGAAAAAGTTGTTGCTTGAAATTTCGGGAGAAGATTCCACCTCAACGAAAAACGGTGTCCATCCCAAATAGCTATCATGTCCGTGACACTCTCTCCCCTATTTCGCGATAATACAAAACGTCCTGATCTTCAAACTTTCTCGATGTACTCCATTAATCCTCTCTAGTAAGGATCCCAGACAGTGCAGCAGAACTCCAAAATAGGACGGACAAGCACAACGTAGGCAATCTCTTTATTAATTCTGTTACACTGTGTCAGTGTTCTGCCAATAAAACGCAATCATGAGTTTGCCTTCCCCACTACATCTTTCCAATTTAAATTGTTCGTAAGCGTAATTCCTAGGTATTTAGTTGAATTTACAGTGCCGGCCGCTGTGGCCGAGCGGTTCTAGGTTCTTCAGTCCGGAACCATTATGCTGCCACGGTCGCAGGTTCGAATCCTGTCTCGGGCATGGATGTGTGTGATGTCCTTAGGTTAGTTAGGTTTAAACAGTTTTGACTCTAGGGGACTGATGACCTCAGATGTTAAGTCCCATAGTGCTTAGAGCCATTTGGAGTAGTATAGAATTTACAGCCTTTAGATTAGACTGATTTATTGTACAAGCGAAGTTTAACGGATTGCCTTTAGCACTCATGTGAATGATCTCTCACTTCATTATTTAGAGGTAACTGGCAGTTATCGCAATATTCACACATCTTTTCTAAATTGTTTTTCAATTTTTTTCTTCTTCTCATGAGTTTACTAGGCGATAAATGACAGCATTACCTGCAAAAAAAACCTACGACGACTGCTCAGATTGCCTCCTAAATTGTTTGTACAGAAAAGGAACTCTAGAGGGCCTAAAACACTATGCTGCGAAGCGCCAGAAATCAGTCCTGTTTTACTCGATGACGTTCTGTCGTCAGTTACTACGAACTGTGATATCTCGGACAGGAAATCACGAATCCAGTCACATAACTGAGACGGTATTCCGTAAGCACGCAATTTCACTTCGAGCCGCATGTGTGGTACAGTGTCAAAAGCCTTCCTGAAATTCAGAAGTGCGGAATCTATCTGAAATCCCTTGTCAATAGCACTCAACACTGCATGTGAATAAAGAGCAAGATGTGTTGCACAGGAACGATGTTTTCTAAACCCATGGTGACTGTATGTCAATAGACAGTTTTCATAGACAGTTTTCTTCGAGGTAGTTCATAATGTTTGAACACAATATAAGTTCCAAAATCCTGCTGCATATCCACGTTAACGATATGAACCTGTAATTTAGTGGATTACTCCAACTTCTTTGCTTGAATACTGGTGTGGCCTGTGCACCTTTCCAGTCTTTGGGTACAGATCTTTCGTCGAGCGAGCGTGTATACATGATCGTTAAGTATGGAGCTATTGCATCAGCATATTCTCAAAGGAACCTAATTTGTATACTGTCTTAACCAGAAGACTTGTCTTATTAAGTGATTTAAGTTGCTTCGTTACTCCGAGGATATCTGCTTCTAAGTTACTAATGTTGTCAGTTGATCTCGAATCGGATTCTACAATATTTACTTCCTCTTCTTTGGTGAAGGGATTTCGAAAGGCTGCGTTTAGTAACTCTGCTTTCGCAGCTCCGTCGCAGATAGTACTTCCATTGCTATAGAGCACGGAAGGTGTTGACTGTGTCTTGCCGCAGGCATACTTTACATACGATTACAATCTCTTTGGATTTTCTGGCAGGTTTCGAGATAAGGTTCCGTTGTATCTCTCTGTGATTTCCGCCCTAAATTTCGAGCTTCTGCAAAAGATCCCAAGCATGGAGATTTGCGTTCGTTAGAATTTGGCATGCTTTTTTCGTTGTTTCTGCAAGTGCTCTGACCAGTTTTGTGTACAAGAGGAGATCAGCTCCTTCGTTTGTAAATTTATTTGGTATTCATCTCTCAACTGCCGTCGATACTATTTCTTTGAATTCAACCCACATCTGGTCTACTTTTACAATGTTAATATGGAAGGAGCGGAGATTTGTCTAAGGAAGGCGTCAAGCAAGTTTTTATCTGCTTTCTTGAATACGTATGCTTTCGTTTATTTTTCGAGGATATCAGAGAATCCGTTAATCACAATTCCGGATGAAGTTTTATGCCTACCTCCGGATTTAAAAATGTATCTTCACCAACTTATCGAGCGTAGATTAAAGCCACCACCAACTATAATTGTATGAGTCGGGTACGTTTTGAAGTTAAACTCAAGTCTTCTCGGAAACTTTCAGCAGTTGTATCACGTGAGCTGGGAGGTCTTTAAGAAGATCCTATTATTATTTTATTCCAGTTGAGAAGAATGACCTTGGGCCATACTCACAGGAATTAACTGCTTCAATTTTACTACAGGATAAACTACTTCTAACAGCAACAAACACACCACCGCCAGCTGTGCTTAGTCTGTCCTTTCGGAGCACCATTAGGTTCTCCGCAAAACTTTCGGCTGAACTTATCTGTAGCTTTTTCCATTTGTCAGTGCCTCTAACGATTTGAGCATCAGTTCTTTGTATTAGCGTTTGGATCTCTGGTACTTTCTCACAAAGCTGCGACAGATGACAACTGTTATACAGAAGTTCCTGTATCTACGTTCTTTCTATGTTCGACCTGCACCCTTTGAGACTAAAGCCCTTTTTGTATTTCCCCGCGACACTGTAACTTTAAAACCGCCCAACCCACACCACATAGCCCGTGCTACACTTGTAGCCGCCTCGTAGTTGTAGTGGATTCCTGACCTATTCAACGGAACCCGAAACCCACAACCCTATGGCAGAAGTCGAGGAATCTGCAACCTATATGGTCGCAGAACTGTCTGAGCCTCTCTTTCACACCCTCCACTCGGCTCTGTACCAGAGGTCCGCAATCTGTCCTGTTGACTATTCTGCAAATGGTCAGCTCTGCTTTCATCTCGCAAACAACCCTGACTGCCTTTACCTCATTCATTCCACGATTTTTATCCGTTATGGCGCGACCGCGCTTTTCCTCTCGTTAAACATTTCCGTGATCTCACAGTGAAGCATCCAACTGTAGTCGTCCATCATCTGAACATCTCAAATGCCCTGGTATCACCATTCCATTTCCTTGATATCCCAATGGAATACTTCACGATGCTTCTGACCTATGGCCCCAACATTAGGACACTACAGGTAAAGGTACGAATTGAAAACAATGTAACTTCAAATTCATTGAGCAACCAGCATATTGAATTTAGTCAGCATATTTCCAACTATGTCGCTAAGTTGTGGACTACGATTGTTTCCCACGAAGTTTTTAACCGCACACACAAACACAGTCCTAGCTTCAGGCTCCACGGATTTCATTGAATAAAGGAAATCTTTATTTAGAACTAATATGCGAATATCACCACTAGTGAACGCACCCTCTTTCAACTTAGCATGTGACAAGTTGGCGAACTTGCAACACAGCTATTTGAAGCAGTCGTCTCACTACGGTAATGCCTTAACGAACTGCTTCATCATGGCCACTTTGATGTGCGCAGGTGGCAGTATTTTCTTCCCACTACAGGGTTTCACTTGATATGTTTGTCCTAAGTCACCGCGCAGGATTAGCCGAGCGGTCTCAGGCGTTGCAGTCATGGACTGTGCGGCTGGTCCCGGCGGAGGTTCGAATCCTCCCTCGGGCATGGGTGTGTGTGTTTGTCCTTAGGATTATTTAGGTTAAGTAGTGTGAAAGCTTAGAGACTGATGACCTTAGTAGTTAAGTCCCATAATATTTACACACATTTGAAAATTTTTTTTGTCCTCAGTCATTCCATGTCAAAACAGCAAACCCAATTTATGTCAACATTTTTGATTTTCGTAAAATTTGGTATACTCAGTCACTGCTGTGACTAACATAAATATTGAATCACAGATTTTTATTTACAAATCGTTTCCGAAATATAAGTATCTAAAATCTCAAAATCCGGAAAAAACATCAATAGACATTTTGTAAATTGTTCTAGGAGATATCGTAAATGAGCTAGAGAGCTGGAAAAGACGTTTTTTGCATTATTTTTTATGTTCCTTCCAGCAATGGTCAACACAAAATAGGCTCTAACTAGGATTTTTTTTTTCAAAATACAAACTAAAACTTTGACTCAAATTTTTTTTTACAAAATATACATTATTTGAAGTCTTCAAAATATTTCCATAAATAATTAGTGCTGTTGTGAAGTACATGGCACTGTATAAATATGGGTTGGTGCTGGGTTCACTGTTAAAAAAAATTATCCCTGACTGGTTTTTCACTAATAGTTCCATTTGACCAAACCTACCTTTAACACAAGCAATTTGTGTATGAAGATAGTAACTGTTCTTCAAAGAAAATATACCATTGATGAACATGCAGCTTCTCTAGAATAAATGATAATTTATAGAAACCCCCTGCTGCCGACAGATGTTGTTAACATACCTCGAAGGGGACAGCTGAAAATACATGCCCCGACCGGGACTCAAACCCGGGGTCTCCTAATTACATGGCAGACGCTCTATCCATCTGAGGCATCGAGGGCGCAGATGAATAGCGCGACTGCAGGGACTAATCCCTTACACGATTCCTGTGAACCCCACATTCCTAACTGGCCACAATCTATATACGTAATGTTCCTAATAGATACTTTGCCCATCCACTCATTACTCGCGCACACTAAGGTGACGGTTCCCGTAAGAGTTGAGGCAGCCTGTGCGCATTTGCACAGACGAAGGTCAATGTCTGGGTAGCCTTTAACTATATATATGTAGATAGTAACTGTTATCGGAAGAACAGATACCACAGATACCACTGATGACCGTGTAGCTTCTCTAGAATAAATGGTGATTAATTGAAACCCTCAGCTGCCGACAGGTGTTGTTGACCTACTTCGATGGGGGCAGCAGAAAATGTGTGCCCCTACAAGGACTCGAACCTGGGATCTCCTACTTGCATGGCAAGACACTCTATCCGTCTGAGCCACCAAGGATACGGATGGATAACGTAGATTGTGGACAGTTGGTAATGTGGGTCTCACGGGGAGCGTGCAAGGAATAAGTCCCTGCAGTCGCGCTATTCATCTGCGCCCTCAGTGTCCTATTCCTGGGTTTATGATGCCGTGGTGGTTTAAAAGTGTAGGATGCATGAATCAGAGAGTGGTGGCTAACAGGGCTCAGACTCAACAGAAAAATTTTTACAAGTTTATTGCAGGTCAAACAAATTCACATAACGCGCTGGTAACCGGAGCACATTTAATAAAGTCTTATACTTACCGAATTGTAAAGGCACCAAACTCATAACAGTTTAAAATCAATTTTTTAAAAAAACACCAACAAGTAAGCTTATTGGTAAAGGATAAAATAGACTAAAGCGCCACTAACCATCTACATCAAAGACCCTTAAAAATACTAACGACCCAACTCAACAATAAAATAACAAACATTTATTTTAAAGTTACAAAAAGTGAGATATTTTAGTATCATAAAGTTTGAGAGACCAAAGATCAAACTGAACATTGCAATATGAGAATTTATTTTACAGGCGGCAATAATCACACACAGTGTACCGTTCCATGGATTTAAACTTACTGCAAACAGGCTTCCACTGACACAGATTAAATTGCAACCCGATTTTTATGCCGATGAAGGACGCGAAGGCCTCGCACTGGAAAACTCCCTAAAAACATTCTCCATCGCTCCCAACTGCTCGTTCCACTAATTTCACCCACGAGAATGAAAAAACTTTAGTTTTACAGCTGTAAAACAGAAAAAACAATGTTACCGTACAAGCAATTGCGTTTTGAAACAGTTGTATATCTTCAAAGGAAAGTAGCTAGTTTTGCTTCTTTTCCATCATTTACGACATAAATTAATTTAGGAGATGAATAATTACTAGATAGTCCCTATGGCCGATCGCGAACATTTAACCGACTGCCATTCAGGTGGTAAAGACGTAGCAGTTCAGGACAGAAAGCCACCCATGTGGTGCAATGGCTTAAAACGAGATGTAATCACCCAAAACACACCAAGGCTACCGCTGGAACGTCCACTGGAATTTTAAATAAAAGGTAAGTGAATGGGCAGCCGTACTCCCAGTGTGATTAGTTAAGTTCACTCGCCTTTGGCAAAACACACTTATTTCGCAATACAGCAGAAAAGAGTTCACCATTAACATCCCTTACATGATTTAATAACTGCCACACAGCGTCGCAGCAGGTACACCTCGATTAAGTACTTTCGTGCCCCTATTAACCTGCCTCCACAGCACTGAATGTTCAACAACAGCAATGAGATGGCACAAAAGAAATGACGACTTCACATTAAGATACCCACCACGCACCCACCTCCATACAAGAAAGCTGCCTCCTTCCGGAATCAACAGTTTCAGCTGTCATGGGCAACATTCACGTATTCCTTGCTGCTAGCACACTGGCCACCAATGGCCACCAAAGCCCTCTACTCTCTTTTGGGCTTGCACGGCGTCACCACACCGCCCAGCCGGAAGTAGCGTGCTGTCGCGGCGTGCCAAAGAAGTCCACGTCAAAGTACCGCCGCTAGCTCATACAAAATATATCGATACGAACGTATTAATTGTTTTTAAGTCATCTGGCAAATATTGTCGTCTAGGGGACAACCAACGCACTCGTCGCAATGCCCTGAAATTGTGCACACTATTGTACAACAATTTAATCAAATGCAGGCAGGATGTACTAAACGGTGATACAATAATGTTCAGAAGACGCGAAGGTTTCGATATAATATAGAAAAGTTTACTGACTCCTTTTTCGTGGTTAAATCAACGCAATGACAGAAAGACAATTCCTTATATTTATAGACGACAGCAGTACAGCTAGTGAACAGCAGAGTAGTTCCGGTAAACCATGAGAAATTATTTTAAGTTCATCTCCGTGCAACAGGAGTACATTATAGTCTGAACACGCGCTAACTCACGGAAACTCTTCTAGTTTCACAGCTGATAACTTGTGTGAAATTATTCTGCGTTTATCTCTGTTCGATGCTGAGGTGCTATTTCCGAACAGTTGGAGAGCCTTTGCAATGCTGCTCGTCTTTTGGGGAATGGCAAGGGGGCTGAGGCTTGAATGGGAATTTGAATTTGGGGAGACATCGGTGCCTTGGACACGCCTCAAAACAGTATCCGTGACATTTTGGCGGTAGGTGGGCAGTTATGGATATAAATAACTCAGCTGTCCCTTTTTGAATCTTGGAGTTCATGTCACAACGTTTCATCTCCATCGTAAGTATTAAAGCACATGCTTAATTTGTGCATTTCAAAACAAGCTAGAACGTGTTATCTAATGACTACAGTACCAAAGTGTCAAAATTTAAATTAGTCAACTTATACAAATACATGGGTCCAACTCTGTGAGGATAAGAAATATGATGATCATATCAGTTGAGTGTCCACCTCAATAGCTGATTTGGTAGTCTGCCCCTGCGGAAGCGACTGCGTTCACACCCACTGTGTGTAGGACGCCGCGACCGGTATTGTTTGTATCTCAGCAGAAAGTCACAAGCTCGCAGAATCACTTTGCTGTGTTGAGTGACTTTACTGTGTTCTTGAAGCTGCAGTAATGGATGAGACTAACAAAGAAGACACAACCATGTGTAGAAGTATGAAACCGGAATATCTCTCTAGATGGTGCTAGCCGTCAGTGTAAGAACTGTGAGACCGCTTCTACAGCGCCTTCAGCTTCCTGTAACGGCTGACGACGAATGTCAACACACAGTAACTCAAGTTCCATGCGTCGGTATCTGTTTCAAACCCGTATTGTTCCTGGGAACTACGATTTGCGGACAGCATTTGTTTTCTGTTATCATTGCAAAAAAACTTTTCGAAGCTTTCGGCGAACATACTCTTGGGAAAAGACAGTGTTTCGAGTGCTTCAAAAAATTCAAAAACGGTGATTTAAAAGTGAGAAACGACGATCATGTGAAACCACAAAAAAAAAAAATTCGTACACAACGAATTGCAGGCCTATGTGGATGAAGATGAAACTCAAACTCAACAGGAGTGTCCAGAACAATTGCATGTGACACAGAAGGCCGTTTCTCTTCCGTTGAAAGCTATGGGAAAGGTGCAAAAAATGGGAAAATGGGTTCCACATGAACCGAATGAAAGACAACAAGCAACTCGAAAAACCACTTGTGAAATGCTGCTCGCCAGGTACAAAAGAAAGTAGTTTTTCTGTCCGGCAGTGACAGGTGATGAAAAATGGATATATATTGAGAATCCTAAGCGTAGTAAATCATAGGTGAATCCAGGCAAACCATCGATGTCCACTGCAGGACGAAATCGCTTTGTAAAGAAGACAATACTTCCTGTTTGGTGGGATCAGGAGGATTTAATATATTATGAGCTGCTAAAACGTGGTGAAACCGTTAACACTGACCGATACCAACAGCAAATGATAGAATTAAATTGAGCATTACGTGAAAAGAGACTGAAATATGGAAAAAGGCAAGACAGTCATATTGCTCCATGATAACGCCCCATCACACACAGCAAAAAGGGCCAAGAAAACGATCGAAGCGTTGAGTTGTTAAATACTAGGGCATGCGGCCTGTTCTACAGATCCGACTCTGTCCGATTGTCACATATTTGCATCATTGGGACGTGCTCTACCTAAACAACGCTTCAGTTCGTATAAGACGAACGAAAATGGCTCGCTGATTCAAAAAATGGTTCAAATGGCTCTGAGCACTATGGGACTTAACATCTATGGTCATCAGTGCCCTAGAACTTAGAACTACTTAAACCTAACTAACCTAAGGACATCACACAACACCCAGCTATCACGAGGCAGAGAAAAATCCCTGACCCCGCCGGGAATCGAACCCGGGAACCCGGGCGTGGGAAGCGAGAACGCTACCGCACGACCACGAGATGCGGGCTGGCTCGCTGATTGGTTCGTTCCGAAAGAAGAACTGTTTCTTTGGTGTGGCCTTCATACGCTGCCAGAGATGTGGAAGAAATGTATAAATAGCAACGGAGATTGTTTTGAATAAAATATTGTTTATCCGTTTCAAACAACAGACGTGTGATTATTGCAACCAAATTCCTGTTTCATACTTCTACATCTGGTATGAGGTTTTCCTTCGTGATCATTTGCAAAGTCGAAATCATTTGAATTTGAAGACTCTTTAAAAAGAATCACGTAATAGGAATTTATTTTTCTATTGTCAGTACGGTAGTGTGGAAACTCTCGATCTACGCTAGAAAATTATTGAAACTACTTGAGCTTCACTTAGGTCCAAGCACCGTGACGGCAACGCTGCAAGTTCCAACTACTCGAATCATCGAATTACCATTTGGTGTCCCCGCAAATCGAATACTGCAGCAGTGTCACACTATGGACATTAGTAACGTCCCACAGAAATGACCAACTCCGCGAAATTCCTGTGTTGAACGGAATTAGACAAATAAAACTGACCTTCACATCAAGCGTATATGATTAATCCTGTATGTGAATTTCGCGCGATCATAATCCTTTATGGTCGGCCGAGGACGTGCATTAATCGTAATTCCATTGGTGAAGTTCGTGTGGAGTCCATTCAGAGGCGCCTAGAACCTAACATACGCACGACTACTGTTCTAATGAATTAGAGAAACCCATTGTAGCTCACCGAGGGACCAGCTGCACAAATTTATTTTCCTTAAAAAACAGGAAAAGGCTCCCATTCACCAGCAGACGAGGTGGACATAATAGACAACGAACAAGGTATTCCCAACAAAGAACAAATTTTCGAACTGCACAGACATGTAGGTGTAGACAGTGAAGAGAAAAAATAAGAACAGAAACAGGTAAAAGATTCTAAGGATTTAAATGAGAAGCCGCTCGTAACAAATTGGCCAGCAGATGAAGAAAATTCCAGATGCAAGAACGACAGGAGCCTCAACAAACCACTGACGCGCAGGGTTGCTTCCAAAAAGCAGTGTTGTAGAAGCTGAAGATACGACCGTGTTGCGTCGAGATGATTCTCAAGTGATGAGTTCTATGAGAAGGTGAATCCTTTACAATGATATAAAATCACCGTCAGACGTGAATAAGATCCACAGTGCAAGTAAGGTAAATAACGTTCAAGATCATATATACACCGCGGTTACTAACATTGTGCTGGTCCTAGAGTCACTGACATATATACAGAACGATTACCCTGATATAACGTCATTACAAATTACGGCAACGGCGTGGATGTGGGAAGGGTGATACTTACTAAGGAAGATATTTACTATGAAACATGTAGACAGATCTGCAAATCGCAGGGAAACCCACATCTTTAGCAACACATTATTGATCAACAACACATACGTGCCATCGGGCACAACCAATAGCTGCTGTCGACAGAATTTCGTAGATAAGAAATTGGTCCTATTTTTAGAAACTGGTGCGATGATTCAACCCCGGCTGGAGATTTTAATTGTGTAACGAATCACAAAGATCAACACCAAACATTAATCAATCCATAGGACTGGAACTGATCGTTAAATAATTACTTTTAATTGACTGCTGGGAGTACGAGAACGGCGTACTATCCACCTTCACCTACGTCGCACGCCATTCGGTTAGTAGTCTGGGTGGAATCTGTTTGTGCAGTAGCCATAAACAAAACGTTTAAGAAACCGGTACTAGGCTTCTCTGATCACGCAGCGTACATTTACACCATAAATATGCAGAGGCATGAAATTTGCAGAGGCTGGGGAAGTTCAAAGCCGTGATTTTTATTGAGATAGCGGCACGTTGGGGAACCAAATGTATCTCTTAGGACTCAGTGTTGATTTGGTGGCTCAAGTGTGCATAACCAAAAAGTCAGATGTGCTTGATCAGCTAGTGGGGTAGAAACCAGTAGTACAAACGAGCAATGGAATGCTATGTCAAGTTCCTCAGACATCTTTATAAATATGACGCCGCATTTAAAGAAAGTTACACTAAAATTAAAAATATATAAGCAATAATTCTGCGTTTATGAAAGATACAAAGAGAAGGTATCGTAATCAGAGCAAGAGTTATGAACTCAGCACATGAAGAAGAAGAAGTCAGCCTTTCGCCTCATACTTGAAAAGAAGAGAGCAGCCAGAAAAATACTGCCGGCAGCAAAGTTATCTGATGGAACGGCACTAATAAATCAGATAAATATCAGAATTACGATTCACATACACTACGCTCACCTAATGACCAACGGAAGAAATTGATGAAAATATACTGGACGATATGACTACGAACCCGACAAGACGGCTCGTCCCTGAAAACGCAGAACTTCTCACAGAAGAAACTGACGAAGAACTTTTGAAGCCTATCGCCTCCCTTATCCCGTCAATCTAATATCCCAGACATGACGGAATCCCTGCAAATTATGCGAATCATTTTGGCATTTAACGACGGACAAATAAATATCAATATACCTTGAAGATTCCGAATGCAACAATTCCCCACGAATTCAGAGAAGTATTAGTTATGTTTATTTCCAGAAGTCCACCAAATACGTCAAGCGAAAAGTTGCTACCGATGATGTTACTTAACAGTGACTACAATATCTTAGCGCGCATCCTAACACAAAGAATAAAAAAGTGGTGTTTGTTACGACATTTTCATACCTTAGCGGACTATAAAGATGTCTTAGCCGTAGTCGAAGTTTGCAAGGTATGATGTGCCATAGTCACTATAAATCATCGTTTCTTTTCCACGCAGTACAGGAGATGGGCTTCCCACATCGCTTCATCGAAACAATAATAGTGAACTTCTTATGGCGCGGCGCATCACAAATTGTGATAAATGATCAACTTGGCACCACTATCCAGATCAACAGCTTTGTCGAAGAAGGCGTTATTCGCAATCGCAATAGAGCCATTCTTTGCTATGACGAAGTAGCTGAAAGGTTTACATGTACACGCTCCTGATGTCGATATTTTGGTAACGAATGCACAGCGAAACAGAGTCAGAATTGCGGTTAATACAATCATTTGATGCCGCATCAAGAGCTAAGCTGAACTGTAATAAGTATGGAGTTATGAACATCGGACTCTGTGTAGGCCAACACCAACACGACCAGCTTCCAGAAATCCGAAATATGAATTGTCGAGGAATAGAGTTGAAAATCAAATTGCAGCACATAATAGGTGCCGTTTAAAATTCATGAGTCCTCAAGCAGATAAGAGGCTGGTTCGATTGTAGACGGCAGTTAGAGAAACTGCGGAAAGTTCAGCTGGCTAACAACTACATACTATCGAAGGTAATCCACTTTGATCATATTGTATCTGCGACCTGCTGCATAGTAAGAAGTATCCTCGCCGTCCTCGGACATATCGTCAGTCGTGGTCACATCTTCAAAGTAAGATATGATACCCGAAGTACTACTGCATCGTTCTTTTTAACAACACTGGCGCAGCAATGTCGTATTTATCCGGCAGTACATGGCAGACTTCCAATTAAATTGTCCTTCCCAGTACGGTAACTACATAAAATGGGTAGCAGCACAGGTTGTGACGCAACATGTAGACGTTCGTGTCTGTCCGTGGGTCGTGCGCGCACAGACAGTCAAAGCGATTAAGGAGGCCACTAAAGTGAAGCGAGAAATTGGGGTTGAACTCTCTGTCCGGCAGAAATTTTACTGTGGCTATTCCTTTATAAAGCTGAAGGTTTCTGGTATTCGCAACTGCGAATACGTTTCATGTGTTTCATGACGGCTCTATTCGTCGCAATACTAGTTACTTTTAACATGAATGTATGAATTTAACACATGTGTTCAGAACGCACAATCTCTTTCTATTCGGGCCATGTAAACACAGTGACGATCAGCTACAATCTTACCTCGCATTTATTCAACGAAACCACTTCCACGAACAAGTCACACAGATAAGTGTGGGACATATTCCACATGAGGTTTAACACTTGAAATATTTTTCGTTGGAGTATAGTTATATCCGTGTAAAAATACCCGAATAGTGGATTATGGAGGACAACGAAATCTGCAAGAACCTTTCATAACTTAACAAGGAACGTAAAAGAACGGAAATCTGACACCGATATTGGTGAACCAAATGGAAAAACACACACAGCGTACACGTGCCATCTCACAGTGTTCGCCATGAATTTGAAAATTTGAATGAATTTGGAACTCCATGAAGGTCACCTAGCAGCTTCACCCCTGTGCAGCACATGTGACCTAATACACTGCGACGAACATATAAGGTATGCCCAATGGAGTAGGAGACTTTCGCTGTTGCGGCGTTGTATGTAATCCTTGTGGGTCGATGCGTTTGCTGAGAGTTGTCGTAGTGGTATTCCCAGTGGCATAGTCGGAGATAACGCCTTCGGAGCAATTTCCTCATTTCTGTACAGTTGTTTCCCAACACAATGAGCAGTTACTCAGTTTCTTCGACAGAAGGAGAACATGCTTCGCAAATTTATCACAGGTTGAAGGGTTTTGCCTCGCATAGTGCTCAGGATTCTGGTGGTGTCAGCATTATGAGACCGGATGTATAAACATCAAGGACATTCCACGCCATGGACAGGTGCTAGTTGTCACCACTGGTACTAAGAATTGGAATGTGGAGGAGATCATAAGGACGACAAGTGACATTTCTGTTGAAATGTCGATTAGTGAAGGAACAGTGCATCACATACCACTCGAGGTCCTTCGTTATAGCGAAGTTTGTGCACAGTGAGTGTCGAAGCATCTTTCAGAGTATCAGCAGATGGTGATACTGGGTGTTTGTCTGACCCAACTGTTGAGATACGTGGAGCATGGAATGGATGTAATTGCTCAAATTGTGACGTGCAATGAAACGTGACGTCACCACTTCGACCCTGCATCCGAATGGATGAGACTGCAGTGATGGCATCCCGGCTCCCCTCGTCCCTAGAAAGTCAACCTGCCCCGAAGGCAGGAAAGAGCGATGCTCAGTTTCTTTTTCGACGAAGAACGACTTCTATTCATGGTCTGGCTAGTACGGGTTGCAACAATTACAGCCGGTAGTATTGTAAAATATTGCTCAAATAAGCTGTCAAGTACTAGCGGAGGGGCAATCTCTCGAGTGGGATAATGCATCTCCAGAACTACGCTGGGCCACATGTGGCCAAGAACCCTGGGATCTTTAAAAAATTTCGATGAGAGGCGTGGAAAATCCTCCGTACAGCTCCAGTACCTTGGTAGGTGACACGCTGAAAAGTCAGAGATACACCTGTGACAAGGAAGCGCAGGACACCATGGAAAACTGGATGCGTTAGCAACCCATGAGTTTGTGCATTGAATACAGTCACTCACTACCTGCATGGTGGGATCGGTGTATCAATGTCAATGGCAGTTTTGGAGAATTGAACTACTCCACGTAAATTGTAATTATAGTAGTGTTATAAAATATATTTAAAGGTAACTGTTGTCTCCTTTTCATTTGGGCATATCTTATACCTTCATCTGTCTAAACTCTTAAAAGATACGGGATTTTATTAAACACAAGGTTACGATTGTAAATAGAACCAGAGCAGCAGATATAGCACCTGCCGAAATACTGACTCTTGATGAATGATCGTACACTGCGAACAAAGAAACGCAAAGCACTGGTTAAAAAGACACAATGTCCTACCTTTTAACTAAAGAAGACAAGGCTAAGCATAGTGTACTACAATATTTAACTGCACGACTTCTTTTTTACAGACTAGAAAAGAATTATAAAGATAAATTATAAAGAGACTATTTTTAGACAGGACAATATTGCCTTAACTTAACAGGTGATACGATAACTAAACTCTACTATCGGGGGTACAACAGAAGTTGTAAGTTTAATTTCTATTACATTTGCTTCATGTTTTAACACTCCAGTACTACAGCTTATCTTTACTTTTGATTCTCTCGATCAGAAAAATGGTTTAATTTAACGTGAATCACATTACTTCTGCTGCCAACAAACAAGATACAGAAGAAACTATAAGAAACCTTAGTGAAGCTTATGATTTAAAGGGACTTTAACAGCCAATTTTGATTTAGTTCAATGACGAAAGAGTCCGTAATTAATGCAACTGTTTCGAAAGTAGACGAAGAAGTCACACGTGTTAAAACCTTGTAATTTGGCGAAAGACGCCGATTTTGTTATTTTATTTTCCACTGCAGAATACGCTATTTGCGTCCGTACGTTGAGGAAACAGAAAACAAATTTTCAGAAGAAGGGACTAATTCATTATCGAAAAATTAGTGCTCAGCGTGACTGACTACCATTTGGGGAAGCCGGGTTCGAATCCCGGTACTGGCAGGGTTTTCTTATTGGTGGGAGGAGTGGTGTGGGTGCACTAAGAGTTGTGGTGAGAACTGAGCAGTTGCTTGAGAGAGCAGTAACGGCTCCAGGTCACGGAAACTGACAATGGCCGGTAGAATGGTGTGGAGACCCCACGGCCCTGCGTACCGCGTGCAGTGACTACGTTCACAGAGGATGACAAGGTGGTCGATGGATACAGACGGCCCCGTCAGGCCCTCTGAACAGAGTTTACGTTTTTGCTTGCCTCAGTCGCAGATAAAAAGGTGGTCAACCTCGGTACACTGGGAGTATTCTGGAAAAGAACGACGACTTTACGAAGGAGATTGCTTAGGAAACACTCTTGGGGACCATCCTGCAGTATGGGTAAAGTGTGCGTGACTCTGACCACAAAACAGTGTCAGAGGGCAATTTCATATACAAAGAAGGGCAGTAAAAATGGTCAGAGGTATAACGGACCTCAAGGAGACTGTCATGGAGATGCCGAAAAATCGAAACTTGCACATCACAGGACATAAGTGCCAAATATCCTGTGAAAATCTACTTACAAAGATTGAGAAATCTAACAACTCTACTCCTGCTCAGTACGTATCACTCCCATAGACCACTAACGCAAGTTTAGAACAGTTATAGTGCGTGCAGAGGCATTTGAGTGATCATTTTTCCCGACGTTCATATGCGAATGGAATTTGAGGAAACAACACGTGATGCAATGGGATGTAGCCTGTGCCATGAAATTCACAGTGATTTTCGGAATGTGAATCTGGAAGCAGATCCCTCTAGATGCTAGGCATGTGTCCTTACCCTACTGCTAGCGAATGAATGTGAATAAGATTTTTTTTTTTACTCTCAGAATTCCTGAGAACGTTGTATGGTTGATTTAAAAAGATATAAAACCCATTTTTGTCACTGAACATCTCGATCGTCTTTGATCCGTTTCAAGTACAGACTGATGCAACGGAATAACGGGTCAACTGTCGGGAGTAAATACTAGGTCCCAAAGAATATTATCTAATGGAAGCTTTTTGGGAACTGTGGGACCAAAAGAGGTAATGCAACCACATAATCTTGAAAGAACATATTCTGTCCTAACATACCTGATAGTTTGTCTCATACTGTAATGATGAAATTGTTGTGAGATGTACATTCGATATTAAAGTATTAATAATTATGTCTGTCTTAGTTTCCCATCTGTCTTCAGTTAACGCTGATAATAAGACATGTTTTGTGTTTCTGATAACACATAACAGTAATTATACTATATGTACAAGCTGCATTTTTTTTCAAGCTGTGTTACGACAACCAGGACATGCTACTGGATTATTTTATGCAGGTTGTATCGTTCCACACAGACTCTTATGAGGAGAACAGCGCAAGTGCCATAATCCGATTTCTCAGACACGTCGCTCAGTGAAAGAGGGTAGAAAACAAGCGAACACATGTCTTCGCTTGTATGTAGACGCTACACCGTTTCTGAGGAAACGACAGTCAGCCGGCCGACGTGGCCGTGCGGTTAAAGGGGGTGCAGTCTGGAACCGCAAGACCGCTACGGTCGCAGGTTCGAATCCTGCCTCGGGCATGGATGTTTGTGATGTCCTTAGGTTAGTTAGGTTTAACTAGTTCTAGGTTCTAGGGGACTAATGACCTCAGCAGTTGAGTCCCATAGTGCTCAGAGCCATTTTTTGAAACGACAGTCAAAATTTCATTTGGTACGTTCGGCCGAAATGCCAGACTGCGGTTAGCGTCGTGGCTTTGAAGTTTTGCAACCCGTGTTCAAAGTCTAATTTTTGCGTTTATTTTTGTTTTTATTGTAATTTATCTATCTACGTCCGTAGAGGATCACTACACGAATTTTTCCAATGTAGTTTGAAATAACGTTGTCTTTATTCATATAATAATTATATGTTTGCGGAATGAATCAAAAAATAATAAAAGAAAGATAAAATTGTTTGAATTTTTGATATGAAATTATATTGATTCGTAATCAACTGCGAGCGCCAGATTTCGGAAAAAAAATCTATCATCTGTCATTAGCCGCTAAATTATTCCCAATGCGTGGAATATTATGCAGTTTTAATTATGTTTCTTTCCCAAGTGAGATTCATACGATGAAATGTCGCTGCGGTAAATCTGCCTTGGCACGATGCTAATGAAGTTCCGAATTTCTACGTTTTGAATGTGTGTACGACCGGTGGCATCCAAGGGAATGCACCAAATCTTCCTGAAGAAGAAACATTAGAATAAAATATTAGAATTAATATAAAAATTTACAGGAAATGAAGGATAGGACTATAAGAATTTAAAAAGGCCATAACCATTGAAAATACCAGACACAATGTATAATAAATGTATGACAATTGCTGTAAAACTCAGTTACAGTTTTACAGTTAATATAACACTCTTGCATTCACTTATTTAATAAGAAGCAAAGTAGTAAACTTCTACAAAGACGGCTGGATAGATAAAACAAAATTAAATTTTTTTTAAAAAATCTGGTTTTGAACATGGGGCGCAAAAGTGTAAACCCACGACCCTGTGCTACAGCTTCGATTCAATGCCCGGCGTTCTAAAGAGCATATAAAGTACGTCGAAGACTTTGACCTTCGTTTTCTCAGAAATAGTAGAGTATCTACGGATACGCGGTGGTGTTCGCTTAATTTGACCCCTCTGCCACTGAGTGAAGTTAAGGGGAAATCGAGTGACAGTAGCCCGCCGCCGTGGTCTAGCGGTTCTAGGCGCTTCAGTCTGGAACCGCGCGACTGCTACGGTCGCAGGTTGGAATCCTGCCTCGGGCATGGATGTGTGTGATGTCCTTATGTTAGTTAGGTTTAAGTAGTTCTAAGTTCTAGGGGACTGATGACCACAGATGTTAAGTGCCATAGTACTCAGAGCCATTTGAACCATTTGAGTGACAGTATTTGCCGTCTTCTCCTCGTTATCCAGAAGCCACAGCCCCCACCGTGCTGCAGAACTGTGCCACGCAGTCGAGGTCGCTGTCACTGTTTTATTGCCCATGCATTGCCACGTAGAGATGGGGCTGCGGGAATTCTTTTGCTTGCTCTTTAACTTTATCTTTTCTTTTAAAAGGAAAATGCATAGATTCTGAAGCAGGAAACTATACATTTATGGCATATCTTAAGAAAACAACAAGAATAACACTTCCTCCTGCATAGAGGAAGTGGATACGGACATCTCTACACCAACACCACCGGTGGAAAATGAATTACTTATAGTTTTGCGTCTCCAGCTAGTGCTATCGCTGTCAGTATTGTCCAGATGAACAGCGCTCCTCGGGAAATCTCGATTTGTTCAGACCACATCTATCTAACATAACATACGTATATTGGTGTTTTTTGTTAGCATGTTGTGTGTGTTAATGTTTGTTACATTGTAACTGCTGTTACTTGGACAGTAAGTAAAAAAAAAGTAAGTAAAAAGGCGTAGTCTTGGAACAGTAAGTTATCTTGCCACTGTCTAATCTCATTAATTTATGTATAGAACTTACGCGGCTCTAGAAAATGTAACAAGACAGAGTTAACCTAGCTGTTACTCTCTTTATGTAATAAAACTAATTCCTTTGAGTAGTGTACTTGTCACATTTTTATATATTTAGTAATACCTATGATGTGACACTGTTTTATGTTAACACTGTTTGAATTACTGCTATATGTTTGTTTGTTACTTTACATCTCATTCATTTTTATATTCGTATTATTCCATTTGTAATGATGGGTGAATTTATATTACTACTTTTTAAGGATGTTGGTAACACTGACCCAGACGGCAGACGCTGCCATATTGAGCTGGTACAAGGTAAATAGTTAATTTTGTAGTAACTGATGATTAAATTAATATTACACGAACAATAATTTAGTTAGTACCTACTCTGACTCACTGAGTGAAGATTTCGCTTTTCCGAACGTATTTTTCGACAAAACAATACATTTCGTAAGTGTCGGATTTCGCGTTTCCCAGGCGAAGCTTCACACAAATTTGAGACGTTTGCTTAAGTATTACGTGCAAAGTAGAGCCTTATCAACGGGTGCAATTAAAGGTTTAAAGTTCTTTTATTTATTTTTAAACCGCAAAATGTCTGTGTTGCTCTTAATTGATTTTAGGCATAATTTTTCGAATGTTCCACTTTAGCTATTGGCTTAATACTAAATGCATGTGTTAGTGTCCTACATAACTTTAGTGTCTGCTGGGCTCTGTAGATAATAGAATTTTATCGTTATTTAGTAGCAAAATTTCGTAAATAAATTTGTAAACAAACATGATTGCGAAGTGTTTGAGCTGCTAGAGGAAAGTTAGTTCTGGGGTTCTGTGCAGCCATTGCGACAGACAGTTTCATTGGGGGAAACGTAGTGGGTTGGGAATTGGGGAAGTAAATGAGAACTTTCGTGGTATTAGACTTAGAAACAGAGAAAGCAGTGGATGTACTATGCCTGTCATAACATCATACCGTAACAGATAAGAAATGGTGAAAGTAAGTTGATATAAGCCTACAGAATATGTAAGTAGAGGCAATGTGGGAAAAGGGGGAGGTGCCATATATATTGAAAATTATGATAGTGTGAAAAATTTTGAAACTAATAAATTTAGAACCTAAAAATCTTATAACTACAGCTGTGCATAGGTCCCCATTGGCAAATTTTCCTCTGTTTCTGAAAAACTTGGATTCCTTGTTATGTAAATTATTATTTGTCCTGCTAATTATTATTTGTTTTGCAAATTATCATTTGTCGGAATTTTAATGTAGATTTCTGAAACATCCGATAGGAAGAACGATCTTCAAGTATTACTCGGTTCTTTCAGTTTTATTTATTTGTTTACCTACTTGGGTTGTAGAGGAAAGCAGCACACCGATAGATAATCATTTCACAGACCATGACACATTTAATCAAACATTTATGCTGTTAATAATGGTCCTCCTGATCATTATGTACAGCTAGTTACAGTATGTGTTATACTTCCATCAGTAATGCAAAGTAGTCCCCAAAATCTGAATGTTCCATTTGATTGCAAATTTTAGGAAAAGTTTGTACGAGGTACACTTGGATGAGGTGGAGACGGAACCTGGTGCTAATTTAAAATATAACTTGTTTCATAATACGATTGTGAGTATTTTTGAGAACAGTTTCTCTACGAAAACAGTGCAATGTAATAAGAAATCATGTAGAAATCATGGCTTACTAAAGAGATTAAAATATTTTGCAACTGGAAAAGGAAATGTACTTAATGCCCCGAAAGAGTGATGGCCTAGGAACGGTACAATATTATAAAAACTACTGCACCTTATTAAGGAGGTTGTTAAAAGCTCCATAAATATGTGTATTATGTCTGAGATTGCCAACTAGGGTAATATGCCTGACATTAGTAACTTGCTATTGGGAATATTGTTGAAAGGTAAGCAGGGCAACCAAGAGTACAGGAAGATATTATTATCATCAAACTGAATGACAATTGTATCAAGAAAAAGTTAGAGGTTGAAAAGATTTTTAATAATAATTTTTGAGTGTTGTGGATATGATAGGATTCAGATTTTTATAGTGTACAAAAATCAGCAGATGCCTCAAACCGAAGAGGTATCAAGAATAGGTACCAACAAAGTAGAATCTTGTGTCCATAATTGTTCTTAATATAGTGACTTTTCACATCATAATCACGAAGATGTGACGGTATTTCATTCTGCTGATGATACAAGTACAGCAATCTCACCCAACAAACAGAAAGTAGCTGAGGAAATAGTACATAATGTCTTTCAGAAACTTATTAAGTGGTTCTTAGCAAATGGAGTCTCATTAAAATTTTGATAAAAAGCAGTATATACAGATCTGTACTATAAATGGCATTTATAAATATAGAGTTAGTATAGCAGTCTGTAGGTAAGATAGATTATTCTAAATTTTTTGATGTGTGGATTGATGAGAGATTGAATTGGAAGAAACACATTGATGATCTGCTGAAATGTTTGAGTTGAGCTATTTATTGTATTAGGGTTATTGTTATTTTGGCGGTAAATGTATAAGTGTATTAGCTTAGTGTGCCCAATTTCGTTCACTGCTTTTTTATAGTATAATATTTTGAGATAATTCATCATTAAGGAAAAATGTGTTCATTGCACAAAAATGTGTAATCAAAATAACAGCTAGAGTCCAGGCAAGGTCATCTAGCATATATTTATTTAAAGAACTACGGATATTCACACTAGCTTCCACTTATGAGATTTGTCATTAATAGCCCATCCCAGTCCTAAAGCAATATCAATATGCACAGCTACAACATTAGGAGGAAAGCTGATCGTCACTACTTTGTTTTACACCTAAGTTTGGCAAAGACAGGGGTGTATTATGCTATCACGAAAGTCTTTGGTCACTCAGCAAACAGTACCAGCAGTATTAAAAGTATCAAAAGTATTAAAAGCATACTGAAAGAACTTCTGAATGACAACTTCTTCCACTAAACAGACGAATTTTTAGATACAAATTAGTAAACTTACAACTGAAATGAAGTGAAATGGCGTGTGACGAGGGCCTCCCGTCGGGTAGACCGCTCGCCTGGTGCAAGTCTTAAAAAAAAAACAAAAGAAAAAATGGCTTGAAATATGGCACTTAAAGAAACCTATAGATAAACTAACACGCTCCACATCATTGCGAAGATTCGTATTCATGATATATAGAACAAATATTAATCTAATTTAATTTAATTTAATCAGTGATCTGTACAGGTTGAATGCAAATTCTACAACAACATATATACTCATATCTAATTGCTTCTACTTTTAACTATCTTAACGGGTAATGTGATGTAGATTGTAATGTTTGATTTCTTATTTTAATTGCTGTGTGTTTCATGTTTTACGTTGTGTGTGTTCTCAGTGTCTATGGTGTGTCAGTGTTGTCACTGTCACTTCTTTCATCGGCAGCACTGGAGCCACTAGAACTATCTATGTCCACCTCTCGTTATATTCAGCGCCTACCTTACGAAAGAGCCTGTTTGTACCACATATGTTCCGCTTTTTAGTTGTTATTAGTGATTGAATTCAGCTGTGTCCATGTATCCGTGTTCCACATCCATCATACAGAGTGTATTCTATTGTGTGATCTATGATGTTAGGTAAGTGCCTCTATCTGAAGATTTTCAAAATTAATTTCCCGCATGTGCACTGCATATACCGTGATAATACATAACACTTCGATAACTCTTCGGTTACTGGTTTTGCTTTGGAAAGTCTTCAAAAATTACGAGCCGCCACTGTCTGTACTATCAAGTATTCCTGGTTAGAACAAATACATTTGAAAATACCGAATTTTGATCGAGCCGCCATCTAACTGAGCTCCAGTTTCACCCATGACAAGCCACTGGCAAATTTTTCTGCTCTAGTAAGACGACATCTAACGTCCCAATATGGTCGAAGATGGACAGACGAATCATTGTCTGTAGCTTGATTCCTAAGATGATCTGACCTCAGTCATGGATTTTTGTGCCTGAAGTCATCACAGAGGTGAAGTGTGACGCAGAGCAGTACCGTTGGCATGGATGAAAAAATGTGGAGTCGAATTTCACAGTCCTGTAAAGTTTTACGAGATGATCCGGCAGTAGAAGGGGAAAGGTGGGTGAAGTGAAGAAGGTTTTTGAAAGAACTGGTGACTCACTACAGAGTAGAGTGCAGTACTTCCTCCAAACACGATGAAGGTATGTGCGTACAGTACATGACAGCATACAATATCATGCAGTAGTGTTGTAATGACACTTCCTCAAAGATTAATACTGTGTGTCGAACCGGGACTAGACTTCTGGAACTCTTCCTTTTGCGGTCAAGTGTTCCACATACTGAGCTACCCAATCGTGACTCACGACCCGCCCTCACAGTTTTACATCCGCTAGTTTCTAATCTCCTCCCTTCATAACATTTTTTCTTGTTGATGACTCCTGGGACCCGCCATTGCATTACCTTATGCATGCCATAGGACGGATCGTGAGTCGTACTTGAATAGCGCACTTGGTAGAATTTTTTACCGCGAAAGGTAAAGGTCCTATATTCAAGTCCTGGTTCGGCATATAGTTCGAACCTTCTGGTAAGTTTCAAAACAGTGCACACTCTTCTGGAGAGTGGAAATTCATTCTGGAAATAGTATTGTATTACTCTCTACGGTAGACTATTAGTGGAATTTGAACCCAAGTATATGGTGACGGAATCGTAAATTCATACACTGGCGAAAAAAAATGCCAACCTCAAGAACGAATTTTGCGACATAAACGGAAGTTGGTAGGTGTATTCTACATCAGAAAGGTGATGTCTATCCAGATCTTGCGCCAGTCGAATAAGAATGGCGCTCGTAACGCTACTATGAGCGTGAAAATCAGATTTGCTTTAAATACAATCTGTAACGGTCTCGAGCGTTAGTTATCGTTAGTTAAAATGAATAGCTTGTGTTAGTTAAGAATGCCTTTAAGGTGACCACTACGTTATTATCAACGCCTTACTGAGTTTGAGCGAGGTCATGTAACAGGGCTACGACAAGCGGGATGGTCCTGCTACGACATTGCAGAAAGTCATGGCAGATATGTTGCCACTGTACATGTTTCCTGGCAGCGATGCTGACGAGAACGTAGAGTTGCAAGATGATTAGGCTCCGGAAGGTCACGTGGCACTACCGAGAGGGAAGATCATCGTGTTGGGTGTGTGTCTCTAGCACAATGTGAGCAGCATTTGGCACTACAGTGACGCAACGAACTGCTACGAATGGGTTAATTCCAGGATAGCTTCAAGCCAGACAGCCAGTAGCGCCCATTCCACTGATCCCGTACCACCTCCACTAGCCACTTCAGCAGTGCCTAGCGAGAAGTTATTGCAGGGCAAGATAGAGTTATGTTGAGTTTTCTGATGGAATTCGATTCAGCCTCGGTGATAGTGATGGCCGTGTCTTGGTTATAGGGAGTCCAGTTGAGGGCTTGCAACCAAACTGTATGAGTTCTAGACACAATGGACTAAGCCTGGATTCATGATCTGGTGCAAAATTTCGAATGACAGCGGGAGCACTCTCGTGGTTGTGCCGTTCACCCTGTCTGCAAAATAGTACATCAGTCTGGTGAATCGACCTGTTGTGCTGCCATTCATGAAGAGCATTCCAGGGCATGTTTCCCAGCAGCATACCGCTGTTGTAACCCAACATTCTGTGCAGCGTCGACAGGTTGCCTTGGCCTGCTCGATCTCCAGATCTGTCTCCTACCGGGCATAAACATCGGACGACCACTCCAGCATCATCCACAAACAGCATTAACCGTCCCTGTATTGACCGACCAAATGCAACAGGCATGTAGTTCCAACCCAGAACGGATATACGGCACATGTACAGCACATGCATAACCGTCTGGATGTTCGCTTTCAACATTATGGCGGTTATACCATTTATTAATGTACGAGCATTTCACATTTGCAATGTGATTAACTGGGGCATCTTTCAACATTAATCCCTGAAATACGTTATCTAGACAAATGTATTCCCGAAATTTCATTGCACTTGTTATTTATTTCTGTTCCGACTCTTTTTCTGTCAGTGTATCCAGAAAACATTTGCGTTAAAAAAGATACAGTGATGACTAATGACTGGCAACTACTTTATTGTAAGTAAAATAGGACTTCCGAACAAATTCCTTGTCGCTCTAACACTTTCCAACAACTTCTCGTCCCCATGAGTTAACTGTCCTTTTTAAAATGAGAAAGCATTCGTTGGTTCCCACCTTCGAAACTTTATTTATATGGCAAGCTGTTATACAAAATTGGTGTGCAGGTTTGCATGTTGATGTTCTGGTCACTATTGTTTTATTTATCGACTGTCATTTCTTATCTGCAAATCATTACTTCTATTTGATTCTATATTCCGACATAATTGTGATAAGGAGTGTGACCATAATATAACTTAAATGCTTATTTGGCAGTACAACAGTGTAGCAATAGTCACAGTACATAAAATTTTTCCTTAAGAGAGGGTTACATCTCTTGATTTATTTCTCGTAAAGGTTGTCAGATGTATGGTCATAATTCCGATTATATATTTTCCATCTGATGTTTTACATTTGAAAATGACGACGTAGTTCGTTGAAACCCGTAATGTTTCCCCTTTACTAAAGAAAAAACTTATGTACCGTGACTATAGCTTCACTACCCACCAGGGTAGCCGAGAGCGCTAATGCGCTGCTTCCTGGACTCGTGTAGGTGCGCCGGCCGCGGATTGAATCCGTCCGGCGGACTAACGACGATGGCTGTTATGCCAGCCAGCCTGGATATGGTTTTTAGGCGGTTTTCCACATCCTTCTAGGTCAATACCAGGCTGGTCCCCACTGTCCGCCTCAGTTACACGGCACATAGACACCTGAACGCGTTCACACTGTTCCATGTCTGACACTAGATGCAGACAGCTGTGGTACACTACTAACATCCCGGGAGGGGGGGGGGGGGGGGTTAGGGTGGTAGCAGGAGGGACATCCGGCCACCCTCTGCTACTAACACTGCCAAATCCGTCATAACAAGGCCGACCCTGCGTTGGCGCGGCCCAAAGCAAGGAAGCAAGCACTGTGGCTTCACTACTGTAGTGTCAAATAATCATTTATGTTTGTATACGAGTTTACATGTTGTCATTTTTTCATTTGGAGGTTGTGTGTGTAGCTGTGGACGCTAGAAAATGGATTGCCAAGTGAAGAAATCGGAGCATTTACGAGATATTTTTCTTTGAGTTCAATATAGGGGTGGCAGAAGTGGAGACGGCTAGAAACCACTTCACCATGTATGGGGATAATTCCATTGGACAGAGCATGGCAAGGAAATGTTTTTCTCGTTTTAATCACAATCTTTTTAACATTAATGACTCTCCACGTCCAGGAAGACGTTCGAAGCTTGACGAAGATCATTCAAACGCAATAATCTACAACGATCCGCGTCAAAATACTGGATAACAGGTAAATCTGACAAACTGTGATCATTCCACCATCGTGCGACATGAGCATGCAACGGGGAAGGTTAAAAAATCGGGTGTATGGGTATCGCATTATAAAATAAATGAAAATAAAATGTTGTTATTTTAAATATGTTAATTCTTCTATCTGTATGATGGTGATTGTGATTGCAATTGTATTTGCTTATCTGGAACGTGGACGTTTAATTATTCGGTATCAGACGCTTGACAATGGCTTTTTCGTAAAGGCAATGTTACTCGTAGTTGACCGTGAAATAAAACTGAATAATCGGACTTCGTAATTAAATCGTTTCCAAAGACTGCTGCGGTAGGTGCGGACTCATAATCTAAATCTCAATATTACAATAATTTGCCAGCCATGCCAATACGTCGTACAGAGGTGATTGTCTACTAAACATAAAAAGTTACACAGTTAGTTAAATCAGATATATTCAATGAATAAGCCTACAGTTCATAATCCTACTTACTTTTATAAATATAAATTCTTTACAGAATCGAGTGCCTAGTGTGGTTGCAACTCGCAGTATTCTTCTATAACATGAAATATGGCGGTGTGCCAGACAATAAAATAAAATACGTGCTTCTCGCACCACTTCAACCAGAGCTCTCCTTCTCTTAATCAAACATAAGAGTAACGTAATTGTGCTTTTGTTTTATCAGCGACACAGCGCTGCAGTTGTGTGCCATAGGCTTTATTTATTTGTCACTGATTATTTATTTAATTAATATTTCGCGTTTCCGAGGAAACTCATGCTCGGCATGCAAATGTGCCTTTATATTGCCCCCTGAATTGCGAGGCGAAAGGACACACCTGCAGGCGAGCAATTCACCTAAAGGCACAAGAAAATCTAAGTTATCTACAACTATTTACATGACTTACATTACACATTATACACATTATATACAAAATTTGAATGACGCGGGTGCGCCGTAAAAGTTCTTATGTTGGCAGATAGAGTGCGCGCATGCGCAGAAGCGTCTGTGTAACTGCGGCACTGCCGTTATATCGTACAGTTAGATCACGCGGCACAGTATTGCAGATCATATTGTTCGTGTGCGCGCGTTTTTCAGTCGTTGCACAAAGAAAATATTCAACCAAGATTACATATGAAGACTACATTCTATGACAGGTAACTTAGTTTTAAATTTACAGTATTTGTTATAACACAATACAACTTAGATTGTTGAATGTTCTTAGTTACATAGTATTGTTTTGAAATACTTCAAAGAAAAATGTCCGTATTTTTCAGGTGCGTTGACCTATACACATCGTGTCATTATTACAGTTCATATTCATCCGCTGCACAATAATTTTTTACAGGTTAGTATCGTCGTGGTAAAGTTTTTTGATCACAGTAACATCGTTGTATAACAACGTGATTAATACATAAGCGTGTCCATTTCTCATTTACATTATAGTCGTAGTGATGCAGTTCGTTGTGACTAAAAGCATTGCTTATTACAGATCAGACGTGACCCGTCGAGTAATTGGTCCACGTGCAGTTCGTTTTTTACATTCCGTGGAAGCTTGGTTGCAGAACCTCGGACGGCACATAGCTGGCGTCGATCCTTGGACAGTCCAGGTAAGAGTGTCCGTCACATTTCGAGAACATTTCATTCCCTGAAGTTCCAACTAAAATTCTTCCACCCGTCGTGTTGTTTTTTGGACAGGCACTTTGTGTCCATTTAATCCAGTTAACATCTTGAAGTTGGGTACTGTAGTAATATCACTAGACGATGCACGAATTATGCACTTCACATTTTCAGTTTTTTGCTGAATATAGCTCACCTAAATGTTCGTAGTTATTAATCAAGGAAATCGTTCATTGCGTTTACATAGATACGCTGCATAATGTATGGCATTAACAGTTTCTTTCACATAGGTTTCCGCGTAGTTGCTGAGTTAGTAATGTTCGTTAATGTCCGTGAACAGTGGTTCACTATGCAATGTCTTTTTGGCACTCGTTTTGTTCAAATTTTCACATAGTAACAGTTACACTATACATCAGTTAAAAAAATAAGTAATTATACATACACACGTCACATATTTTCTTAGCATAAACATAATATAGTTGCACATAAACATGTTTACATCATCATTACATCGCTATAGGTTATTACATTGTGTCACATTTGATTACATGAATTGCAGATATTTACATCCTCTTTAGCGGTTTTGCTGGGATATTATCGATGTTTTTTGTGATGTCATCTGAAATTAAGATAGGTTAGACACAACATTCATTACATCAGTAGGCAAGACCAGGCGTTTTCAAGTCCATTAGCTCTGTGTCAGATGAGTGTGTTTGCATGTCTTGAATGTCATTGTCAAGTACTAACTGAACCTTGTACCCTGTACAGTGTTTGTCATGCTTTAGAGTTCTCCTGTCCAAATCAATAATAATTACACTGCCTTTATCATTTAAAATACATTTACCTTTGGAGAAGTCTATAATGCAGTCCTTCTCGCTCATAATATCTATTCCTAATATGCAATTTGTCACAAGGTTTTGTACAACCAGGAATGGCCATTGTACGGTTCCATTACCTATTTTAACGTTTACAAAAACTTGCTTCGTAACCCTACATGACTTATTACCTAGTGCAGTAGTTATTTTACAGTTTTGGGCAGGAAACTCAGGCACAGGATCCAATTCACACATGTTTTTATAGAAATTAAAAGACAAAACGCTCACAGCTGCACCTGTATCTAGGATAATAGTAGTTGGAATCCCACCTACTACACCAGTAGTAGATGCTAAAACAATTTCATTTGTGTTTAAACGACATTGTGTACTGTCTCGTAAAAGTTCATCTGATATATTGTTATTGTGGTTGTATCTTATAAATAAAACAGGTAGTTTTTGTTTAGAATTACTCGGCATATCATTATTCTGTTGTTCAAGTGTGGTGTCAAATAACTGATTAACATTGAAGTCGCCCCCCAAGAATTCTTCAGCCACGACCTGGGGCAAAGTAGTGACTGTTTCTAGTTTGTTGGATTAGCATTTGTACTAGGTACTGACACAGATTGAGGTTGTGCATCAGGTGTCATTTCTATTATATTCACATTCGGATATTGCCTATTATGATCTCCAAACTTTTGCGGTTGTTGTTGCTGTTGCGCATTATAACTTACCTGTCGGTCGTAAGGTATGCTCCAATTTTGTCCTGGTGGCTGCTGTGGTAAAGCAGAGTTTGAATGAAAGTACTGATCGTTACGAGTCCAACCTTGATGCTGTCTTCGCTCGTAGTTATTATTATTTCTATTTCTGTTTGTGTTTTTGTTATTACCTTTGTATCCGTTGTTACCGTTGTAGTTATCACCGCGGTGCCTTTTGTATGGATTGCCGCATGAAATGTTATTACTGTTGTAACTATTGTTTGTATTGGAATACGCGTGTTGATTTTGATTTCCGTACTGAGACGGCATGTGAGTTTGCTGTTTTTGTTGTACCGCGTATCCAACTGTGGGCGCGCCAGAATTGTGTTGGCAAGCCTGCATGTTTTGCATACCACTAGTGTAAACATTGTGGCTGCTGTTTTGCCACGCGAAGCGCTGATCTTCAAGTAACATGTCAACCGAATCTAAAGCTGTTAAAAAATAATCTGAATCGTCATCCGGGATATGTAGAAGTTTTTCATTAATGTTGAAAGGCAATTTGGCCTTCAACGCACGGAGTATATCACGCGTTGCGACTGGTTCGTCTAAAAAATGTCCCATGTTCAAGTATTTTTCAAAATATCTGCGTAAGTTACCATTTTTACTGTTAAAAGTTTCAGGTTCTAAAATTTGTCTTCTGAGTCGCTCCTGGACGGATTGCGACCAGAATTTGTTCAGAAAAGCACGCTCAAACTCACTGTACGTGGTACATACGTCAGCTTGACTGTATGCCCAGACAGCTGCATCGCCTTGGATGTAACCAACAATATATGAAATCTTTTTCCGGTCACTCCAAGTGCGTGGAAATGCGTTACTAAAAGATTTAAGAAAAATCACCGGATGAATGGTTCGTTTTTCTGGGATAAAAATCTGAAATTGCCTGCGTTTCATTAAGCTTTCATCTTCCTTCGCATTGTGATATGGATTTATTCCACTGTAATTACTGGTATGTTCAGCTGGCGAGTAATTACGATAATGTTGCTGTGGTTTACCATGATAATAGCTTGTGTTTGTGTTTCCACATCGTGATATGTGTTGTAGTCGTGGTGTGTTTTGTTCTTGTGTATTTGTCGTGTGCGGAATGTGTGTATCATACTCGAATGTATATTGGTTTCTGAACTGTACATTTTGACTGATATTTTCGTTACATTCAGACTGTAGTTGATCGGTGAATTGTCTCATGGGTGCAGTGACGGATTGTACTGCGTCACTGATCAGCTGTTTGTTATTAGTAATGTATTGCGCTACGGAGTCGTGCACAATTGTTGGTAAATTTTCACGTAAGCATCTATCAAAATGTTTGTCTTTGTTCTCAACCCAATCATGAAATTCTTTATTAATATTTTGAAAATGAGCTGTGGCATCTGATTGTAAGATGTCAGTCAGGTGTTGTTCAACATTGTCAAATTTATTCTGTACGTCAGTAATTCGTTTTTCAAGATTGTCATGTACTGAAGGATATGTTTGAATTTGTTCAGTAAGAACTTCACACGTGACATTAAGGTTTTTTACTTGTGTCTGTAAAAGTGCTACGTCAGTTGTAGTCTTTTCTTGTCTCGTATTGAGCTGGCAAAATTTAGTACTGAGTTCGGTCATCTGTTTGGTCAGTGTGGCGTCTATAAGTTCCACACGCTTACATAAAGTGTCATTACCTATCTTGATTGCTATGAGATCAGATTTGATTTCGTCATTTTGTGTTTTTAACTGTTCATTTTGTGTCTCTAATTGTGCCTTTAAGGTTGCCATGTTTTCGGCGTTTTGTTTCATTAGCATTTGTAACATGTCGGCAATGTTTACGGTTTGCAAGGTCTCTGCCCCCGCCGCGTCATTAGACGTGACGTCATGCATTAACATGGGCTCTGATTGAGATTTTGAAATTTTTGTAGTGGACGGCCTATCGTCAAAATTTTCGTCAACACTTGCGTCAATGTTTGATGAATCGTCACTACCGGTTGCTGTCGTAAAGTCATTTTCTAACACTTGTCTCACGTCCGAGTCGGATTGCGTCTGAATAGTACGTCCTTGCTGTTCCATTTTTGCGTATTGTTTTCTAGTTATTACCATGCCACACGTGATATATGTTTCAAGAAAATTTTTGACACTGATTTTAAAATAAAATGTAGTTGAGCATGAATCGCTCGTAGCAACAATGGCTGTCTGTTAATTTAAAAATATAAACTGAATTTGAGATTATTGGTAATGGCTGCTGGCCATGTTACATGATATCGTACAGAAGTCGGCCATGTTGTACACTCGTGTATTGGTATTGTTGCATACGTTATTGTTTAGGGAAAAGTACTGAGAACGAAATTTATCACTGAAACTGTTATGCAGAAAAGAAACACTACAGAATTTACTGAAATGCTAATACACTGAATTATACGTCTGGTCAAGCCTACCAATGCAAAGATGCTGCGTCTTACCTTATTTTGCTGGAAGTTTCATTGCGTCTTCCCGCAAAATTTCAGAATTGGAAAATATCTTCAGATTTTGTTATCTCTCATACATTGACGTCCAGGTCCAGAAAGTTGATTTTTTACATGAAACAAAGAGAACAATGTAACAAATGACAAAATAACAAGTCCGACACGCAGTCGCCAATATAAAATAAATAAAATAAATGAAAAAAAATGTTGTTATTTTAAATATGTTAATTCTTCTATCTGTATGATGGTGATTGTGATTGCAATTGTATTTGCTTATCTGGAACGTGGACGTTTAATTATTCGGTATCAGACGCTTGACAATGGCTTTTTCGTAAAGGCAATGTTACTCGTAGTTGACCGTGAAATAAAACTGAATAATCGGACTTCGTAATTAAATCGTTTCCAAAGACTGCTGCGGTAGGTGCGGACTCATAATCTAAATCTCAATATTACATTAATTTGCCAGCCATGCCAATACGTCGTACAGAGGTGATTGTCTACTAAACATAAAAAGTTACACAGTTAGTTAAATCAGATATATTCAATGAATAAGCCTACAGTTCATAATCCTACTTACTTTTATAAATATAAATTCTTTACAGAATCGAGTGCCTAGTGTGGTTGCAACTCGCAGTATTATTCTATAACATGAAATATGGCGGTGTGCCAGACAATAAAATAAAATACGTGCTTCTCGCACCACTTCAACCAGAGCTCTCCTTCTCTTAATCAAACATAAGAGTAACGTAATTGTGCTTTTGTTTTATCAGCGACACAGCGCTGCAGTTGTGTGCCATAGGCTTTATTTATTTGTCACTGATTATTTATTTAATTAATATTTCGCGTTTCCGAGGAAACTCACGCTCGGCATGCAAATGTGCCTTTATAGCATGCTCTCAGCCAAAATCACAAACGTCAGCCTGTGGACAACGTGCGTCTTTACTTGCCTACAGTCAATTGACTCGTGAACAACACTGGCCGTTCCTATCCTATATGGTTCATGGTGACAAGGAATAACGTTCCTATACTAATATAAGGAAAAAAAGAGTGGTTGACCTCAATACTTTTTCAATGTATGGATCGCAAGATGTGGAGTTCCGACCTCGGTGACAACCGACCTTGGACGTCAGTTAGAGTATGAACTTCATCAGAGCTTAAGATGTTATGTGGAATCTCCCATCTGCTGATTACTGGCTACTGTCATTCCAGTAATGGCATGGTAGAAAGGCTACATAGCCCTCTTCAAGCCACACTCATGTCCCACTAAAAGGGGTGGACTGAAACGATGATGGTAGCTTGGCTTGGGTTAAGAATTGCTGTAAAAGCAGATATCGACCTAACGCCAAGTCATTTGCATTTTGGTCATCAGATTCGAATTTCCACCGACTTAGTAGAGCAACAAATCGAAATGAACATTCGGTTTGTCTGTTACAAGACTTCTCACAATAATTACAACGTTCAGTGCCAATGAATCGTTCACAGGTCCGTCTTCGTCAAGATACAAAACCTATCATCATCATTTCATTGGGCCTTTGGCCCACTTCAATGCGGGTCATCTTTGGTGCTATTGAATTAGAGTTGTTAGGGTCAGAGGGTGGCAGGATGCCGTTCCTGTCGCCATCCTTTACTCTCTGGGACGGAATTAGTGTACCCTAGCTCTCTGCGTCTAGTGTGATCCATGGAATAGTGCAAATGTGTTCAGATGCCTGCGAGACGTGCAACTGAGACGGTAGGTGGGGACCAGCCTGGTATTCACCCAGCAGGATGTGGCAAACTGCCTAAAAACCTCATCAAGCCTGGCCAGCATACCAGCCTTCCTCGATAATCATCTGGGCGGACTCGATCTGGGGCCAGTGTGCCTACCCGAGTCCAGGAAGCTGCACATTCGGACTCTTGGCTAACCTGGCGGGTCACGGTACAAAACCTGTATCTACTCACAAGAATCTTCATCATCCTCTGCCAGGCTCTTAAATGCGATTTGCAGAGTATCCATGTAGATGTAGATGAGTTCATATGTTTTGCTATGTAGTGATGCAGCGTATGGAACTTCATCGAGACTTGGAACGCAATCATCGTAATTTTGGCATGTATTAATTCCGTGGAAACATCTTTATCGATAAAAACTTTATTTATGACACGTTTCGAGTAATAATCGTCAGATAACTTGTAATACGTGTATATTTCTACTGTCGAACCACAATTTATGAAAGATGTTTATATTTTATTAAGAGGATTAAATAGGAATACTTAATTTTTGTCATGTTGGAAATAATTGTGGTAGCAGGGAATGTCTGCACCAAAGTATTGTTGGCAGGAGAGACCGCACATTGATATAATTTTGAAAAGGGCTGGAGAGACCGCGTATGGATACATTTTAAGAAAAGGTCGGGAAAGACCGATTGATACATTTTGTAATTGTAGCAGGGATTGCCTGCACCAGAATGCATTGTTGGCGGCAGAGACCGCACTTTAGCGTTCGTAGGAAGTCAGTAGTAAGCGAGATGTGAAGCGAGTCGGTAGCAGGTCTCAAGCGAGAGGTTGAGAGGAGCGGTGTGCCTGCCAGCCACCAGCTATGATTTACAAGAGATTATAAACGGATGTACAGAGACATCAACTAACTATTACCACAAGAGGAACTTATATCATTGAATTATTTTTTTGAGAAACTCAAAACTGCTGAAGGCATGTTTGCGCAATGCTAGTTGTAAGATTATTGTAAAAAGTAAGTCCAATTTGAACGTTTGTAAAATCATTTTTTTCAGAATACAATTAATTTTTGCCAGCAATATTGCATTACTGATTATAATCCATCCCAAAAACCATCAACGTAAAACTTTGCCAAATTTTATTATTGTCAAGAAAAAGTTTAACTATGAATTATGTAACTTCAGTCAAATTAATTAAAGAATAACGTCAGCTTTGCTATTAAAGAATAACGTCAGCTTTGGCAATAAATACAGCCGCTTATTGTGACAGCCCACCAGCAGCTAATAGAGTATAGTAAAACAGAGTAAGTATACTCATGTCGCAGTTCGATGTAGCAGTCAGATGGCGATCCAGTAACAGTAAAAAAGGTAAGGAACGGTTTTGGGTTATTGCAGGTAACGACTGAGGGCCACAACGACGACACATTCTATGTTTCGTCGAAATAATCAGCAAATCACTTTTAATAAGCAGCATTTAAATTTGTATGCGAAGATTGAGAAAGAGAATTAATTTCAAAGAGAAGATTTCATTTGTTATTATTAAGCAAGAGATAAAAATCATAAGGGAAGGTTTCATAGTTTTTGTAGAAGGGAAGGTTGCGTGACAAAAGAGATATAGAGGAGACGGGAAGGTTTCAAACTGTGGGATTATTTACACGAAATAAAATAAGGAAGGCTCATCAATATATATTATAAAAGTGAGTTTACAATGTGTGTGCCACTAAAATTCAGAAACGAGTCCCAGTCCGATCAAGGGAGTTATATGTTGTGGTAGCCCTCTATCCTCCACCCACGAGGAATATTCCCGTTTTTACATGAAGGAAGTGCTTTTGAAGACGTAAGGGCTGGGAGGTTTCGCCCTCTAGCAATTTCTAGAACATTCCCGAAAATTCGAGAGCATTCGATAACATTCCAAATTGGCCCAGAAAATTCCACAATGATCAAGGTTGTTCTGGAATGTTCGGGAATAATCTGGAACATTCGAGAGGATTCTAGAATGTTCAGGAATATCCCAGAACATCCTAGATCACTGTCGAATTTTCCATAACATTCTCGAATATTGAGGAAAATTCTGGAACATTATTGACCATTCTAAGTCGTCTTGGTATATTCTGGCATTCGCCACTCGATTGGCTACGCATTGGTAAGTGTATATGAAGTAAGAACCGTCGTAGTTTCTAACGTCACATTCTTATCAGTGAGGAAGAGAGGAACTGAAAAAGCAGTGCAGTCAGTGAATGAAACCAAATAGTGAAATGTGAGTAATGAAAGTGATGCAGTGACTGAATATAAATCGAAAATAAAGTGTTAAAATCGTATAGTGTTATTACTATATTTGTAAAAAAAAAGTTGATATCATTTATATTTCAGATAATGGGCAGCGGTAGATGAGGAAGAGATGTTGCCAGTTCTGAATTAAAACAGTGGAAAATAAAAGAACAGCGAAAAACGAAACACACGAAGAGTGCGAAGCACATTTAAGTCCGGAACGAACGACAATGACCACCGTGAGCGCAGAGAAATCGAAGAGCAATTAAATGAATGGATTAAAGAATCAAGAGTCTTATGATAAGGGAGTGCGAACTCAAGCCAGCCATAAAAATATCACCCTACAAGAAGAGCGGATGAGGACAATTACCAGTACAACCTAGCAAATGAAGCATTCCACTACGGCCTGACGAAAGAATGTAAAAAACACAAAGACGTCGTCATCCGAGAAATGGATGACATCTGCCAATTTTGCAACGCAAAAAAATGCGGCAGAGAAACCCCAAGATTCTGTTGCATGAATGGAAAAATTCCATTAGCATCACTGGAAGCACCTCCTTCAGGATATTTTACATTACATACATGGGGAATCACCAGAATCACAATATTTTCATCAACCTATAAGTGCGTACAACTCCTGCTTACAAATGACTTCTTTCGGTGGCACTTTGATGAACACTAACAGAGATGAAATCAGTTACGTTTTTCCAGAAGGTGTGGGAGAAGAAGCAGTATGCTTTTGGCCAATGGCGTCTTGATCGGTTTGAGGTTTCTTGGTGGTAGTGGTGGCTGTGGTTTCCTTGTTTTGATGCCTCAGGGGTTTCTTGGTCATTATTGGGTGGGGTGACAGTTGATAAATGGGAGAGGGTGCAATATTGCGCTTGGCCAGGTCCTTGCCAGTGTGGCTGCCGGTGGGCGGTGTTGCGACCTCTAGCGTAGCGGCGTTGGCACAGCGGGAGGTAATCTGTGCAGGTATTTCGGGGCAGTGGTGAGTGTGGGAAAGGACAGGCGTGGAAGATAGACAGACGAAAGAGAGGGTGTTGCGGGGAGGGGAGATTAGATAGTTGATACGACTGCTGATGGCATGAAAGTTGCGGGATAGTGGGATGAACATTTGGTGGTGGGCCGGAGGAAGCGCTCCTAGTGGTGATGGTGGCAGTAGAAAAAGGGTAGTGTAAATAGTGGTGTGGTTGGGTTGTCCATTATGGATTGAGGAGTGAGTTATGGTGGTTGATACATACCGCCAACAGTTAGTTGCCGAGATGTTGGATGATGGCTGCTATGATGTGTCATCAGTACAATGAAAATGTGAACTTTTACGTTAGCTGGAGGTATCTTATGGACCCTGATAAGTTAACCCCAACAGTGTAACAAATAAATGAAGTGAACACACAACGCTACTTCATACCAAGAAGTGTGGATCGTCGTTGACCATGTGACTTCATTCTACAGGGCGATAAAAAAAATCTTTGGGGAATATTTTACCATCTGATGATGATTCCTCAAAACGATTCGTAAATATAGTTTTTGGCGATCAAGACGATGCCATGGAATCAATGCCAGTGTAGATGGTTGCATACCTTACAGATGGAGGGCTTCATCAGTCAAATGAAAGTGAAAAATGACTCATAATTTTATCCTAGAGCAAGAAGGCAAGAGCACGACAGTATGCACAAGAAGTGGACGCAGTGCCTCTCAACAGCACACGCAACCAAAGACTGTCAACGTTCTGGGAAGACATTAACACCCAAGAATACGATAGTTTCTGAAAACGATGAGAAAAGTACTTCACGTACGCACCAAGAGGAGGAGGACGAGCAGCCAGTTGATTGTGCAGTTCAGGCGCTGACGGAGATTAGGACGGTGTGCGGGACCGTAGCCCAGCTTCATGGAGACGGTTGCGAATGGTCCTCGCCGATACCCCAGGAGCAACAGTGTCCCTAATTTGCTGGGAAGTGGCGGTGCGGTCCCCTACGGCACTGCGTAGGATCCTACGGTCTTGGCGTCCATCCGTGCGTCGCTGCGGTCCGGTCCCAGGTCGACGGGCACGTGCACCTTCCGCCGACCACTGGCGACAACATCGATGTACTGTGGAGACCTCACGCCCCACGTGTTGAGCTATTCGGCGGTACGTCCACCCGGCCTCCCGCATGCCCACTATACGCCCTCGCTCAAAGTCCGTCAACTGCACATACGGTTCACGTCCACGCTGTCGCGGCATGCTACCAGTGTTAAAGACTGCGATGGAGCTCCGTATGCCACGGCAAACTGGCCGACACTGACGGCGGCGGTGCACAAATGCTGCGCAGCTAGCGCCATTCGACGGCCAACACCGCGGTTCCTGGTGTGTCCGCAGTGCCGTGCGTGTGATCATTGCTTGTACAGCCCTCTCGTAGTGTCCGGAGCAAGTATGGTTGGTCTGACACACCGGAGTCAATGTGTTCTTTTTTCCATTTCCAGGAGTGTATATACCTGGACTATCGTTGTCGGGCTTGGTTTGCTGTAGATTCTGATAAGAATAACCCTATCAATGAACTGTTCACTGTAATACACTCTCTGTCCTACCTTCCTATTCATGGCGAATCCTATTCCCGTTATACCATTTTCTGCTGCTATTGATATTGCCCTGTACTCATCTGCCAGATATCCTTGTCTTCTTTCCATTTCACTTCACTGAACTGTACTACATCTAGATCGCGCCTTTGACTTCCCTTTTCTGATTTTATAGCTTCCCTACCACGTTGAAGCTCCTGACATTCCATGGCCCGACTCGTAGGTCGCTACCCCTGCACCGGGGGCCTCCAAGAAACTTGCACCAGTTAAAAAATAAAATTCAAGATGAAATATGCAGAATTCTTTGAGTGGCTATGGACAATGTGTTCAAAAACTGGGTAAAATGCTTCGAATATTATGCGGCCGCGAGTAGTTCATAAGTAAAGTAGAATAAGTGATGTACCCTGTGTAAGTTGGTCAACATCTTTGCGCGCTTACTTAGTGTGTTATTCAAATTTGAAGCCGGCCGAAGTGGCCGTGCGGTTAAAGGCGCTGCAGTCTGGAACCGCAAGACCGATACGGTCGCAGGTTCGAATCCTGCCTCGGGCATGGATGTTTGTGATGTCCTTAGGTTAGTTAGGTTTAACTAGTTCTAAGTTCTAGGGGACTAATGACCTCAGCAGTTGAGTCCCATAGTACTCAGAGCCATTTGAACTATTTTTTTTTCAAATTTGAAATCGTCTAAACATTGTGACTCCATACAATGCCGCAAAAATCTTAAAAGCGTTTATAATTTTCAGAATGAGATTTTCACGCTATAGCGGAGTGTGCGCTGATATGATGAATTTGTTTACATTCTTCCTCAAGGGCTCTTGGGTTCGCAAAACCACACATGGAGACAGCACATCAACCCACTTGTTAAATATTGCCATTAAAAGTAGATAACTGTATTTCGTAGATACACAAGTGACCTACATGCAAGGTTTCCAAATAAATGGCTGGTGACGTTGACCCAACGACTGACATAGTACGTTGTGGGCCTGTTTTCTTAATAGCTGTTGCTCTGCGTTATAGCGGCAACTGGTTTATAGTGCAGCTGAACTCGTATTTATGCCTTAAAATTGTTCCACGATTGGCAAAAAACTGCAGCTAGTGCCCTTACACTTCAACAACCAATGCTACCATGGATATCCGCTATTTTAAGCTTCCCGTTTCGGGCATGGGGGGCTCAAGGGAAAACCACGGAAAACGCCGTGCGAAGTTCGTCAGTCTTGGCTTACATATATTGATTACATGTAAAAACAAATATTGCCATCAGTCTCAAATTCATAGCCGTAAGTTTTTGTGTAAACTATGATTGTTAACAGTAGAGTTGTTAATCCATTCACATATAAACGTATTTCATAACATTGCTATACAGCGACAGTCTTGATAGCAGTGGACACCACCGTCTTAGAAACACGTGAAAGAATGGCTGAAAGACAATTTTGAAAATAACTTCATGACATCTTCCTGACACCAGCCAGGTTGACAGAAAGGCAACAGGCAAAGGACTTGAGGTGATAACTAAGATGGTGGACAATAAAGTGCTTCTAGTGGACTGCTCAGATTGGTATACTAAAAATATGAGACGTCTCGGAAGATGCGAGTAGCGCAGCATACCAGTATCGGCAGCGTGTGAACATGAAACGGATTAAAATTCGAATAAGCAAAAAATTCCACTCGTAAAACTCCCTGGAAATAAGTATTTACATCAATGCACCGGGACTTATTTAATCAAAATTCTTATCACTTGAATATTGTCTTCATTGATATTACCAGCTGATGGCTGCCATATCGTCACATAGTCACCAATTTTCAGCATCACATACCTTCGTAACATGCGAACACTTCGCGTCAATGAACGCTCTTCTCTTCGGCTTCAACAATGCTGTCGCTTCAGGCGAATTGCCGAGCAACAACAAAACAAAATCATCAGTTCATTCTGCTGGAATTCGTAGAACCAACACAGCTCGTTCCGTGATGACGCTGCAATGACTTCTGTTCAGCCGCGTGGAGTAGCCGCGAGGTCCAGGGCGTCTTGCACGGTCCGCGCGGCTTCCCCGGTCGAAGGTTCGTGTCCTCCCTCGGGCATGGATGTGTCTGTCGTCATCAGCGTAAGTTAGTTTAAGTTAGATTAAATAGTGTGTAAGCTTGGGGACCGATGACTTCAGCAGTTTGTTCCCATACGTCCATACCACAAATTTCCTAAAAAGCTTCTGTTCATCTTTTCTTATACTCGCATAGTGAAAATCAAAACTTTCACATTTAAGCACTTCGCTGGGATCGTGGGGACTTTTGAGACCCCGTACTCCATATACTTGCACTTATTTTGCCACGTTAGTGACTGTTCCTGCAATGCTCATGGTCCCTGGCATTCCTTTACTAGTAGATACTGACCTAAGTGACTACTGTGCAAAAATATCATTAACTGACTATTTATTTAGTTTATGATACTCTTCTTGCCACACCCTCTACCCGTCATCATGGATGTATACGGAACCATAATTTAAATTACAATATTCACGTTTGTAAGTAAGTCTTGTCCTCTGAAACTTTATATTACTGTTTTAACAGAATCTTAACGGTCTGATGATGATCGTCCCACGATCGAAGCAGGTCGCCTGACAAATATATTTTAAATCCTATCAAATTACATGTGATCCCACGCTGTGTTATTTAAAAACCTTTATTGGGATGACTTACGTCAAGATTGTGCGAAAGTGGGAACTTCAGGTCTCCAGAACTTCACCTGGTTTAACCGATTCAGTGTTATCAGCAAATTGCTGAAGTTGTAAGAACTTATTAGCAGTGAAGTTTACTGATTTGTTAAGCTTCAGATAGCATTGCTAATATGAGAGCAGCAGATAATGACAGACATTATTAAATAAGACCAAGATTTATTTTCTAATCTTGTAGTTTTTCGTGTACATAATCCATAAAAAGAAAGAAACGACAGTTCGTTTTAGTGTAAGAAAGTCAAGGAATATGAGAATTGTGAAAATTGAAGTAAAAACTATTGTCATATAACTTAAGTTAGAAGATAAATATGCGATTAATTTTTGCTTTTGTCTGAAGGAAAACCTGTTCGGAGTGAAGGGCCAAAGGACTCTCCTTCAGATGTGGGAAAGTGCCGATGTCGATAATGAATGTATTTTTACATGTATGATGATTAATACTTGCCTTCAGATAGTAAAGTGAAGGAAGACAGTGACGAAATGGAAGATGTATGGGAAGGTAATGAAGATGTCGTCATTCACGGTGATGATGCAATATTAAGTAATGATGACACTATGAAAAATTACTTTACTGGAAGAAATGGATTGATTTGGTAAAAAGGGACTCCAAAGAAGTGCCAAACTTCATCTTGCGATATAATTTAGGAAGAGGCTGGTCCTAAAGCGGCACCTCTTAGTTCAATAAAATAACCCATGAAGCTCCAAATTACCCCATAATTATTGTTTGTCGTGGTAAGGTAAGCTAACAGAGAGGCTAGACGAATAAACAACATGTTGAATGAAGATTATCCTAATAGTACCTATAATGTATGGAAGAAAATAGATGGGGAAGATTTAGAGGCCTGCATTGGTTTGCTTAAATCTTCTTGAACTTACAAACCAGAGCGGGGTACTTGAGTGAACAGTGGAACAAGAAACAGGGCAACAATACGCCTAAAATGGCTTCAAGCTACCACACATTTCCTCAGTTTCTAAAATAAGGAAAGAAGGGCAGATAATACGGTTCATGATAAATTAGCGGCATTTGCAGGCATTTGGGATACGTTCGATTCACGACTTTCTTCCACATGCAGTCCAGGCTTCGACGTAACTGTTGATGAACAGTTTCTTGCGTCTAGAGTGATATGACTATTTCGACAAAAAAGAAAAGAAAGACTTTAAAATATGATATAAAATGTGGTGGGCTTGTGGTTGCAGAAAAGCATTTCCATGGAATGGACAGATTTACTTGGGTAAACAAGCCGGCCGACAGAGAGATATGCGTCAGAGCTCCACAGTCATAAAACGTTTATCTACAGAATTGTTCGACCGCAATATTCTAATTAACAATTACTTCAGTAGCATGCGGTTAGTGAGAATTTCTGACAGTGAAAATCAATTAAATTGGAACTATAATGAAGGAGAAATTAGAGTTCCTAAGGAGAAGCAGCAACCTCATTCAGTGATGTAATTCAGTCCGTTTTTGGTTTATCTGATTTCTTGGCACATATCTGCATTTACCGAAGAAATCACAAGCAGTTATGCTTATCTCCTCCCTTTACTCGTCAATAACTTTGGTTGGTGACACAAAGAGGCAACAAGTAATAGAGCATTACAATAATCACAAGCCGGTTACTGTCACTATGGATCAATTTGTGGGCACCTATAGCGTGAAATACAATACAAAGTGCTGACCTCTTGTATTATTCTACAGTGTGACTGACATTGCTGATAACACTGCAATGAATTTGTGTTTGTATCATCACCCATAAAACTTGTCCTCAAATCATAAGAGGTATAAGTTTCTGTTGCAGTTGGGACGGCTGTTTGTGCACCCTCACTTCGACAGGAGCTTAGTCGATAGGGCGTACATTCAAAAGGTAACAATGAGTCCTCTTCCTGCCATTGGGTACACCTACAGGACTAAAGAGCCCACGCACCTATGATTCAGCAACCCATCAAATAAGGCAAAGGTGCTCCTTGAGTTCAAGAAATATAGAAAAAAAAAAAAATACAGGTGGCAGCTACTGTGGAAATTTAGTTTACAGTTCCCATTCCAGTCAGACTGTGACGTGCTTCGACTGTGATTAAAATGATTAAGTGTATTTGGTTGACGTGTCATTTCCAAACACAGCAACACTAGAATAGGCTGATACAAAAAGAAAAACAGTGAAATAAGAAAAAAAGAATTTTTGTTATCTTCAAAAACATGAAATAATACGAATTATCCTGAAAATATTGAATACGTAAGAATAACAACATCAGGTAAATTGTGACAATACAAAGAATGTTATCGCAACGAAATCAACAGCAAAAAAGTAGCAAAATATGTAATGTTGAATTTCCTTACATACAACAATAATCACTAACTTTTGTTGGTATATATGAACTACCAACAATAAATACAATATGGAATATAGCAATGTAATGTTATAACAAATAAATTGTGAGAATACCCAACAATAAGTAAACTGCATCAGTAAAATAAATTCGGGTTTGAAAGAGCCCAAGTGACGAGCCCTGTAACTTTTCCTGTATGTCCAGCGGATGGTTGAATTAAACGCAAGCACACATGTTGGTAAACCACAGTGTACATCAGAAGACGTGCGCTATTCTGTTTCACGTTTGAAGCATGTTCATAAGATTTAACTAATACACAAATTGAACTCTACTGCCCCCGAATCACCTATGATTTCAGCTCAGTGTTATGGATTCAGGAGCGCACAGCTTAATAGTGCAGAACGTCTTACACCCACTACCAAAACCAATGTCACTGATAGCGGTTGATATATTTTAGATAACTAGCTGAACTAGACCATTAATACATCGACCTTGATTAACGAAACAAGTGTACTATCCTCATACCATTCATAATATCATACTTAGAGGAATCAAATTTTTGCTTCCAACATACGTTGGAAATCGTTTTATCATTAGGACATAGAATCTTCTCTTTAACTGACATTCAACAAATGAGCTCCAACTTTGAGCAAACGTTATCAATAACATATAGAAATAAACACCTCAACGTATTTATATGAAATTCTACAATTATTCAGTTTAGAAATAAAAACATTATGATCATTTCCTGTACACTTTTCAGGATAAAATCTTACCCTCGAAATAATTAGAGGAGCACAGGGACAAATAAAATACACAAAGACTTAATCATAGATATTTTAGCACCTCAGTGCAAAAGCTTATGCTAATCACAGAAAAGTAATCTTATTGTGTAATCATACTAATCATAATTATTTCAGATTTATCCATTGAATTCCCCTCTGTGATCGTGAGATCAGATAAGAACTACGCCAAAATTCCTACAATGGGGTGCAGCAAGTTGACAGCTATTCTTGGCTTCCCATCAAACACATCTATATCGTCACGCAAGTGATTGAACATTGTTTGCTCTGATGTCCTGATAAATTTTTTGGCTCTTCTATTTTCAGTTAAACTTGGGTCTTCACTTCAAGGACTCCTGTAGATTTTGCTAGCTGTGCTGCGTTACTCTTCGTGTCTCAAACCACCCAATTAATCCGAAAGGCTTGACAATGTTTACCACGATTATTTTCCATCTGTACTAGACTGACTTGAATATCCGGAACTTCCATCACTAGTGATAACTTGCCATAGGAAAGTCAGTATTTTTGTCCCTTTCTGGGATTAGATCAATGTCCAGGATACATCTGACGATGAAACCTTCTGCTAAAAGAAACATGCATATTGTCGCTATGTTGTGTAGTCTTATTTCCAATTGTATTTTAATCTCACATTATTTGACCCTGATCCAATGCCTTCAATTATCTTGAAAATCATGCACCAGAAAGATAAGTACCATGGTTCCTTTGGAAACACTCTTAAAACACTATTCGAAATTCCATTAACAGAGGTGCCTTAGTCCAGTACAGTCGTAACAGGCACATCTTCGCTCTTATGACTTACTGCGGCACCAAAGGGTACTCCTTATCATAGATCGTAATATCTGAGCACAGTTTTTCTCTCATATCTTTACTGTTAACATATCACAACATTTGTACCAGCATTCTGAGGTTGGGTGTAATCGGGTTTAGTTCAAATGGTTCAAATGGCTCTGAGCACTATGGGACTTAACTGCTGTTGCCATCAGTCCCCTAGAACTTGGAACTACGTCAGCCTAACTAACCTAACGACATCACACACATCCATTCCCGAGGCAGGATTCGAATCCGCGACTGTAGCGGCAACGTGGTTCCAGACTGTGGCGCCTAGAACCACTCGGCCGCACTGGCCGGCTCGAGTTTAGTTTATCAGTCATGGGGCATTCAGACAATCCGTATTGTCAATGACCTCTATTGGTAGCTGGGAGCTCCAGTAATTGGTATTGCAACCAAGGGGGGGGGGGGGCAGAAAGAGGAGGAGGTTACTGCTGTGGGTCATTGTTCCTACTGTTAATCCAGTCTGAGGTAAAACGGTGATTCAGTCTTCGTTCATGTCTGTTTTGTCTACTCTGTTATTAGTATTGTTCCCATTCTCTTGGCTCTGTTTTGGATAACCATCTTGGTGATTGCTATACTGATTAAAATGCGTGGCATTCGAGTCACGTGATTCCAAAACCCCATCCATCTTTGAACCAAGTCTTCCTTCTTTATGAGATCCATGCCCTCGTACTGGTGTAAGGTTTCTTTGGATCAGATCAGTAGAGTCTTGTACTGCTACAATTGTGCCATTTCTCTTGCACGTTGCGTATCCGGCACTGTAGATACCGACTTGTATTTATGTTTCCGTCTGGCTCGGCCTGCGCAGGCGCTGAGGCGGCTGCTGCCCTCTGGAGCGTTTTTCGCGGGGGGCCGGCAAGCTCGGCTCGGGAGTTGGATTCGCACCGAGCTGGTGGTATTTTGCCTTCCACCCCGGCACGGAGGTGTGGTCTCGTTGTTGGCGGGCCAAGTTGATTTGTCCCTTTGGCGGTGTGGCGTGTTGGTGATGTGCTGTAGTGGACAACTGATGGATCCCCGCACGCGATCGGGCGAGGTTCTCTGCCTCTGGAAAGGGTGCCACGATATCGCTTGGGTTTCCACACCCAGGAGTAGTAAGGACTGCAGGGCAGGCTTTCTGTGTATTTGCTCAGTCCGGTCTGCGTTGCGGGGTTCGTTTCACCTTACTTCAGCTGTTGTTTATATTTTCTGCGTGATTCCGTTTTGGCCGGAGTCTAGGTGTCGAGTTTTCTGCTGGTGTGTACCCGGTCGTCGCCCCCGTTTCCCCGCCTGGGGGGGGGGGGGGGGGGGGCAGCCGTATGTTTTGGTGGGATTTATCTGGCAGTGAGTGTTTTGCGTGGTCCCGGTGTGCTCACGCGCCCTGATTCTGAGTTGAAATTACTGTGGTCAGGCTGGCTCGCTTGCTGGAGTGTGTGTTATTGGTTTTCTGGCTCGCTGGGGACTGCGTGCGCACCTGTTCCACTTTGTGATGTGGCAGCAGTCTGATATTTTTATGTGTGCTTGTTAAGTTGCTAGCAATTGCTTTTAGCCTTGTGCTTACTTATTTTTATTTAAATTACTGGGCATTGACATTTGCCTGTTCTTTTACTTTTATTTATTTGTGGTGTCATTTAAGCCTAAGACGATGTCCAAGGTGCTAGCAATTGATTTGAGCCTTGTGTGTACTCAATCCTATTTAAATTCTTGGACATTGCCATTTGCTTGTTCTTTTATTCTTATTTATTTGTTGTGCCACTTAGTCCTAAGATGATGTCAGACCTTGGTATCTGTCAACCTTATTTTGGCTACTAGCGCTCAGGTGCTATATTTTCGGGCCTATCCTGGATTTTGTCATTAACTGAGATCCTTTTATGCTGTATTTTTAGTAGTAGGTTTGACAAGTGCACTTGCATATGGTATTTATTATGTTCTCCCCCCCCCTCTTCCTCCTTCGTGTAAACTGATTTTGGTAAGATTGCTAGGTGGCCTGTGTTCTTTTATTACCTATGTAAGTTTGCTCGCTGCCGCAGTCGTAAAATGTTTTGCCCAGCAAGCGGCCCATGTTTGCTAGAGTTTGAATGCGGTCGGCGCTGTAGAAAACAGCAAACTTTCTGTAAGGAAGCAAATGTTGGGCTTTGCCGTACATATATTTATTATTTGAGCTAGTCATTTACGTGTTGTTGTGTTAAGGGTTTTAGGGTATTTTTAATTGAGATACCTTTTGGAAATTTTATCACTCTTTTAAATAAGGTATAGGAAGGAGTAGCTTCGACTGAAAATTTGATTGTAAATTATACATTTATGCTTCACATTATAAAATTTAACTGTATTAGGTGAAAGTATGTACTTTAATGCACAATGATTATTTGTTAAAGTATGAAACTGTAAACAGTGTTGTTTGGCAGTGATTCAAACGACACAAATAAGTTTCTCTGATCACCTGTGGCATATAACATTTTTATTACCTCTTATTGTAAGCAGCTTCATTTGTTTGTGTCACTGTAATTTGTAAGCCACAGTGTAATTTATTAAAATTAATTACTTGTTTTGGGGAAATGAACCTTGAATTGTATGTCCCCTGTTCATTAACCGAATCCCATCCAAATCGTCCGCTCAACAAATCTTTCCAAATTCGACTCAGACACATGGGTTAGCTTCCCTTGATGTGGGTTGGAAAGTTTGCCTTCAGAGTTCTGCGTAGATCTTTATGGGCCATAGGGTCATCCCTATACCTGGTTTTACTCATATATTTTTCAAAATTCTTACTTAAACAAGCATTTCAGATGTAGAAGGGATCAAACACCTCCTTCTGGAGGCTGCCCTTCGCTGTCTGAGACCAATAATATTTCGAGGTCAAAGGATTTTAGAATTGACTATACTCCACTAACCTCTGCAGCTCATAGGGCTCTATCTCCACGTATGCATCCTGTGATGTACCTTATTTTTTTAGCGCAGTTCGTGACTGCGATAGTACTCCCGTAAAGCCTCTTATTGACAGTACTGGATGAATCTTTTCTTATGTGGAAAAAGGCAGTTGAATCTGCCGATGCAATAGAAGTTTCTCCTTCAGAAGCATTGTTGCACAGTTAGTTGTTTCTGATGGCGTACAATAAATAAACTGCGACAAATTCCTGTACGGCTGTGATGCATTTTGCTGTTGCAAATCTGAGACGCGATTACATGTAGCTGTTCTCATAGAAAAACAAAATTAATTTAGAGAGTTCTTTATACTTTGTGGACGTCAGTCAGTTCTTAGTTAACCAATCCGAAACTCCCCTTCAGTGGGAATCGTTCCTGTTTAAGGATATTCGCGTTCAGATCTGGTTCTATATTCAAGCTACTAGCAAGGAGGATGTGGCGGTTGGGGTGCTGTGCCACAGCCTAGGGCATCAGGTTCGTGGAGGTAGCGAAAGTAAAACTTTAATTGGCCAAGAAAGATAAATGAAACATGAAAACGGAAGATTTACATAAATGAAGAAGTGTGAGAATATATTAGAAGTACAGTTCATTCATAATGTATAACATCTTACTGATAATTATCTGTGGCTTTGTGAAACCGATGACAAATGAAGCGCCTGAGTTAGTCATCTGGCGTGTGTCTTTCAAAATAGCAGAGCCTACTAGTGGCTGCTTCGCCAACTCAAATTCAACCATGCGCCTACACAACATTAACATGTACCCACTTCAGCTTGAAAGGCTTTCCAACAGCGAATAACATCATAATAATGAACTAAATGCAAACTTCAGCATATAATGGCGTAACAGTTCCTATTTATCAACCTTTGACACCCATGCAGAAGACTTGCATTCAGAGCAGCTATAGCCTGTATAAATCATTTTGAAGAAAAAAACCGATCTAGCTGTAAATACTTTATTTACAAGTAATATCCAGCTCAATAAAGAGAACGGGATGACTTGATTTTACTGCATCTGATGATGAATATATAATGTGGCAAAACCGGTAGTGCTTGTAAATTAAATTAAAAATAAGTTACCTATAGCCATATCGCTGAGAAAAACAATCGGCAAAAACTAATTCAAGCCTAAGTAAAAGAAGCACTGCCCATCAATCACCACAGTAATTTTAGTTTAAACATTCTGATTAAGTGGTGATCAGATGTGAATGATGCATGGGACCCTTCTCCAACCATTCTCTCAGCTTTGCATCTGACATTAATATCATATGCACACATCAAAAAAAGGTTTGCATCACCTCACTTCCGAGAGTTCCAGAACCTGCACAGAAAATTGGAACAGAGATCAACATAAACCTCATTTCCGCACTTTATATTGCTCATGAAAACCACACGTTGCATGTTGTACCACCATACAGCGAGACTCTCAGAGGTGGTGGTCCAGATTGGTGCACACACCAGTACCTCTAATACCCAGTAGCACATCCTCTTGTATTGAGGTATGAATGTATTCGTCATGGCATACTATCCACAAGTTCACCAAGGCACTGCTGCCCCAGATTGTCCCAATTCTCAACAGCGATTTGGCGTGGAACCCACAGACTGGTAGGTGGGTCACGTTGTCCAACCGTTTCCAATCGATCCCAGGTATGATCAAATGGGTTTATGTCGGGAGAACGTGCTGGCCACTCCAGTTGAGAGATGTCGTTATACTGAAGGAAGTCATTCACAAGATGTGAATGATGGAGGGGGGAGGGGGCCAATTGTCGTCCATGGAGATGAATGGCTCGCCAATATGCTGCTGATATTGTTGCACTATCGGTCAGAGGATGGCATTCACATTTCATACAGCCATTGCGACACCTTCCATGACCACAAATGGCGCACGTCGGCCACATATAATGCCACCCCAAAACAGCAGAGAACCTCTACCATGCTGCACTTGCTGGACAGTGCGCCTAAGATGTTCGGCCTGACCATGTTGCCTCCAAATACGTCTCTGACGATTGTACGGTTGAAGGCATGTGCTACACTCATCTGTAGCAGCAGCACCGGTTAACAAGGGAAAACATTAGTTTTGGTGCAATATTTTGGAGCACACAAGTTGCAGCCAGGTGCAGGCCTGTTGGCAGTAAGTTATGCTATGAGTGGTTGCAAAGTAGAATGGATGCCACAGGGCAGTAGAACAGCTGAAGAAAGTAAACACAGCAGTTTGCATGGCACAAGTTAAAGGCAGAAGGGCCCACTGGCCCAACTCACCACGATCTTAGCCACGCCAGCGAGGAAGTACACAGTGGCCCACCTAGCACCTCCCATTGGCTCACGCTGAGGTGGCAGGGATGGAGACCACTGATTCGACTGCTGGCAGATCCTGACATCGTCACAACTCCACAGCTGTACAAGGTCGACTCGGCACAATGCAGGGCATTCCACGGATTGCTGAGGCAGCCATTCCACACCAAGCCATTTCGCAGACAGGAGGGTGGTGTCCTCAGCATTGGAGGACCCATTGACACAGACCGAGAGGTACGGGGGCACTGTAGCTGCAAATAATAAATCACTTATGACGCTTGAGCCTACGGCCTTTATTACAGTCACAAAATGTTGTGAGTGCTGACCAATTCTTCATTTTAAGTGTTGTACGTTTTCTTCTCGTTTTTGTTTGTGTTTTGAGTATGGCTCCTGGCAGGCCATTTTAGATGTTTTGAGAAGCCATATTTTACCGTCAGAAAAAGTGTTAGTGTGTTTGGGGCAGTAAGATGTTTTTCATGGCATTTGATTGCCTTTTTATTGGTGTATGATGATAATGAGTATGATGATACAGAGCTGGACGAAGTCAGGATATTCTTGTACTTAAATGTTGTTTCCAGACTAACTAGGAACGAAAGCAAAATGTGTAGTTGAAAAGTGAATTAAGATCTAGGTGTGAGCAGGAAACTGCATCAGTCGTTTTTGCCTAGGGTGACACAGCAAGAGATTGATCCAGCCACCGTGCGGTTCATTATTCTGTTTCCTGGCAAGGCATCTGAGGATGTACGTTCATTTGTGGAGGACGTGGAAGCTTCAGCTGTGATGAATGGTTGGTTTGATGAACAGTTCTTACATGTAGAAATGATTAGATTAATGGGTGAAGTGAAGACATATGTAATGTGTTCTGAGGCCTTAAGGAAGGCAGGACAGTTTAAGCAGTTGAAGGAGGGGCTTTTACAGAGGTACAAGAAACATAATAGCGTTCAGTACTTCAGGGAGAGGATGAGAAGAATGACGAAGAGGCAGGGGGAGACAGTAGAGAAATTTGCGGATAGGATAAGAGAAATTAACGAGTATACCTACGAGTAGGGTCATAGCGATGAAGCAAATGGTATTCTCTTGTAGGAGGCCGAGCAAAGGGCACTTGATGTATTTTTGAGAGGGTTACCGGCGTATATGTCGCAGAAGGTGCTTGAAGGCACTCCGAAAGATTTGTATTCTGCCATTAAGCTGGCAATTCAACATCAAGAAACTGACTTGGCAACGGTGGTATTTGATAGACAAGCCGTGTTTGCAGAGGGTATAAAATGTTATAAGTGTGGTAATAAGGGACACGTGGAGAGGCAATGTACCCAGCCAGCGAGGAATAGAGGAAGGGATGGAAATCAGCTACGTAGAGGATGGAGAAGTGGGGTTAGGAGAGGTGGACAATCGTTAAACGGCAGAGGGGGCCCAATACCCACCTAAGGGAGCTCCTGTTTAATTTCAATGCTACAAATACGTATGCAGAGGTGGAATATTCAGTGGTAGGATCCATAGGAACTAAAAAGTTTTAGATTTTGTATGACACAGGGGCGCAAGTGTCAGTGGCCACCAAGAGTTTAGTGGGATGAAGGAAGTTAGACCCACCACGTTATAGATTGTGTTGAGTGGGGGATAAGGAGCTCACACCTTTGGGGTCAATGACAGTTGATCTTCGCATAGGGAAAGTCCGATTTCATGCATGCTTGGAGGTAGTACGATGGGTAAGCGAGGGCTGCGACATGATCCTAGGAGCAGATCTCTTGCAGCAACATCATGCCAAAATTGACCTAGGACAACGAACTATGGAACTTGGTGGAATGTTATTTCAGGTGGGGGAAGCTGTTGTGGATGCAGAGCTGTCGCAAGGGGTTTCAATGTAATGAACAAACCAACTGAACGGCGTACATTAGTATTAAGGCTGAATTCACATGATTGTGTGTGTCTAGTGGCACCAGGAAGTCTCTTTGCGTAAGTGTAGAGTCAAATCCGCATGTGGGTACGGTATGTGTTATTGAACTATTGGAGGCTAATGAATTTTTGGATCCATTAGGTTGTTTTGTGAAACGTAGTACTGTATGCGTACAAGAGGGAAACGATGGGCTAATAGTCCCCATGAACATGGATAATTTTAATGCTGTAGACGTGAATTTGGGAAAAGGAGTTTTAGTAGCGAATTTGGATGTACCAGATGACGAAGACTCGTGTTTGAGAGGTAGGCGTAGCAATCAAGCACTAACTGCCAGTACAACTGCATTGTGTAACCAAGTTAAGCATTTGAAAGGAGAAGAAAAAGAGCACATGGAAGAATCGTTGTGGGAATTTAAGGATTTGTTTTTTTCCGCGAGGGCCGTTACCAGCAACTCCATTAGTTCAACATTGCGTACCAACAGGGAATGAAGCACCTGTTTACCGTAAACCATACAGAATACTGAGAGATTTGCAGCTGATTGCGGAGGATTTCATTGATCAGGAGCTTGCAGACGGTATTATAGAGCACAGTAATAGTTGCTGGGGACTGGGCATTGTTGTTGTGCTCAAAAAATCTGTGGATGGATCTAAGAAATACAGGTTCTGATGTGACGACTGATACCTCAATAATCTGACATTAACAGACGCATACCCCATTCCTAACATATCGGAGACTTTGGATAGCTTAGGACAGTGCCAGTAGTTTTCTGCTATGGATTTGACAAGTGGTTATCATCAGTTAGAGATGGCGCCAGAGGATCGTCCAAAAACTGCTTTACCTACTTTAGGAGGCCATTACCAGTGCATCAGAATGCTATTCGGTGTGAGAAACGATACAGCAACGTTTCAGAGGTTGCTAGACAGTGTGCTGAGGGATTTGAAAACACGGCCGTGTCTTGTCTAATTTGATGACATTATAGTGTTTTCTGGTTGTGTGGAGCAGCATAGACAGTGGTTGAGGGAAGTCTTTACGAGGTTAAGAGAAGCTCGTTTAACGTTGAGCCTCGATAAGTGTCGTTTTGCACTGGAAGAAGTAAAATATTTAGGTGTTAGTGTCAGAAATTGACAAATTGAAAGATGTGTTGACGTCAAGTCCGGTTCTTGTGTTTCTAGATTTTGATAAGGATTTTATTCTAGCACGCGATGCAGCGAATCAAGCATTAGGGTGTGTTCTTAGTCAGGAAATTGATGGGAAAGAACATCCTGTAGCCTATGAGACTAGGCAGTTGAATGCAGCAGAGAGGAATTACTCAACAACAGAGAGGGAGATGCTTAGCTTAATCAATGGAATCACGTATTTTAAATGTGATTTATATCGGAGAAAATTTCGGGTAGTGACGTATCATGCTACATTGTAGTGATTATTGGGATTGAAGGATCTGTCCACTAGACTCGCTACGTTGGCTGTGAGGCACAGTGAATTCGACTATGATGTGGTGCACAAGCCGGGGAAGAGGCACGGTAATGTGGAGGCACTGAGTAGAAAGGTGACAAAAGTAGATGTCATAGGTTGTGACCTAGCAGTATGGCAAGAATTACAGGACGCTGACAAGGATTGTAAATTGTATCGGACACTGCCACAGTTTAATATGAATGATGGTCTTCTGTGGAGGGAATCGAAGTTAGGGCCAAGGGTAGTAGTGGCAGCGAAACTGAGAGATGAGGTTTTAAAGGAAGCACATGATCACATGTTATCTGCTCATGACTGCATAGAACAACGAATAGGAGAGTGGCGGAGAGGTTTTGGTGGAGACGTAGGAAAGTGGATGTGGATCAGTATGTCAAGAGTTGTATACCATGCGTGCAGAGAGCATATTTGAGTCGGAAACAGATATAGCTACAACGATTGCCAGAAGCATCATGTCCATTTTCTATATTGGGAATTGATGTCTTAGGACCTTTCAGTCAAACGCCATCGGAGCACGGATTCGTTCTGACAATAACTGACCATTTTTCAAGGTATGTGGAGATGGTGGCTATGCCAAATCAACAGGCAGCAATGGTCGTAAAAGCATTAATAAACAACTGGACTTTGAAGTTTGGTGTACTGAGGACAATAATTACTGACCAAAGGACCAACTTCATGACATATTTAACGAAGGAATTGTGAAAATTGTTGAACGTAAAGAAGTTGAGGACAAATACATTGCATTCACAGGCGAACGGAAGGACAGAACGGGCACACAGAGCAATCGGGAAGATGCTGAGTAGACTGTGGGACGAATATTTGAAGCATACTGTATGCACATACAATGCTTAAGTACATACCAATACTGGTTTGTCACTGTATGAGGTAGTGTACAGCCGAAAAACCATCGTTTGATTAATGAAGTTACATAAAGGAAGGACCAGTGAATCTGTATGTCAATTCACGAGAACAATCTGGGATGTTTGGAAACCGGTACTAAGGCTAATACAAAGACTTTGGAAAGGCAGGAAGACACAGTGAAACGGAAAGGAAGTTTACCACAGTATAGAGTAGGGCAATGCAATCCAGCCCCTATACACCAAAGGGGAAAACAAAGATGTTCGTCATGAGGTACCAAGGAAAATACCAAGTAGTTGAAACCACATCCTCCGTCAATGTTAAGCTTCAGCTGCCAGCTAGAACAACGATAGTACACAATGGGCGGTTGCGACCATTAAGCGTTTTCCAGATATCATTCCAGGCATGTCAGAAGAAGGGAAGAGCAAGAAAGAGAGAGTGAAGAGGGGTGTTCAGCACAGAGAAAACCAGGAAGAGTACAGCGAGATGTACTTTATGCTCTGCAGTCTAGAAAGTAGTGGAGTATTTGTAGTTTTTTTTCTTGTTATGTATCATTGAGTTTGCGTAGATTAATTAGGAATTGTATTTTCGAATGTTGTATGTGTTTTCGAGTATTGTGAGCCTGCTAGGGACAGCAGTCCTTTTGGAGAGGGAGGAAGGATGATGGTGATTCCTGTCGTCGAGTCACTGAAAAGGGGAGCATTGAGCAAGTAGGTAGAAGCAAAAAAAAAACTGAGGAGGTATTGATGATTATGTCATTTAACAGCCAGTACGCCATGATGACAAGGGAGGGATTACAGGACTGCCATAGAGGGAAGGTAACGGTATGTCCAGCCAGGGTGATAAGCAGCAAACCAGACACATGCACGGTGCAGTTATTTTTAGCCAGGAGGAAAGAAAGAGATTGTCCAACGGACATCATGGAGCCAAAATTGAGCTTGCAATGGGCCTGTATGCATTGGACCTTCTTCACCTACGGAAAATTAATAGTAGTGGCAAGTTGTTTTGAGCATGGAGTATTTGCTGAATCCAGAAGGATACAGCTCGAGGACAACTGAATTTTAAACAATGGAACTGCGTGTAACATAATAGGACCAACCTTCCATCTGCCAGCATCAATTTCATGAGTCACACAGTTGAATGTTACATAGCCACAATTGTACTGGCCACAAGCAACTTAAGAGTTTTGCGAAGGCAGAATCTGACCTTGTTAAATCAAACTGTGGAGTCAGATCTGTTGACATTTGTAAACCAGTTTATTTCAAATCAATAGGGGCGCATATCAGCCGAACAGCTTGTGCAGCATGTCGCTCAATATAGGGAAAGGCAACGACATGTAACGATCATTTTGAGCACTTCTGTGCCAAGTTTCCTCGCAACCTTAACTTTGTTGTGTGTTGTTTTCATTCTGATCAGGTGGAGAGCCAATTCCAAGAGGGAACTGATGGTAGTCCAAATCCCAGTGGATTGGATACCGAGGGTGTAAGATGGGTTGGTAAGGGGTTGATCGAGCATTAAGTGGAGGGATAATGCAGTAAAGAATTTTTACACTTTGTCTCATGTCATGTTCTTTAAGAGGACTAGACCACATCTAATTCTTCCAAGAGTAGTAGTAAATACATATGTGCCAACCCAAACGAGTTTAAGAGTAGTTAGAGGTCAACCCCGGGACCAGGTCGTTCTGAAGGGGGGGATAACATAGCGGCACCACCAGTTAAGAGGGGAATAGGTTGGATTTAGTGAAATATTTTGGAGCACACAAGTTACAATAAGGCACGGGCCTGTTGACGGTAAGTTATGCTACCAGCGGTTTTGAAGTAGAATGGAGGCCATGGGCCTGTCGACCCAGTGAAAAGAGTAAAAGCAGCGGTTTGCATGGCGCAAGTTACAGGCAGAAGGGTCCACTGGCTCAACCCAGGTGTTATGAGTGCATGACTCAGAGTTTCATGTTAGTAAAACAGAGGCGCACTGCTGTGTATAAATAGGCGCCGGTTCAATAACAAGGCATTCAAGTGTGACAGCTCTCCTGGATGGCAGGGCATGTCACACCACCAGCTACGTGCAGCAGCAGATGGGGCGCCCGTGTTCCAGTCCATGGCAGGTCACTGGTTCGACCCTCTGAGGCCAACGCCAGGTCCACAGCCAGCCAGCAGCGGGCCATGCCACGGCTTGCTATTGTGGGCAGTCTTGTTGGCTCCCAACACATGCCAGAGGCTTCCCGAGGCAAGGGCCACAGATTCGGATGCCAGATTGTGGGCGCTTGTTGTCGCCATAATCTTAGCCATGTCAGCTAAGAAGCATGCCGTGGGCCACCTTGCAGCTCCCAGTATGAGGCGCTGAGGCAGCAGGGATGGAGACTGCTGAGTTGACTGCTGGTACATCCTGATGTCATCGCAACTCAACTCCGCAGGGTGTTGCATGGTTTGCTGAGGCAGCCATTCCGCATCAAGCCATTTCGCAGACAGTGGAGTGGTGTCCTCAGCATTGCGGGACCTGGTGATGCAGACCAAGAGGAATGGGGGCACTGTAGCTGGAAATAATAAATCACTTGGAAAACTCAGCAGAGTTTTAATATGGCACATCCTCACAGATTCCATCCTCTTTCAACATTCCTCTACACATTGCTGAAGAGAACATTCAGCATGTCATTGGGCCCATCTGTACCACACTGCACAGTGTCATGGTTGCAAAGATGGAGCTTGCCATAGACGTCAGGAGTGAAGTTGTGCATCATGCAGTTTATAGAGCGCAGTTTGAGACATAGCACAATGTCCTGCCACCAGACGAAAAGCGGTATTTAACGTGGTGGCTTTGCTGTCAGGGTTCCTCCGAGCCATAATCTGTAGGTAGTGGTCATCCACTGCAGTAATAGCCCTTGGGTGTCCTGAGCAAGGCATGTCATTTACAGTTCCTGTCTCTCTCTTTCTCCTACATGTCCGAACAGCAACGCCATGGTTCACTCCGAGATGCCCGGACACTTCGCTTGTCTGCCACAAAGTAACAATGCAGACGCAACCGAACTGCGGTATTGACTGTCTTAGTATGGTTGAACTACAGAGATGAGCCGTGTACCTCGTTCCTGGTGTCATGACTGGAACTGATAGGCTGTCAGACACACTTGATCCAATAGGCGCTGCTCATGCATAGTTGTTTACATCTTTGGATGGGTTTAGTGACATCTATGAACAGTCAAAGAGACTGTGTCTGTGATACAACATCTACAGTCAACGTCTATCTTCAGGATTTCTGGTGGTGATGCAAAACGTTTTTGATGTGTATACATTACAATTCTTCTTGCCACGCTACTGTAAATAATTTTTTTCAGTTTTGTCAGCAATTTGTTTTAGTTTTTCCCCCATTTCCTTTTATTTCACGGTGTTATAACCGTAATCACCTGATATTAGTATTAAGATGATACAGGAAAAACCTATCATAGAGTACTTTGGAACTGAAGCAACTAAACTGCACCGCACGAACGGTTCATCGATTTTGGTGTATTTCACAATGTTTGCGTTCCCACTGTATTTAGGATTTAATTGTTTCTTTTCACTACACATGTGGTTTAAAAGCAATTTGCTTTGAGCCATAAATAATTTTGGTGGCGTGTCAGAAAGTACACCTTCCAATATTCGACTATAGCCGTTTTCCCTTAATGTAGTACCGACACACGAATTACGAGCTGGCGATTTATACCCTTTTTTCAACAGATAAGGCATTTATATATCAGTCATTCGCTGCCGTATCGCCATCTACTTTGTACAACGGTATCGCCCTCGATGCCGTTGACAGTGCAGTATTCACCTCTGTTGGTTCCTACAGGTCTCGCACCGTACTTGTGGAGAGAATAACCAAAAGTGAATAGATTTTACTGATATAATCCGCGAATGATGTGACTTATTTTTGATAGACGTAATTTTAGAGCGATATCTCAAAATGTATTATACTTTGAACGTTTCACTTCAGTGTCACTGACTGGTGCTCTGTGACTGGTTATGGTCTTAAAGACGTCCAACAGGTAGGTCGATTAATTTGATGCCTGAAACTTAGACGTTGTCTATGAAGGACATTGTGTAAAAGGTGTCTGAAACGGCAAAGAGGGATTGGTCGGTGCTTGAAAAATTTTTCACGGGAGGGCGAAATCCATGCAGCTGGCTACTAACCACAGTTTGCGATCGTTCAGTGATGCACTGTTATATCTTCACCTTTTGCCTTTGTCCAAGCGTCTAACTCAGCGGAGAACTTCGCTCCCTGGGCGGAAAACTGCTCGTGTATCTTTTGGCCCTGTTCTAGGGGCAAATTTGTCACGGTTCCGACAGTTTTGATGCAGTAGCTGTTAATGCTTCCTGACTCTCTTTAACTATTTCCAATATCAATGAAATTCGTCAACAGCCGTGTAACGAGGATGTTATTACATTTTATTTTGACTAACGCTTTCGGCTTCAGACTATGCTATCTTCAGGCCCAAATGCACCTCTCAAAGTAAACGATATTGTCATGCAATTCCATATATTCCAATATGTGGTGAATTCAAAGCGTTTCACAAGTGCTTCATTCGAAGATCTGATAGCAATTCTTTAACTGTATTCGCTTCAAAGTGTTTGAATAGCTTCCGGAATCATCTCATGAGGCTTCCTCAAATCAAATATCGCCTTCGTTTTTTAGCTTAATTCCTATGTTGTTCTACTAATTCCTTAGCTAGATTACTCTTTCTTCACCTGATTCCTTACCTATAGTGACTTTTCGCCTTGGGATTTCCGCAAACAGATCCGCGCCTAGTAAATTTGACATAATTGGTACCATTGTCTCCTCAATTGGCGTAACATTCTGTATGTTCTCCTGTTCCATTATATGCTATCATCACGTTTTTACCGTAAGACTTTATTATAATTGGATAAAAACCATTATCTTCTATCAACAGCACAAAATCCTTCAAATTCTAACGCACATACACAGTCACCAAAAATATATGCTTAAGCTCGTCAAGAACAAGCAACTAAATTCCACTAGTGTTACTGCTACGCAACAACCTACTATGATCCTAGACCGAACGCTCTTCTACATATTTAGTAAATTATTAGAAATATGCTGTAAAGTAGTTCTACTCGGAATTAGTGATCAAGTACACTATTGGCACAAGTGAATCTACTTCCGTTAAGTAGGATAATCTGTTCTGACTTGCATTTCTATGCGAAGTGATGATCTTATGTGAAGGATCTTCGCTCCTAGGGACAGTTGTATCCAGTAGCCAACGATACTCATATGAAACAAAAACATTACAAGTATTAAAACACAAGAACATTCTTACAATGTAGTGGTCTGTCGTGCCATGGAAAGACTAATCATACTTCCCTTCATAACGTATGAAATATGATTAGCTCTATGAAAGTTCAGTTGATAAGAATCTTTGTGCTTTTGCGAAACCTCTTCTGCAGTGGACATCTGATGGTCTTCCGCACAAGAAATGAACTCCATTCGTCCACAGACCCTTTTTATGATAATGAAATGCACGGACTCCATTATCACGGATCGGAGCATTCATACTGTCAAATGAGTGCAATGTGCGTTTTTGCTAGTTAAGGGCTGGCAACTGGTGTGCGTATTGTAAGTAAAATCGGACTTCGAAGCTGGTTCATGGTCGCTCGACTACTTTCCAGCAACATGTCCTCCCAGTCAAGAGCACCCTTGCGATAGTTTCTTGGGAAGGGGGGTCAGTATTTTGGAAGACGAATGGCAGCTTCTGTGTAGCCATATGAAGTTCCATTTCCGACAATGTTAAAACTAGACTAATACAGACACTAAAATCATTTTCTTGAAAGAAAACTACCGGACTGCTCTATAATTCTTCTTTTCCCTAGGAGCCAGCCCCTCCACCCCTCCTCTTTGGCGCGTCTGTGGGAGCCCTTATCCCTTACCTGACCTCCTTAAAACCATGAAATGTAAGAAAATCACCAATTTGCTCTCGCCTTCGAAACTTTAATTATCTTGCAAGTACTGGCGTTAGATAGGAGAAAATGTTGTCCACAAACAGAGAAACTGTACACGTTTTATATTACAAGTTATCAGTCTCCAGTTGCTATCTCCAATCACTAAAATAAAGAATAATTCGTAATTCCTCTCTCTCGTAACAGTCACGCAAGACGGAATGTTGAGCCGCGTGGGATTAGCCGAGCGGTCTTAGGCGCTGCGGTCATGAACTGTGCGGCTGGTACCTGCCGAGGTTCGAATCCTCCCTCGGGAATGGGTGTGCGTGTTGGTCCTTAGGATAGCTTAGGATAAGTAACGTGTAAGCTTAGTTACTGATGACCTTAGCAGTTAAGTCCCATAAGATTTCACACACATTTGAACATTTTTGAACGGAATATCGAGCAAGGTACGTTGAACGCAGTTTGCTGTCCGGAACACTACATTACGCGTGTTATTTCCCGCGCACAGTGTGCACGATAAGTCCCTAACGATATAGTACAGTAGGCCATTCGTGGAACTTGATCTCAGGTAGGAGGTGACTTAATCGATAGGTTTCCCATTTCAAACACGTTTCTACATTTGTAATTACCTCGCAAACGGTTCAATTGAGCGCTCATGTATACTAGCAGGTATTTGATTCTGTTGTTGTAAACGTTCATTAATCGCAGTTTTCTCCATTAATTATTAAATGAAGTATACAGTAACACAAGACTCCGCTGTGTTGGGCTTTGTGCAAGTTTGTGGGCCTATGACCTTAATTATCACCACGCACTGTAAGTTATGAAAGAAAAAACAACCAGTTGTGCTGAAAATAGTATTAATAATTAATGTAGAATAATAATAGTACGAATCAAACATAATATTAATGCAAAAATACCGAGTCTCTGGCTACAGTTACTCAACTTATTCATACAGGATAGTACGACTAATGCTTGCGGGGAGAGGTGGTAAAAGGAAATACTCTTATGATCACCTGTGTCACGTTCTACTAACAGCTGCGTCTATTAAATATTAAAAAACAATCAAGCAGTTTTGTTGAATATGCTGCCAATAATTCGGTAATACTTGTATGGGCCAGACATTATGTTAATGTAAATCTAGCAGTTCTTCGGACTGAATCTACAGTTTCTCATCTTCTTCATGCAGGTTAGTACGTGTTATGCTTTCGGCGAGACGTGGCCACCTGCTCACGTTCTGTCAACAACTGCCCCCGTCCACACATACGGCCGACGGCGTTCAGTGTTGGCGCAGTATACGTCGCCAAGAGCAAACATCCATCCATCGCATGTCAGACCCTCATCGTCTCCATTTTTCTAGTCTGGGCCATCGCACCTGCATCCCTCCCTCCCCCCCCCCCCCCTTTTACACCAACACACACACATACAAACAGACAGGCATGCACGCATACACACTATGAAGCCCCAGTTATTTAAGAGATCAGGAGAAAGCAGTGTAAGTGGCAAAGTTCTAAAGAAAGATCGATGAATGAATGCACAACATATAAGCCTTATTAACATTATTTGTATAAACAAGAATTATTAAAAACTGAAAGAACAACTATGCGCTTAGCTGAAAGAATTGGAATTCGACTAACCACCTCATTATGATCCTGAAGAACCGGAAAACTACCATCCTCCATTCTGGACAATGCGGTACACTACGGTGTCTGTGAAAAAGAAAAACTAAAGAATACACCTCCAGTCTTCATCGGCTGTCGTCTTAATGCCACCAGTTCCGAAAAGGAGCTCCATCCCCGCACTCTCTACAGAAAGATATGAGCTTCACAACTCATGAGTCGGTATTAAATTACAATAGGTCCCGATTTAAGGAGAACGTGCTGCTGGGTAATGAACAAGAGATTCCATGCCAGCCTTTCGCCACCGCGTCCGAGGCCCTTCCGATCTGATCTTGTCCATTAAGAGTTTTTTTTTTCTTTTTGAGTCTGCGAGTGTGAAAACAATGGGTTTATTTATGAATAAATATCTGTTACCAGTCACGATTTTCTTTTATTTATGTTTTGCACAACGCATTTCGGGAAATTATTCCTATTTTCAAGCGTACATTTCTTCCTATTATGCCATTTTTTCGTAATGCTTTCGACGTGTGGGGTTTTGCTTTGTTTCGTTGACCTAGTTCAATACGCAAAAACACACAATTTTAGTTAATTATCGATTTTTATGTGTAATTAGTGGTGAAATTTTAAAGAACTAATGTTTATACATTTATAATGGTCCATTTTTGCAGACTCTCACACAAGTTAAACATCACTCACAACTTTCAGAGCTCACCATACATCGAAACAAACAGTTACAAAGAGGTTTTCAGATGTAGTTGACAGAGATAATGTTACAGGTCCTCCACATACATGCTTTTGTAAAGAGGGTACTTATCTCAACGATGTGGATTTACTTACATCTATTTCACAATGGAGTTTATTTTTATGTTTACTGCTTTTGCTTAAGTATATTGTCGAAGTATCTGAAGAAATTCGCTGATTCACATTCAAGTTTTTCATTTAGAAATTTCTCTTATTATTTTCTGTAACGTGTGTGTACCTCCAGGTCTTCTAATAAATAAGTTTCATGCCCTTTATGTAGTCGGTGGAGTACTCTAGTTTTACAAATGGGTCTTCTGTATTGTGTATGTGCTCTAATGTATGTGCTCTTATGTTATGTGTATGTAGTATGTGTAGACTGCCCTCTCTATATTGGTGTTGAAATAACTATGTAAATGTTTAGTTTTCAACATACAAAACTGCAGCAAAAACATTTACGTGATATAAAGTGTAGTCATGACCATTACTCAGACTCTGCAATATACGAAGAAATATGCCAGGAATGCTCCATGTTCTACATAGGACAAACAGGGTGAAATTTCTACACAACTAACTACATATAAAATCCATAACTAACTAAAAATTGCGCGTGTTTTATACATTGCAATAAAGTCAACAAAACAAAGTAAAATATTACACATGGAAAGTATTTCGGAAAATGGTACTATACAAAAAAGGTACACACTTGACTAGAAAAATCATTTCTCCAAACGCGTCGTGAAAAGCATAAATAAAACCAAATCGTGAACGGTAGCAGGAAGTTATATATAAACGAATCTTGATGAGATAAAACGCGTCGGTTATGAGGTTCCCTCTGCCAAATCACTCATCGTGCTCAATCTTTAAGCCACTAAGATTCAATTCCCATTGTGGCTAGTCGTTTTTCCTCGAAACTAAATCCCGATTCAGTGTGTCTCTGATCGATCAGTATTTTTCTGAATTCTTGTGTACCCCTCCGGTGTTGAAGTAAGCGGTAGTAGTTGTTTTATGATGTGCTGACTTTTTCTACACTATGAATTAATATAGGAGTTTTCTTGATATCTTTAAAGCGATTGGTGCCATTTGTTTATCGAGATGTGGTCTCCATATGTATTCTGAGTTTCGTAGAAGCAAATAATTTATCAGGTGACAAAAAGACGGTTCACAGTTAATTCAGGGGCAAGAAATTTATTGCCTTCTGACAACTTCCACATCGACTAACAAGAATTATCTGATAACCGTAAGTGACCCCCCCCCCCCTTGGAACCGCCCCCCCCCCTTCTGGTATTACGACCATTTCCAAGCAGGTGAAAGGTTTTCCACTTTACGTCAGACGAAAGAGACATTCAGACAGCATACCAAGACAATACCAGCAGCGGTGCGCACTCACGCATGCGCGCGCGTACACACACCAGTACACAAACACACCCAAACATGTTTGGCCCACTCATGGCTGTATGAATAGTTACGCAGCTACACTTACTCTTTGGTAATGTGCAGAAAGTACCACTCTCTAACACGACCGTCCACAGTCCAACATCCGATCTTATAATTTCTTTAGTAACTCAGTTCACTGAATAATTACATGTTCCATGGACCTGGTACATTATCGTAATTACGTGGAACAATTCAACTCACCGTAATGAAATTATTTTGTACCTACATAGACGACATGCTGACCACTTGAAGATAAATTTGTACATTAGTATGATAAGAGAAATTGTATGGCGTACAATTTTGAAACAAAAAAGTCGCAGTGTAGAGACACTGTACGCTGTAACTCCTCACCTGTTTGATCTGGTGATGAAAAACACATCATTTGATATAACCAAAGTAGTTAAACGAGGATTTTATCTAATATCACTGGGGTGTTAATAAAAATAAAATATAAATAAAAGACTCAGCGGTAATATAAACTCAATGTTGTGGTTCCTAGTTGCATTCTGATATTTTACATTATCTTTTCCCATATCTTTCCCTTAAATTTCGCAAAATTGTTGAAAGCCATCTGCAAGGAGAGCACCTTTGTGGCTGTAATTTAGTGTAAACCTTAAAAGAGCTTTGTATTAAAATTGTCAGATATTATAGCAGTAATGGAATATTTTAACATGTCTTGGATGAAAATAAGCTGCGCACTCGATTATTATCACTTGCTTCGCAACACTTTGAAATAGGCATCATTACAAGCATCATTGTAGCAAACCAGACCACAGTAGCACATAATCAGCGTAGCAACTGCACTCGCTGTCACCTGTTCATGAATTAAATCAGTGCACGACGTTCGGACAGTACATCGCAATCGTAAATCAGCACTAAAAATGTATTTGGTTGGTGGACTCAGGTAGGGCAACGTATATTTAATACAAAGAGAATACTGATTAGCAAAGCAAAAGTGTAATTAAAGGGTCGCCAGCCAACTAGGACATTGAATCTTGAGAATCTTAAGAAAGATAATGAAAAGAAATTTAAGCAAATAATCACTGGTGGGGGACAGAAGGTCTTCACGCTTTACCACAACTCAACAGTTAAGAAGAAAGGAAATGAATAAAAAAGCACTGGGTTTGCAGTTACTTATTCTGAAATTCTGAAGTTAATGAAGTTACTGGTTAAATAAATGACTGGTTGTAACTAAAACGTTGTTATGTAAAAATGAATTTCAGTAACCTCAGTGTAACGCAATGCAAAATTTGGAAAAAGGCAAGCAGTTCACTTTTCATTATGGAAGACTCAATTGGCTTTAAGCAAATGAGCAGCTTATTTACTTTCAATATAACAGCAACGAAATACATACTAAACCAGCAGAAGTCACTCGCTAAGCTAAATAGAGAATAAATCAAATTGCGCACTCTGAATTCGTTCTGTATCTGTAGTTATTAATTTTTCCAGTGACATTTCACGTTGCTTTACGCGACTGAAGTTAATACTCAAAACTGCAAATTAGTTAAGCCTCTGTCAAGCAGTATAAGGATGAACAGTTACTGAGGCAGAAAGTTCTGACTGAAACTGGTCATTAGCAAACAATCAAAACTGGCAGTAAATATTTAAGCAATATTCGTATTTTTCGACACTCAGTGACTGCATGGAAATGAAAAGGACCCTGTTCGGTAATAATGTCTGAGGATAATGACAACACGATTGCCCAACAACCTTAAACTATTGCTGGTTCTTATTCAGGTTAGTCATACTTTGTGAAGAAAATGTCACTGGGTAATGTCTCTACAGTATTATTTGTATATTGTGACTTAACAGTCTTACGATGCAGTACCTGCGCGGACGACGACGAATGTAGCCGACGACAGTACTGAGCTGTCACTTTTGCTGCGGCTGGCTGAGAACCAGGAGCCGTCTCCAGAGCCACGAATAATTATGGGAGAGGCAAATAGTTGGAACTGCAGCTTCCTCCGCCCGTCCTCTCCTTCCGTGCCCTCAGTACTCGCGAGTTAACTAATTAGGTGCGCCTACACTGACGCGATCATAGCTGCACACCGCGTCAGCGGGAGCGCCCCGCAAACAATTTCGCACTCTTTTATGACTCAAGCTGTTCCGCGTCCTCTTTGCTCGAGTGCGGCAGAGACTTCCCATAAGCAAAGATGAACAGTGGCACAACTATCGATACATTTAATTAAATTTCCTTGGCTCTTACCTATCAATTTACAGTATTTGGATTATAATTACAAACAATTATATACCGCCAGAAATAAATACAGTATAACATACATTACGTATTAAACATAGTTTCTGTAATAAAGGTTATAGATTCAAAATTACAAGTACAATACAACTTGTCAACGGTCATTAAACATCTCAAAATTCTGAATTATGCTGAACGTACTTTATTTGCATTTTCAGTGTTGTGATGACACTCAGACTGCCAGGCAGTGGCTACCGCTCTCGCTCCAAAAGTACTCAGCACAGTGAGAGGTCGAGCGAGCGAAGAGCTTAGGCGTAGGCAGCAGTCCGCGGAGACGGCCACTAGCGCCGGCAGACGGATTAGTTGACTTTCAGGGCGCGCTCGACACGGCAACCCGGACGCTCAGCAGCAGCAGTCAAAGGGTTAACTGATTCGGACTGAGCATTAATTGTATTGATCAACATGCTCAACAAATCGTTTGTATTTACAGGTACTACTGGTTTTGACTCTGACTCTAGTTCTTTCCTCGTATCCACCGCCAATATATTCGGTTTCGACTTTTATTCCGAATTTCGTAGCATCTGCTAATTCCCAGAATTCCAATTATCTCTGTTCCTGTATTTCACCGATAGCGTCTTTAATGCTAGCCGCTCGCTTCTCAAGAACGGGCTCCGCTCCATCGTTCCCTTTACTCTACAAATTCTTAACCATGAAGTACAATCAAATTGTAAGTTTCATTTGTGTTCATCATTTTGCCTGTTTTACTGATTAAGGCTAATTCAGAAATTTTGTGGCTTATTTGCACCACTTACTATTGCCGTACGTGAGCGACTTTATTCGTAGCGAAAGGTTTTAATACGCTACGATTCTGCACAATGCCAAATTCGGGCCAGGAACAATACCACACTGATAATATCCTGTGATTAGGCTCGCCGCATGTAACGTCCCCCTTCCTAATCGGAATACTGGATTGTGATATAATTGACCGTTATCGCGTATGCCTCATCACATTTTACAGTGAGTAAGGGTATCATCACCGAAGGACTCTAACACCGGTTAGTAGGAGGAATGTATACAACAGATAATTCTGAAGGAAGAATCTCTTCTAAATCTCATATAAATACTGATGGGTGGCAATTTAGTGCCATCGCTCACGAACTACACAACGAAGAAAACGGTATCACGCAATGTTTAATACAAAGGAAATATTGATTAGCAAAGAATGGATAATTAAACGGTCGCCAGCCCACTATGGCAATGAATCTCCAACATCTTTAGAAAACAGTACAGGAGAGAATAGTGAATCAGTTACTTATTCAGACATACTAAATTTTGAAACTAGAGTTAAATAAAGTTACTAATTAAATAAGTGACTGGCTGGAACTAGAACTTCGTTATGTATAAAATGACTTCAGCAGTCTCAGTGTAACGCAATCCAAAACTTAGAAAAACGTAAGCAATTTACTTTTGATTTCGAAAGACTGATTTGAATTTACATTAAGCAAATGAGCGACTGATTCTAGTTTTAATATAACAACAATAAAACACATACTGAGCCAGCAGAACTCACTCATTAAGCTAAACAGAGAATAACTCAAATTGCGCACTCTGAATTCATGCTGTGTCTTTAGTTATTAGTTTTGCCAGTGACATTTCACGGTACTTTAAGCGAAGGAAGTTAATATTCAAAACTGCCAATAAGTTAAGCATCTGTCATGCAATACAAGAGTGAACAGTTACTGCGGCGGAACATTTAGACTGAAACTGGTCATTAGCAAACAAACAAAACTGGCAGTAGATAGTCGACCAATTTTATATTTTTACGACACTCGGCGATTTCGTGGAGAGAAAAGAGACCCTGACTGCAAATAATGTCTCAGGACAATGACAACACGGGTGCCCCACATGCTTTAACTATTGCTGATTATTATTCAGGCTACTCGTACGTTGTGAAGGAAATGCCACTGGGTAATGTCTCTACTATATTAAAATATTTTAAACATTAACTGCACAACAGCGACGGTTTCACGTAATGAAATGGATAAAGAAATTCTTTACTTAGGTTTCGACAAATACAAATTTGTCTTCTTCAGAAGGTAACAATTTTACATTAGCAAGGACTAATGTACCATCGCCGTTTTTACAATTGTCGGCATAGATCCATGTGTCAAAAATAAAGTATTTCTCTATAATTAGGGTTTGTCACGTTAGTATTAAATGGCTCATGGATCTTGCAGAGCTCACAACCGACAACGGCGACGGTACATTAGTCTTTACTAATGTAAAATTGTTACCTTCTGAAGAAGATGAACAACGGCACAGCTATCAATACATTGAAAAAATATTCCTTATCTATTACCCAGAAATTTGCAATTTTTAAGTATAATTACAATCAGTTATATACAGCCAGAAATACAGTGTAACACCCATTACGTTTCTGTAATAAAGGTTACAGATTCAGGATTAGAAGTACAGTACAAGTTATCAACGGATATTAAACGGTGAACACTGTCGATGGTGCAGAAAGCATTTTCGGGTTTACAAACTTATTATCATTGCTATCTTTTCTATGTGTTTAACTTCTATCTGTGGTTCCTGGTGTGACGTGATACTAACCACACGCTCAATAAATAAATCCCAATAGTAACTGTCTTTTTATTTGAGAATGTGTACGTCCGTTCATTGTTTGTAGGGTAGTGGATTTCCTTCATTAAATGTTCTACGAAAGTGCGGCCAAGGTAAGATAAAGCTTCACGTTGTGGTTCCACTACGGCCAACTAGGCCCGACCAACTAACGTGTCATCCTGTACCAAGAGCATCACCGAATGCCGTATGGAGGGGTATGTGATCAGCACACAGCTTTCCCGCCTGTCGTTAGGTTGCTTGCCCCTCGAACCGTTACTAATGGTCGAGTAGCTGTTCACCTGGCCTCACGAGGCTGAATACACTCCGTATGAGTCTTTCCGCCTACGAAAACTCACTGATAATACTGGGAATCGAACCTGGATCCTCCACATGGCAGTCATCCACGCTGGTCACTCGGCTGACAAATATTCTACGGAAACAGAGGACCTACTTGTCAACATCACGAATTTCATGAACCTCTTTGTGAAATAGCAGCATCTTTGATGTATACAGCGAGACAGACGGGTTTTATTGTGAATTGATTTACATAAACCACTGATATCTGAAATTCCTATACAATATTATCCACATTTAAACTTCCCATCAGTAGCTGTTGTCAGGATTTAATTCGTTTGTACTTCCAAGCAACGTACATTCTTGATGAACAGTGGCAGTGACGGTTACCTGTATTTATAACAGCTATTCTTAATACTTATCTCAGATGCACTATTTCTGAGCCGTATCGGTTACCACCGATATTATACGTGCTTACGCACTCTCACTGTCAGTAAGCGCCAGCCGCTGTGACGAAGCGGTTCTAGGCGCTTCAGTCCGGAACCGCCCTGCTGCTGCCGTCGCAGGTTCGAATCATGCCTCTGGTATGGATGTGTGTGATGTCCTTAGGTTAGTTAGGTTTAAGTAGTTCTAAGTCTAGGGGACTGCTGACCTCAGATGTTAAGTTCCACAGTGCTTAGAGCCACTTGAACCACTGTTGAGCGGACGTACCGAGCTCGCGTGGCAGAGTCTTGGTCTCACAGTCAAGAGGCAATTTTCCGTCCGGCAGCTGGAGCTCCGTCTCCACTCTAAAAGTACAAGCTGCGGGGTGTCTCCAAAACTGCGCGTGTCCGAGTGCACGACGTCGGAGTCGGGGCTGCGTGAGCAAGCGGAGAGGAGGTGAAGAGGGTGGCCGAATATCGGCGAGGGGGAACACTGGTGTACCTGTGACCATTTGTGAGAGCCCCTTTTCAACCAAGAGAACTTGCTGAGCACGTTTCAGAACATGGTCTGTTGCTGTAAGCTTGAGCCATCATGCTGACTTCAATACACATTCCGATCTGTTCTGGCGCTGCAGTCCGGAACCGCGGGGCTGCTACTGTCGCAGGTTCGAATCCTGCCTCGGGCATGGGTGTGTGTGATGTCCTGAGGTTAGTTAGGTTTAGGTAGTTCTAAGTTGTAGGGGACTTATGACCTAAGATGTTGAGTCCCATATTGCTCAGAGCAATTTGAACCGATCTGTTCGGTGCTATTTGACGGACTATGTTCTCTATTTAGTTGCAGTCTCTTTTTACTTGGCGTTCGTCCGAAGGAACAGACACCATGTGTACGTATAGCTAAGGCAAGAAGGCCAGTGATATCTTCAGTGCAGATGCTCACCAGACTCTAAATATTACGGGAATAGGCGAACTACCACGAATAATGAGGATAACGGCCAGGAGCTTCAGCGTTTGTAATGTGTGTGGCTAAGGTGAGATTTTGACTATGAGGGGAGGCGTGCTAGCGCAGTCCGTGCAGTTACAATGACAACCGTGTCCGGATGGCTTAGTGGTCAGAGCGCCTGCCTAGTAAGCAGGATTCCCGGGTTCGAATTCTCATCCAGGACAAATTTTCGACTTTTCCCATTGATTTTCATCAGTGCTCGCTTACATCCAATATCATTAATCCCTTTGGATCTTAATTCATTATAGCTTCTTGATCAAAACCGTGTCTGTTGTTTCGGATGTGTGACCATGGGCAATGTAATGTATAACTTGAGGAAGCTGAAAGAACCACACCCTTTTGTGAACTGTTTATTCTGTGTTTCTTAAATGTGTTTAATTTATTCGTCTCAGAAGTACCAGTGTCTGCTCTATTTGGCCAGATCTTGTAGGATGTCACATCTAGAAATGTAAACTGTTGCTGGGTTTGAGGTCTGTCCACATTCGCATCATTGTAATGGAGAAATTAACTGGTCATCCATTGGCAGTTAGGCAAACTTTTTTACTTTGATACTTGTCCTAAGAGCTGGTTAATTTAAAGAAAATATTTTTTACGAATGATTTTTATTTGGTGGCCTGTCCATATGACAGTCCAAGCACATTGCTCTAAGCCTATTATAGTTATCAGTTGAAATGGGACACCCTCTTCTAACACTACCTCTTTTTATAGAAGTAACCGATGCCACGCATACTGTCAATTCTTGTATAGGTGAACATTCTCGGCTGTTTCACTGAAGGAATTTCATTTGATTTTGTACAGAATGTATTATACGAGGGTTATTCGGAATGTACTGAACGATCACTCACGAAATGGAAACCACAATGAAGATCCGACGAAGTTTTGTACAGGTGAGTTGGACAGTGTCTCTAATATACCCGTCGATCGTGTTACGTCGTTCGTTTTAGTTCTGAGCACAGAGGGGGCACATAAAGATACTTAGAACAATAGTGTCTCCTGCCAAGTACAAGGGCATGGTGAGAAATTTCGCTTGAAGCTATGCAGCCAACATTACATAACTGTCGCGTATTTTCTTCTTCAAGACAATTCTTTGCCGCATACTGCAGGGGCAATGACGATGCTATTGCATCGTTTTCAGTTGGAAATTTCTGATTACCCACAATATAGCCCGTAATTGTCTCCCTTTGAGTTTCATCTCTGCTCACATGAACCGCTGGCTATGAAGGCAACATTTTGTCACTGAAATCGAGCTGTGGGCCACCGTAGAGAGTTGGCGGAAAGCACTGGAGGCTGCTTCCTATAACGAGGGCATTGGAAAGTTGGCACAACGCTACGACATACGTCTAAGTCGGATTGGCGACTGTGGAGATAAGTAGCTGGAAGTTGTAGCAAACTGTTGAAATAAACAGTTTTTATTTTCACTGTCGTTTCCATTTCGCGACCTATCATTCCTTACTTTCAGAATAGCCCTCGTATTTAAAGCAAAAATGTATAAAGAAATTAATTAGTTACAATTGATATGTACTAACGCTTATAAATTATTCTTGTTGTTGAAATATCTGAGATTAGAAATTCTGGCATACTTAAAATTCATATTATGCGTTGCACGATCTAAAGCTAATTATTAAATTTATTTCTAGATTAAACTATAAAAGAATGATGTGGCTTAGTAAAGATTCACCTTTTGTCAAGATAGTATGTAAACTCTGTTGCTTTGTAAGCTCTTTGGAATGTGGTGAGTAGCGTAGGACGTTAGGATGGAAACGCACGTATTTTGCTAATCTTGTCAACAACAATGTAATTGAAAGTTTTACAAAAATGAAAATTGTGAAGTGGTGCGATATAGAAGAGTGGCATAAAATAAAAGAAAATCATAGCAGCAGATAACACTTCATCTGTTATTTATTTATTTCACCTGGCAAGATTAGGGCCATGAGGCCCTCTCTTACATCTAACCAGGCATTCTATTTATTTTACATTCATTTGTTTTAGTAGGCATGTTAAACTACATCTAGTACAAAAAGTGATATAAACAATTACAAATGCACACTTGGAAAAATACATACATATAAAGATTATATTCGTAGATGATAAGTACTGTCATAATTAGACATTATGAAAGAGACACATTTTAGATAGGAGTGCCAGCAGCAGAAATTATGAGGGAGACTGATGGTGAAGGGAGGAGAAGAACAGAGACATGATTAAACGTAATTAAGGAAATATAAAGGAAAAGAAGATTGTGTGGTTAATAGAGATAGATGAAGTGGAAGAAGAGAAAGGAGCAAGATAGGAAGCACTAGCTTATCTAATTGACAGAGGAGAAGATTGGTCTTGTACATTGATTTTGTGGAAAACGTTATGAGGATAATAGTAGGAAATGCTTCAACTTCATCTTAAAAACAGCAGTTGATTGAATTTTGCTCAAGGTAAGGGGCAGTTTGTTCCAGAGGCGGACAGCGGCAAGTGAGAAGGAGTTTGCAAAAGTTTTTGTTTTGTGAGTGGGCACAGTTAGGATACCAAATTAGAGTGGCCTCGTGTTTCGATTATGATGGCATGAAAGTTGTTTAATCTCTGATGCAAGATACTGAAGTGCTTGCGTGACGAGGAGACGGTGAAGTAGACATAGAGTGTGGTAGTCACGCAATTTGTCCGGCCGCAGCCACTCCAGCTGGGAGTATGAAGCACTTACATGATCATATCGGCGAATGTTGGAGGTGTAACGCACACAAACATTCATAGTTAGTTCTAGCCGTCGGTTGTTTTCACTACTCATGCCTTGTTGTCAGCCGGTGTGGCCGTGCGGTTCTAGGCACTTCAGTCTGGAACCCCGTGACCGCTACGATCGCAGGTTCGAATTCTGCCCTGGGCATGGATGTGTGTGGTGTCGTTAGGTTAGTTAGGTTTAAGTAGTTGTAAGTTCTAGGGGACTGATGACCACAGTGCTCAGAGCCATTTGAACCATGCCATGTTGAATTACATCACAATGGTGGAGGTTCGGTAGAACGAGTGCTCGAACGAGCTGGCGTTTCAAGTCCTGTGGAAATACGTTCCGAAACGTTTTGAGAGCATGGGGACAAGAGGACGTCTTCCAGCACACTGCGACTGTATTCTCCATCACGCCGACCGAAGTGGCCGTGCGGTTAAAGGCGCTGCAGCCTGGAACCGCAAGATCGCTACGGTCGCAGGTTCGAATCCTGCCTCGGGCATGGATGTTTGTGATGTCATTAGGTTAGTTAGGTTTAACTAGTTCTAAGTTCTAGGGGACTAATGACCTCAGCAGGTGAGTCCCATAGTGCTTAGAACCATTTGAATCATTTATCTCCACCACGTTCAGATGCTCATCCAAAGTTACACCCTAGTTCTTAACTGTTTTCTGATATGGAATTGTAATACCGTCGAGCAGAATAGGAGGCAGCCGTTCGCGGAAATGTGAACTTATTAATTTCTGATGCGCTATTAAGATTACTTGTGTCTTTTTTGTATTAAGTTTAAGCCCCAGGTTTTTCGCCCATGTGACTACTGAAGACATATCATCATTCATCTCAGCGACTGCAGGTCGCTGATTCAGTTATAGTCTGTGTACATCATTTTTTAATGCTGACAGAAAGATTCTCTAAGCCGCTGTTTACAAACAGCCGTAAACATCCATTGAAAATGTCTCCATCCTTGTAGTCTCGAATTTCAAACAACGAGACAAAGCCTTACGCCTCGCCCGGGCCCGTCAAAACCGGCATTAAACTGTTGATGACTCGGGACACGTTGTCTGGTCGCACGAGTCTCGTTTCAAATTGTATGGGTGGATGGACATGTACGGGTATGGAGACAACCTCATGAATCCTTGGACCCTGCAAGTCAGTAGGGGAATATTCAAGCTGATGAAGGCTCTGTAATGGTGTGGGACTTGTGCAGGTGGAGTGACATGGAATCCCAGATACGATTCTGACAGGTAACACGTACGTAAGCATCCTGTCTGATCACCTGCGTCCATTCATGTCCATTGTGCATTTCAACGGACTTGGGCAATTCCAGCAAGACAATGCGACATCACACACGTCCAGAAGTGCTACGGAGTGTCTCCGGGAAGAATCTTCCGAGTTTAAACATTTCCATTGGTCACCAAACTCCTCAGACGAGCATTACTGAGCAAATCTGGGATGCCCTGTAACTTGCAATGCAGAAGAGATCTCCACCCTCTGGTACGGTTACGGATTTATGGACATCCCTGCGTGATTCATAGTGTCACGTTCCCTGCAGTGCTATTTCACACATTATTCGACTCCATGCCACTTCGTGTGGCAGCATTTCTGCATGCTCGCGGGGACCCTACTCGGTATTAGGTGTACCGGTTTCTTTGGCTCTTCGGTGTACAACGAGCAACCAATAGCGTTTACGCTTCTGGCAGACTCCTTCTGTCTGCAAAGTTTATCAAAAGCGTGTGGTGAGTGTGCCACATCTACACATACTCGCAAGCACACACACACACACACACACACACACACACACACACGCGCACGCACACACGCACACGCACATATACACACCAAAACAAACAACCGGCATGCAAAATAAGTTGTTTACAGCTGTCACCTGGATGTTAGCAGAGTATTCCAGTTCCTTTAAGCATGTGCATCAATAGAAATTACGAAAACTGCATTATAATAAGTAAACATTTACGACGATACATATTTTATCATAACTATGACAAAATTAATGGCTCACTCGATTCCCGCTGCTGTTCATCTTCAACTAACCTAACACTGGCAAAAATGGGCTGCCACTCATGTCTATTATTTTTTCTGCTCTTTTAGAGTAGAAATTCCATAACACTCCAAACAAACATTGGAATTTGCTGCATATTACATCAAAGAATAGCAAAATTACGGTTGCATGTTTTACAACATATTATGGACTAAGATAACATATCGTTCGGAAACAAGCGTGGAAAGGGAAATAGCACGTCACTGCTTTTTGACATAGGATGTCAATGACAATAATTAAAAGTGAATCATTATCCACTGGGATAAACTTTACACCACTTTATCTACATGCACTGTGACGCTTTCAATGTGAGTTACAAGAGTTTTCATTTCATTTGGAGCTAGGAAATTTCATCGGACTGAAATGTCTATTGTTTAGTGTATATTCTTTTCCAAACACCACTCTAGTTACAAAGAAAGCTGTAAATTACCAAAACTATCAGATTAATTTATGACAGTATGATTCACTTTATTTTCCCACCAACTGTGAACTAGATTCATCATCTGGCTGGAGTTTGATGACTACTTCTTTATATCTTCTTCTGATGCTAGTTCTCTCACAAAAAAACGACGTGAATAAGGTGTTAAAAAATCATTTTCATTGGCTTGGGAAAACAGTCTACACGTTAAGTATAGCAATTATATTAATGTCAGCAAAGTCAGCCAGCCAGAGTGGCCGAGCGGTTCTAGGCGCTACAGTCTGGAACGGCGCGACCGCTACGGTCGCCGGATCGAATCCTGCCTCGGGCATAGATGTATGTGATATCCTTAAGTTAGTTAGGTTTAAGCAGTTCTAAGTTCTAGGGGACTGATGACCTCAGATGTTAAGTCCCATAGTACTCAGAGCCATTTGAACCATTTTTTTTTTTTCAGCAAAGTTAAATTATGGTACGAAAATTTGAAAGAAAGGAACTCAGAATGAGAGATAATGTGCGTTCAAATTGTAATGAATCCATTATCAAATGAGTGACGTGGTACACTACGTAAGTTTAGGTTTGGGATAAAAGGGGGATAAATGAGCTAACTATGGAAACGGTGTAACACCTCGCAGTGTAAGATTATCAGCATACAGAGAATTATATAATTTGTTGTTTGACTACACCTGAAATAACGAGCTACGTGATGCGGGATCTTCATGGTCATGCTACAATTTTTAAGTCCAATCTATGTTAACGAAACCTATAAAGAAAGACCTTTGAACTCTGTGTCTACGGCCGTACTAGCGTACTTTTCGCGCACATTCACGGAACACGCGGAACTATGTCACTGCTTGCCACACGAGTGCTTTCACACGTAGCGTGAAGAAGCCCAGGGACTTCTCATCAGTAGTGCATAGGTGGAAGATTCTGCGCACTAGTTGTTGGTATCAATAAGATAGTTGTTGAATAAGAATTCGGGCCTTGTGCTGTGTGCCGCTAACTCTAAGTAAATACAGATAGGCTAACCAGTTAAAATTTAAAATTAATTTTTTACATTGTACTCACATCAAAAAGTTTTGCATCATCTCGGTTCCGAGAGCTCCGGAACCTGTACCGAGAGGAATAGAGATCACCATAAGCATAATTTCCGCCTTTTGTATTGCTCATGAAAACCACGCATTGCATTTTGTTCAACCATACAGGGAGGACTTCAGAAGTGGTGGTCATTATTGCTGTACACACCGGTACCTCTAATACCCTGTATCACCCTCTTGCATCGATACATGTCCGCAATCGTCGTGGCATACTATCCACAAGTTCATGAAGGCACTGTTCGTCCAGATTGTTCCAGTCCTCATCGGTGATTCGGCGTAGATCTGTCAGAGTGGTTGGTGGGTCAAGTCGTCCATAAACAGCCCTTCTCAAACTATCTCAAGCGTCTTTGATAGGGATCATGTCTAGAGAACATGTTGGCCACTCTAGTCGAGTAATGACGTTTTGCAGAAGAAAGTTATTCACAAGATGTGCACGATTGTGGCGTGAATTGTCCTCCATGAAGACGAATACCTCGCCAGTATGTTGCCGATATGGTTGTACTATCGGTCGAAGGACGGCATTTACGTATCGTACAGCTGTTATAACACCTTCCATGACCACCAGCGGCGTACGTCGGTCCCACATAATGCCACCCCAAAACAGCAGCAAGGTGCTGCACTCGCAGGACAGTGTGTCTAAGACGTTCAGCTTGACCTGGTTGTCTACAAATACGTCTCCGACGACTGTCAGCTTGATGGTGTATGCGACAATCATCGGTGAAGAGAACGTCCGTTCTCCTGAGCTGACCACTCGGCATTTTGCTGGGCCCATCTGTACAGCGCTGCATGGCGTCATGGTTGCAAAGGTGGACCTCGCCATGTACGTCGGGAATGAAGTTGAACATCAAGCAGCCTATTGCACTCAGTTTGAGCCGTAACACGACGTCCTGTGGCTGCAATTAAAGCATTATTCAAGGTGGTGGCTTTACTGTCAGGGTTCCTCCGAGCCAAAATCCGTAGGTAGCTGTAATCCATGGCACTATTAGCCCTTTGGCGACCTGAGTGAGGCATGTCGTCGACAGTTCCAGTCTCACTGCACCTCATCCACGTCCGAACAACATAGCTTTGTATCACTCCGAGACGCCTGGACACTTCCCTTGTTGATAGCTTTTCGTGGCACAAAGTAACAATGCGAAAGCGATCGAACTGCGGTATTGATCGTCTGGGCATGGTTGAACTACAGACAACACGAGCTGTGTACCTCTTTCGTGATGAAATGACTGGAACTGATCGACTGTCAGACCCCCTCCGTCTAATAGTCGCTGCTCATGCATCGTTGTTAACATCTTTGGGCGGGTTTAGTGACATCTCTGAACAGTCAAAGGGACTATGTCTGTGATACAATATCTACGGCCTACGTCTATCTTCAGGAGTTCTCGGAACCGGGGTGTTGCAAAAATTTTTTTTGTATGTGTAAAACAGACTACAGGACAATGCAGCACTTCACACACTGAAAACATCACGAATAAATGGCATGGCACAGAGCAAATGCACTTTTTAGAATGGGAAGAATTTGCTGAAGAGTGTCGTGCGAAATATAAATAAAAAGATACCCCACAGACTTTCACCAACAATTTATAATAGATCAAATCAAATATTTAGCGACTGGGAATTCGATGGTTTCTCTACGTTTAGAGTTCCTTCTCTAGACGCCCTCCTAAACCCGCAGGACAGGACAAGTAGTAGGAATTGTGGAAGGGTGCCGCAATGAGCGGCTGTCAGCTACACTCCTCAAATAACACTTTATTTAGTTGCCCAAACATTAAAGCGCAACTTCTAAACTTGACTATCGACAGAAAACGTCTTTAACGCTAAAACGGCAGAAGGCCCGTGTATTAAATACAACTGCTACAGATATATATATATATATATATATATATATATATATATATATATATATATATATATATATATATATATATATATATATATATATTTCAGACGGAAGACTCTATGCTTTAACCTTAAATAATATTTAAGTCCAAGCGATGTAAGACTTGACTAGTCAGACAGATGAAGTTTTTTAAAAGCAGCTGAAGGGCGATAAATTTAAAACAAGATAACTACAATAACCTTTCAATAGGCAGAAGGTCCGAGCTTTACGACCAATAGGAAATCTTACTCCAAAACGGCTGAAGGCCTGTGTTTTTAAAACAACTGCAACCAATTTTCTAAGGTAGAAGGCCCAAGGCTTTTAACCTTAAATAGTATTTAAGTTCAAGTAAAGGAAGACTTGGTAAGTCAGAATCCAAAATTTTAAAGCGGCTGAAGGCCCATCATTTTAAGATCAATACAACTATGATAAAATTTCAACAGCAGATGGCCCACAGCTTTACCTTGAAAGAATGTAATACTTGCTAAGTTAGAACCTTAATACTTAAAGCGGCTGAGAGCCCATGCTTTTAAAGGAGCAACACAACTACAATAAATTTTCAACAGGCAGAAAGCCCACAGCTTTATCTTCCAAAAGGTAATACTTGATAGGTAAGATCCTTAAAACTTATAGCGGGTGAAGGTCGAAGCTTTAAAACAAAACAGTAAATTTTCAACAGGCAGAAGGCCCAAGCCTTATCTTCAGACAATGTAAGAATTGCCCAATTTAGAAAAACTTACTTTTAAAACGGCAGAGGGTCTTTTTTAAAAAAACACAATTACAAGCATGCAAATTCCTACCATCGGCTATGAGCCATTAAAAATTCACAATTAAATACAAACAGGAAAGGCAGTATAGGCAACGGTGGTCAGAAGTTTCCTGGGGGCTCGGTCTGCCCTTGAAATCCTAACGTTAGTTTAGGTGAGACAAGGAGTCGGGCCCATCTATACTCGATCCGCCGGCAACACAACCAAGACACAGTCAGGGACCCACCGACAAGACGACTTGCTAACCACCGATCAGTATACGAGAATTCCAAAGCCAAAACATTGCAGTCATAGCCAACCACAACCAAAAATACGTTAAGCTGTCAAAACTACGCACCATGTTGGACAGCGACAACAAGTGAGGAAAGGGCGCTGCCTGAATTTACGTCAATGACCAGGGCAGGTAACCCGAACACTAACGGCCATAAAGCAGAAAATTCCGCTGTTCACTTGAATTTCAAGCTACCACGGTGGCTAAATCTTCACCAATTCGAACACTCGCTGTTGCTTGCAGGAATACCGCCAACAGCGAACCACCAACCGTGAACAGACGTGGCTTCGGTAATTAAATCACCACTCAACTTACATGTCCTGGGTCGGAGAACCACGAACCTCATAGCACTCGGAACAGGCCCCAAACACTCAGACACTGTATAGAAACCGCCAGCGGGCCTCGCAAACTGCGCCGCTCGGAGACTCGTTTGCTGATCCGCTCCAACCGACCGATTCGCTGCACACCGCCAAGCCGGAACTATCAACAACAGACAAAAGATCGTATATGATGCAAATATCGATACACACCGTTGCTGCCACACGTAGAAAGAGGAAGAACCAAGGTATAACCTCAATGTTGTTGTTGTTGTGGTCTTCAGTCCTGAGACTGGTTTGATGCAGCTCTCCATGCTACTCTATCCTGTGCAAGATTCTTCATCTCCCAGTCCCTACCGCAACTTACATCTTTCGGAATCTGCTTAGTGTTTTCATCTCTTGCTCTCCCTCTACGATTTTTACCCTCCACGCTGCCATCCAATACTAAATTGGTGATCCCTTGATGCCTCAGAACATGTCCTACCAACCGATCCCTTCTTCTAGTCAAGTTGTGCCACCAACGCCTCTTCTCCCCAATTCTAGTCAATACCTCCTCATTAGTAATGTGCTCTACCCATCTAATCTTCGGCATTCTTCTGTAGCACCACATTTCAAAAGCTTCTATTCTCTTCTTGTCCAGACTATATATCGTCCATGTTTCACTTCCGTACATGGCTGCACTCCACACAAATACTTTCAAAAATGACATCCTGACACTTAAATCTATACTCGATGTTAACAAAATTCTCTTCTTCAGAAACTCTTTCCTTGCCATTGCCAGTCTACATTTTATATCCTCTCTACTTCGACCATCATCAGTTATTTTGCTCCCCAAATAGCAAACCTCCTTTACTACTTTAAGTGTCTCATTTCCTAATCTAATTCCCTCAGCATCACCCGACTGAATTCAAATACATTCCATTATCCTCGTTTTGCTTTTGTTGATGTTCATCTTATATCCTCCTTTCAAGACACAGTCCATTCCGTTCAACTGCTCTTCCAAGTCCTTTGCTGTCTCTTACAGAACTACAATATCATCGGCTCAATATGCAGATTGAATAACATCGGGGAGAGACTACAACCCTGTCTCACTCCCTTACCAACCACTGCTTCCCTTTCATGTCCCTCGACTCTTATAACTGCCACCTGGTTTCTGTACAAATTGTAAATAGCATTTCGCTCCCTGTAATTTACCCCTGCCACCTTTAGAATTTGAAAGAGAGTATTCCAGTCAACATTGTCAAAAGCTTTCTCTAAGTCTACAAATACTAGAAACGTAGGTTTGCCCTTCCTTAATCTAGCTTCTAAGATAAGTCGTAGGGTCAGTATTGCCTGACGTGTTCCAACATTTCTACGGAATTCAAACTGATCTTCCCCGAGGTCGGCTTCTACTAGTTTTTCCATTCGTCTGTAAAGAATTCGCGTCAGTATTTTGCAGCTGTGACTTATTAAACGGATAGTTCGCTAATTTTCACATCTGTCAACACATGCTTTCTTTGGGATTGGAATTATTATATTCTTCTTGAAGTCTGAGGGTATTTCACCTGTTTCATACATCTTGCTCACCAGATGGCAGAGTTTTGTGACGACTGGCTCTCCCAAGGCCATCAGTAGTTCTAATGGAATGTTGTCTACTCTGGGGGCCTTGTTTCGACTCAGGTCTTTCAGTGCACTGTCAAACTCTTCACGCAGTATCGAATCTCCCATTTTATCTTCATCTACATCCTCTTCCATTTCCATAATATTGTCCTCAAGGACATCGCCCTTGTATAGACCCTCTATATACTTCTTCCACCTTTCTGCTCTCCCTTCTTTGCTTAGAACTGGGTTTCCATCTGAGCTCATGATGTTCATGCAAGTGGTTCTCTTCTCTCCAAAGGTCTCTTTAATTTTCCTGTAGGCAGTATCTATCTTACGCCTAGTAATACTCGCTTCTACATCCTTACATTTTTCCTCTAGCCATCTCTGCCTAGCAATTTTGCACTTCATGTCGAACTCATTTTTGAGATGTTTGTATTCCTTTTTGCCTGCTTCTTTTACTGCATTTTTATATTTTTTCCTTTCGTCAATTAAATTCAATATATCTTCTGTTACCCAAGGATTTCTACTAGCCCTCGTCTTTTTACCTACTTGATGCTCTGCTGCCTTTACTGCTTCATCCCTCAGAGCTACCCATTCATCTTCTACTGTATTTCTTTCGACCATTCCTGTCAATTGTTCCGTTATGCTCTCCCTGAAACTCTCTACAACCTCTCGTTTAATCAGTTTATCCAGGTCCCATCTCATTACATTCCCACCTTTTTGCAGTTTCTTCAGTTTTAATCTACAGATCATAACCAACAGATTGTGGTCAGAGTCCACATCTGCTCCTGGAAATGTCTTACAATGTAAAACCTGGTTCCTAAATCTCTGTCCTACTGTTACATAATCTATCTGATACCTTTTAGTATCTCCAGGTTTCTTCCATGTATACAACCTTCTTTTATGATTCTTGAACCAAGTGTTAGCTATGATTAACTCATGCTCTGTGCAAAATTCTACCAGGCGGCTTTCTCTTTCATTTCTTAGCCCCAATCCATATTCACGTACTACATTTCCTTCTCTCCTTTTTCCTACTACCGAATTCAAGTCACCCATGACTATTAAATTTTCGTCACACCTCACTATCTGAAAATTTCTTTTATTTCATCATACATTTCTTCAATTTCTTCGTCATCTGCAGAGCTAGTTGGCATATAAACTTGTACTACTGTAGTAGGCGTGGGCTTCGTATCTATCTTTGCCACAATAATGCGTTCACTATGCTGTTTGTCGTAGCTTACTCGCATTCCTATTTTCCTATTCATTATTAAACCTACTGTTGCATTACCCCTATTTGATTTTGTTTTTATAACCCTGTAGTCACCTGACCAGAAGTCTTGTTCCTCCTGCCACCGAACTTCACTAATTCCCACTATATCTAACTTTAACCTATCCATTTCTCTTTTTAAATTTTCTAACCTACCTGCCCGATTAAGGGATCTGACATTCCACGCTCCGATCCGTAGAACACCAGTTTTCTTTCTCCTGATAACGACATCCTCTTGAGTAGTCCCCGCCCGGAGATCCGAATGAGGGACTATTTTACCTCCGGAATATTTTACCCAAGAGAACGTCATTATCATTTAACCATACAGTAAAGCTGCATGCCCTCAGGAAATATTACGGCCGTAGTTACCCCCTGCTTTCAGCCGTTCGCAGTACCAGCACAGCAAGGTCGTTTTGGTTAGTGTTACAAGGCCAGATCAATCATCCAGACTGTTGCCCTTGCAACTACAGAAAAGGCTGCTGCCCCTCTGCAGGAACCACTCGTTTGTCTGGCCTGTCAACAGATACCCCTCCGTTGTGGTTGCACCTACGGTACGGCTATCTGTATCGCTGAGGCACGCAGGCCTCCCCACCAACGACAAGGTCCATGTTTCATGGGGGGGGATAACCTCAATAACCGCGGGAAACCAAATGCAGAGTAACAGCCAAGTTCTAAAGCAACGCATAAGCCGGGTTGGGCACGACTCACTTCTCTGCTGACCTACATGGCATAAACAAAAAGAGGAACGTATGAAACTAACGATCACAAAAGAGCGGAAGAATAACAGCGACTATGAAAAGCCAACAGACTTCTCTTACTGTGTGGGATCCATGGGTGGAAAGACAAGAATCGTTAAACCACGAAGACCAGGCAGCAATGTAATAACTGCAAAAACCAATTTTTCATTGTACTCATGACCATGGCACGCAGCAGTTATTGCTTCACATTCATAGACGTAAGGGCATTTGGTTGTCTAGGAGACTATAATGTATTCAGACCAACTGATTTAGGCAAAAGGTTTACAATCAAACTTTGAATTTGCAAGATGCAGCACTACTTCCAAATGATCCTTGTGAACTGATAAGCCCTTATGTGTTTGTGGCTGACGACGCTTTTGCAGTGAGTGACATCTTAATGAAACCGCACTCCTCAAAATACTTTCCTAGTAAACAAAACTCTTAGCTACAGGCTTGCACCAGCATGGCATTATGAAGTGTACATTTGAATTGGTAACTAATAAATGGAGGATCGTCCAGTCGATGTAGAGACCACATGACGGTTACAATTTTAATGATACACTGACATGTATAATGTAAAGTATTGATGCACGTTGGACAAAAGTAACTAATAGCGGCAAAAGTATCAGAGTCCATTTTGCCGATTACCACTTTTCCCCCTAAAGATCTGCACCATGGTAAGATCGTTAGGACAATATCCTCGGATAAAGACTGGTTTCCCTAGTCTAAAAATGGGCTTGTTTACAATTTATCCTGGAATGAATTTCAGTGCATAGTGTTTAGAAATGTTAATGAAATATTTACTGTCACCCTAGATTTAATTCCGCTTGTTATTCACTCCAGCTCACCTTTCTTCCTAAACTACTCATCGCGATCCTCTCTTTTTACCTCTGTTATCTTAGTTTTGTACTCTTCGTCCCATGTGTTTGTTGTACAACCATGAGTGTTTCTGCATTTAAATAACCATTACTTCACTGCTCGCTCGCTCAAGGATTATTTTTCAGGAGGGAGCGTCCAAATCGAAAAAGTAATCTATCTATTGTGACTTTTTATTTTATAATACAGAAAAATATTCGATTAAAGAGCTTGAAGAGATTAGACAGATGGACTAGAAACGATTTGCTGTTTTCATTCCCCTTAAACGATCAATAAACGTGTAAATAGCTCAAATTTCCGCAAAAGTACTAGCTAAACATTTACTTACTTTAGAACAGTGTTACTGAAACATCAATCAGTCTCCCACAGTACGCAGTAGAAAACAAACAGCTCGAAACAGTAAGAGACACTAACAAAAGGTTACAAAATAAAATCAAGTCGTGTAGGAGATTGAACGAAAATGGTTATTATAAAGTCTGGTTTCTCGTTAATATGTCGGGTAATGGACAGGTGTGTCAGTCTATTCCACTCTTCGTTCATTGACAAGCGCAAGTATCGTTTCAGTTGACGCAAGCAGCTAAGACTTCGCTCACAACTGAATGTTTACACAGGAGGAACACAGATATTGGAAGCAGTGATCGAATGTTTCGGAAGATCCGAAATAAAAAATTAAATGATTCGCACAACTCACAATAATTTCAGTGACTAGAGATTCTCCGGTTTTCCTGTTCCTGTATACAGTACAGTTGAAGTAAGGATGCAAAATATTCAATCTGCTGGCTTACAAGATTGCCTTCCTCATTGAGAACACACACACTCGTGAAACCGAGCAAACTGTAAATTTTCTGCAAGCATCTGACTGGATCTAAAGATGTATTATAAGTCCATAGATGAAAAATGCCTGGTTCAGTGACTCAGAGCTAGTATCTTCATCTTTTTATGTGACTGCTAGTGATTACTTTGATACGACTGGACAGGCGCTTCATCAATTTTGCTTTGACAGGTCTATTCCACTCAGTGTGACCCTTCCGGCTAAAATCATTCGCTATTCTTTTCTACATGAAGGGCACCTGCTCAACTCACACAGTGTTTTGAATATAGACACTGACCTTGAGTCTACTCTGTTCTTTTCCGACATACCTATGCTGCACTAAACTTTTCCCTTGTAGGACTAAGTATGGCACTGAGAGTGGAAACAAAGGAAGCTCATTAGCTCAAACCCAACCTTGTGTGATTAATTTTCACGGAATCTTTTACACAAAAACAAGAGTTGAAGCCTTATATAATTTCGTGAATCTTCCTGTGCTGATCTACTTCACGCTCTTCACACCTGAAGACCCTTTCATTCCAAATTTTCTTTGGAAATTTGTGGTAAAGTCTTATGGGACCAAACTGCTGAGGTCATCGGTCCCTAAGCTTACACACTACTTAACCTAACTTAAACTAACTTAGCTAAGGACGACACTCACATCCGTGCCCGAGGGAGGACTCGAACCGCGGACGGGGGAGCCGCACCTTTCATTTAACTTTCAGTCACGACTGCAGTCGTAGGCAAGACTGAATAATATTAATAAATCGTTATTATACTAGAAAATTTCAATTGTATCTAATATAAGTCAAAATATTTCGGAGGAGGGGGTTACTGGGGTGCCCTGGGTCTCCCCACCCCAACCGACATCCCTACCCCTGCGTGCGTGGCTGTTTCGCTGTCCATTTACACCATTTGAACACTTTATAAGATACAACAAGACGGCTACAATGACAATAACGCGAGAGTGGTGCAGTCTGTCTACAAACAGAACAGCATGCTCCTGAGTCTCTAGTCCTTCTACCCAGCTATTTCATACACACGCACACAAATTGTTCCACAAAGTTGCAATGACTCTTCCACGGCGGGTTTCTCAAATCAGTGACGGCACATTGCCCAGATACGTCTGGAGAGTGTTAATGTTGCGTTATACGGAATAAAACAATTTGTAACTAATGCAAATAAGGCAAGATACGCACATGAACACATCACCGCTGGACTCGGATACTATACGGGGTGAACATTAAAAAATCGAGAAACTGATAGGCGTATGGAAATGTGAAGGAAGCTCCAATGAACATATTTCCCATGGACGGTGTGCATGCACAATCTTGGCGGGCCACTTTCCTCGAGCTTGTACTATGGTTCGTATCAGCATCCTGTAGATCTAGGTACTCCAGTTGGTGTACCACAGTCTGCCGCCACACATTTGAATATTTCAAGCAGACTTCTTCCGCGGAAACTAAAACCGTCGAAAGTAATATCACTGGCTAACTATAGGCCTTGTCACTATCACCACATTTTTCCGGATTTATTGGAGAAGTGTCACATCTGACTGCATTCTTCGACAAAAGTAATATTATTTTCTCAATATCAATTTTGTGTGCAGGCCAGAGCGCTAAATTGAAACAGCAGGTACAACCTAATACACAGCCTGAGATACAGAGGACAGCCACACAAAAAATTCTTTGTTGGATCCAATAAAAGAATTCGACCTAACTGAACAAGCTGTTCGGAGAAGGCTCGAACCACGCGGCGTCAACGCCTTGTTAAATGTGTGAGCTGAATTATATTTCCGGTGTCATTCGCAGGTAAGCGGATTACGGTACATGGATGGAAACGAACTCCACGTTCACATATGAGAACCATGTTTGGTGAGTGACAATGTACTACAGATCAGAATTGCTAGTACACTTCCTTTTACTGTATAGAAATGACTTTCCACAACAGATCAGGGATTTGCGGATGATACCTGTATATTTGTTGGAGGGGAGAACGAAGTGTCTGGACGATTTACCACAAACAGACTAACAGTGAATCCTAAGAAGTCAGTCTTTTTTAATTGACATACACAACAAAATTAAAATCAGGCCCAAACGGTAACACTTTGGAACAGAAAAAGAAAGTGTCTGATTATCGAAACCAAATTTCTTGGGATTCATATTCATGAAAACCTTAAATGCTGTTGTGATATCGTAATTGAGCGCATCGTAGGAACTACTGAGTAGACGCGCGAAACAGTGCAGTCATTGTAATACTGGAGCGGAGCGGCATATCAGTTGTCTAAAAGGATTGCAAGCAATACCGAAGCAGCTAAGTTTGTGTACTATCCGTGTACCGCCGTAGTCAAAGTATACAGTGTAAAATAAAATTACGCTATCCGAATTCCGCGCCGAGGGGTGACTATGGTGCACCACAGGCCATAGGTTACAGGGATGAACGACGGCTGTGGAGTTGTGTACGAGCGAATAAATGCGCAACTGTGGTCAACAGATGAACAAAGGGGCTACAAACAGCTTATTCTCAATGACCGTTCGGCTCGTACATACATCCATGCTGACTGCTGTTCACTGGTGACGAAGGCTGGCATTTGCACGTCACCACCGCGACTGGCCGTCCACTGAGTGGCGATAGGCGGTCTTTTCAGATGAATCACGTTTGATACTCTGCCGGACAGATGGCCATTAGCGATTACGTGATGAAACGTCATAAAGCAAATAAGGAGCGAGTGTTATGGTTTGGGGGAAGTTTTCTTGGTGTTACTTGTGTGATCTCATCAATTTGAAAGGTACAATGGCTCACCAGAAATATGCATCTATCCTTGGGCAACTATCCGCCGCTACCTGCAGTTTGATTTTCCTTCGCACGATGGCATCTACAATGCAACACGTTACACAGTTCGCAGCGCATGTGCGCGTAGAGCATCAGGAAGAGATTATTGTACACCCCGGTTTTAAATTCAAGCGAGTGTCTATGGGTCCACCTCCATCGGACTGCGTCATTGATCCTCAACAGAGAAACTCACTGCAGCTGGCCACGGCACTATAGTCGACATGACTCCGCATCCCTGTCGGCACCTTCCAGAATATCATTCACTCACTTCCAGGACATCTTGGAACGGTTCGCGGTGTGAAAGGTGATTATTCAGGCTTTTGATAGGTGTTCATACCAATATAAATGAGCAGTCGATGAAACTTATTGAATTCATATGAGGACGACTTGGTAATTCGCAGAAACTGGTCACGATACCATCTGAGTAGCCTAAGGCTACAAATATAAGGATAAAAGTTTACAAGACCGTCAAAATGTTTCCCTAAGTCAGAGAGCCAACTGTCAGTACGTGTGATGCTGCTGCTGGTGATCGGTCAGTGAGACTGAGATTCTGAGCTTTGGAGCCTTTCTGATGCTAGTGAAGACTAAGGTTGCGGACCGGCGGGTGCATCACTTTCTCTTTTTTCACGATGTATGGCACTTGCACAGAGCGAGTTTTAAACATGGCTGTTTTTCAGCAACCGTATATTAGTTTAAATATAGGAATGATACAGCCAAGCTGTTGCAAATAACTGTTTGGTACATAGACCTAGGGTGGACACCTCTAAGGACATCTTCATCAGAATGAAGTTTTGAGAAACTCTATAAAATATTACATAGAAAATTAAGTGTGACAAAATGCACATTGATATGACGTACAAAGGTTACTTAACTAAAATTACATTGCGAGATAGTAATGGTCAGAAAGAAGGGCCCAAGAGCAAAAATAAAATAACACACATTCCAGCCTTTCGCACGGGTGCCTAGATAGGAACAGCATCAGACTGTTAGGCCCAGTGACTTGAACTGCTACCACGAAAACAGTAAAAGTTGCGCCGCCTACCGGGCGCGGACTGTGACGTGTGCCTATCTGAAACATTATAACAGAAATACTTGAAAAGAAGACAGCTAATTTTAAAAACAAAATACAAGAGAGCTTAATGTATTTTTGAAAATACACAGTAGTCACGGAAATTAAGTTACAATTAAGAGCCATGTATTAGGCTTTACAGAAATTACTCACACATAAATAACGGAATAGTATAGAAAAAGTGTTGAAACAGCTGTAAAGTCCAGAAAAAATCTGCATGGAGCTATCTTTAGTAGTACACATGCATGAGATTCGAAGGAAACGGTGTTTCGGAACAGATTCAAATGTAGATTCAAATGTATTCAACGGTAAACTTGAGACAAATGTGCCGCGAATTAGTCTTAACCTACTTTTCAGGGCCACAAATAATTCTTTTTTTCTATCCGATTCACATCACCTGATACTGACACACTATCGCACCACACAAACACTTGCAGTGTTGTACATACAAATGCATGACACTTTGTTTCAGGCCAGAACGCTAATGAAGAGTTTATATCAAATCTGCCACGGCTGCAGTATATTTATTTTGGATAGTAGTTTCGAACCGACTGCTTCAGTCTCAAGCGTCACCTACTGAAGCTGCCTGATCTTAATGAAAACCATTTAAAAATTGGCAACAAAATCATAACACAGTGACGGTAAATAAATCTTACAGTATGCTTATCCTCACTATACACATGCTCACTATACGTGATGCATGTAGAGGCAATTTTAGATGATTGTCGATAAAAGTAGACACTTTCAGGGAAGCCTCAGTAGATCTGGCTTGAGAATGAGTCATTTGGTTCGAAACTAGTTGTCAAAATGTATGTACTGCAATTGTCATAGATTTCAGATGTTCATGAAATAAAAGGGTTACTGATCTCATATGAACAAAACGGTGAAACTCCTTAAATAGGAAGAATAATATACAAATCATTTTCGCTGAGATCTTGTCCATGGTAGCATTACGGGATTTTCACTTCATTGTCAACATCCTTCGGCTACTGTCGGACACATCAATTCTGTTTTGTACTTTATTGGAGCGTTTTAGAGAGTGTTCCTGTTATTCATGTTTGAAACTCATTTCCACCAGTGAGATAAATTTTAACGACTTCCAGGAATGCTTTTATGAGCGTCTCTTAAATTCGTTGTCGCCGGGACGTTAAAATCTAATTTTGTTTCCTTCGCTTTCGCATTTATGAAGGATACATATCGAAACGACTGAGAGGTCGTTTCATTAATATCCTGTTCATTAAAATTCGTTCGCTGAAACAGCTGATAACAATAGCGGTGTTACACCGAAGACTGCACAGCTCCCTTGGAGTCAAGGGTAGCCTTCAGTAGCGGCCCAAAGAGGCACTCAGCTTTAAGGATAATTGGGTTCGGAGAGTGGCACGTGACAAATTTGGTCTTCACGGTGTATCCGAAGATGAGGGTGGGAGTGTTTGAGAGTAGCGCTTCTTCAATATTGCGCCCATGTAGCGAGCACGTGCCGTAGAACTGTGTGCCTGGAATACAGGTCCGCTGCTTGCTGCTACAGTTCTTGTTCAACGAGCAATATTAGCAGCAACCTGAATGATCTCATGCGGGGTTTATAATGAAATATTTTAGAACTGATTTCTAGTAAACGCCATGCTGATAAAGGTAGTGTGCTGGATAATGGCTGGCGTAAAGGGAACGGGAGAGAGGGAGGAGGCTGTATCAGTTATGCTAAACCAAAAAAATTACTTCTAAGAGGATCAACGACCCAGAGATACTTAGGTCTATTTCTGGATTTCTCATAAGTACCTACGACCTCGACTACATAGAATGTGAGCGTGTTACCTTCGCATATGTGTTTAGAATACTGTCTAAACGGTCCAGAATTTTGTAATAACTCAATAAACCTCTTCGATAAATGAAGAACTTACTTTCTCTTTTCTTTCCTGTCCTTTCAACTTTGACATGAAGAGCTTAGGTAACAACTTATTCATCGTTTAGTTAAGATCTTGTCTGTTTATAAGGATAGGTTAAGAATAATGGATTGCTCTCTTTCGAATCTTCTATGTATGTATCTTTTCATAAGGAAGATTTAAACCTTTGTACGAGGGTTATTCCAAAAGTAAGGTCCGATCGGTCGCGAAATGGAAACGACTATGAAAATCCGATAAAGCTTTGCACAGATGTGTTGGGTAGTGTCTCTAGTATAGCCCCAGTTAGCATCACGTCGCTCTTCTCATTTCTGAGCCCGCAGTGAGTGCGTAAAAATGTCTAGAAAATAGTGTCTGCCGCCAAGTACGAGGGCCTGGTGAGAAATTTCGCCTGAAGCTATGCAGCCAACATTACATAACTGTCGTGCTGTTTCGTCTTCACGACAATTCTCAGCCGCATTCTGCAGGGGCAATGAAGATGCTCCTGCATCGTTTTCAAATGGAAATGTTAGATTACCCACAATACAGTCCGCAATTGTCTCCCCCTGAGTTTCATCTCTGGTCACATGAACCGCTGTCTTTGAAGACAACATTTTGACACAGACAACGAGGTGTAGGCCAGCGTGGAGAATTGGCGGAAAGCACTGGCGGCTGCCTTCTATGATAAGGCTATTGAAAAGTTGGTACAACGCTATGACAAAAGTCTAAGTCAGAACGGCGACTACGTAGAGAAGTAGCTGAAAGGTGTAGCTAATTGTTACAAGTAAAACATTTCTGATGTTCACTGTGGTTTCAATTTGGCAATCAATCGGACCTTACTTTTGGAATAACCCTCGTATTTCCTTCATTTATGTCGAAATTATTCTTGTGATAGTTTATAAACAACCTATAATTAGTTTAGTTGTTAATTAATACAGTTTTTCATATTAACCTCAGATGGTTTGTTGTCAGTTATTTCCATAGCTGGCGGGAAGAAATTCTTCTAAAATACGTAACTTTGACACTTTGCTCTTAGTTCGTTAGAAGACCAACGTTTTCACGAAACGTAATGCTCGTCGGACCCATAGGATTCTCTAAGCTCTACGTTGTTCCTAGATATCGGCAAGTGGCGAACACTTCAATAGTACCTGAATTTTCGTCTGACGACCGAACTTTCTCTGGCTAGTGACTGGTGACAGCGGTACGCCCAGACACCCGTAAGGTCCACGAGTATTTTAGGGAGCAAAGCTAAGAAGAAATGGTGTTAAACGCATTGTCGACGACGAGATCAATAGAGACAAGGTACGAACCTGGATTGGAGTGGATGCGGAAGTTGATCGGCCGTACCGATTCTAAGAGATTAATCCGTCATTCGTCTTAAGTAGATCGGGAAAGACCAGTTAACAAAAACCAGCATTACCAGACTGGGGTTTGAACCACAGGCTTGCCAAGTAAGAGCGCAGTATCTGACCACTGTCACACCTCACGAAAATCATCTGCAACGAGACGAAAGTTGTGTGTCATTAAAGGGTGGATATTCGTTCAGGTGCCAGCGGTAGTGAAAAAACTCCGTAAAATAAACGGCAGGCCTTAAGGGATAAATCCACTGATCGGGAGATCTGTCTACGATACCTGACCGAGCAAGGTGACGCAGTGGCTAGCACACTGGACTCGCACTCGGGAGGACGATGGTTCAATTGCGCGTCGCCGGCCGCGGTGGCCGTGCAGTTCTAGGCGCTTCAGTCCGGAACCGCCTGACTGCTACGGTCGCAGGCTCGAATCCTGCCTCGGGCATGGGTGTGTGTGATATCCTTAGGTTAGTTAGGTTTAAGTAGTTCTAAGTTCTAGGGGACTGATGACCTCAGATGTTAAGTCCCTTAGTGCTCAGAGCCATTTGAACCAATTCCGCGTCCGGCCATCCTGTTTTAGGTTTTCCGTGATTTCCCTAAATCGCTCTAGGCAAATGCTCGGATGGTTCTTTTGAAAGAGCACGGCCGACTTCCTTCCCTGTCCTTCCCTAATCCGATGAGACCGGTGACCTCGCTGTCTGGTCGTCTCCCTGAAACAACCCGACCCTCTACGATACTTGTCGCAACTCTTGCGAACAGAAGAGACACTGAATAGCTGCCTAGGCGTAACTACTAAGAAAATAATCCGTTTAGTAACAGTACATGGAATTCCTTATAGAATATTTACCTACGACATAAAAAGCTCTCCGTCTTCATGCCATGAGTGGCCTACCGGGGCCGTCCGACCACCGTTGTCATCCTCAGATGAAGATGCGGATAGGAGGGGCGTGAGGTCAGAACACCGCTTTCCCGGTCGTTATGATGGTATTCTTGACCGAGGCCGCTACTATTCGGTCGAGTAACTCCTCAATTGGCATCACGAGGCTGAGTGCACCCCGAAAAATGGCAACAGCACATGGCGGCTGGAGGGGCACCCATCCAAGTGCCGGCCACGCCCAACAGCGCTTAATTTCGGTGATCTCACGGGAACCGGTGTATCCACTGCGGCAAGGCCGTTGACCTATAACATAATAAGAGAGGAGAGAACTTTGTTAACGTTTTCATCACCGTATATAGTACTCCGTGTATGCTGAAGTCTGTCGCTAAACAGCAAAATTTTGATAGAAGGAATATATATGGAAATCATAAACGCTTCGCAATGACAAAACTGTATTCGAACTGGGAAAACACTAAGTTACTATGATGGCTTCACGTCATACTGGAAATTGGTATACGGAAATTTACGGGAACTAGATGGAGAATAGGCGTGGCATTTTTTGGAAAGTGTGTCTTTTCGTGAACTAGGGCAGCCATGCAGTCGTCCTACTGGCACCGTCGCAGACTCTGCTGGAGTCTCCGAAATTATCACAGACTCAAAAAAAGTTTAGCGTTACTAGTATACTTTAAATTCATGGCATAGAAAAGAAAAACTTTCTCTGAGGCATGCATATATCTTCGTCTGAAATGTGTACAAACCAAGAAATAAAAATATATGAAACAATTTTTAACGACAAAATTATATTTTTCGCATAGGTATTTTTTCGGAGTACTGCTGAGTAACGTCAGTACTTAGTGGAACATCCTGTTCACCGCATGCAGCTTTGAATCCGTAATGAAGTACCATGGATGACATAATCAAGCCAGCCGTGGTGAAAATTGTCGCACAATTCAATGGCGATTCTGCGTAATTCATACAGAATAAGTAGTACATGTCCAAAAACACCTCTTTTCAATGGACCCCACAAATGTTCGATTTGGTTCATATCCATGAAACGTGTAGTCCATTCCATTCTGGTGTTCCTAGCATGTTGAAGGAACGAGTTTACGAGAATAGCACGCTGAACACGAGAGCTACCATCCATCAAGTTGAATCTGTGACCACAATGTTAGCAATACTGTCCCTCTATTGGTAGCAGAATTTCGTCCTTGAACTGTAGACCAGTGAGAGCGCCCTAAACAACAACGATGAGAGACGTACGCTGGCCCGCTGTGATGCTAGCCCGAAATATCACTCCACCACCACCTTGTTGCATATGTGGGGCACAGTGTTGGATGCGTACGAAATTAGCGGATTGTCTCCAAACACGTTGTCTGTGATTATCCGGGTACAAGTCTATCCGTCTAAAAATTCCATTGTGTTGTGTTGTACGACGTGTTGTTCGTTGTGATTGTCAGGAATGGAGATTTACCTTACGCAGTCGTCTCCTGGTATTTTGAACGCCGAATTCATATCTGTAACACTCATCCCGAGATTCCTTTAAGACAAAAGTGATAGATATCGACCTACCTATGCACCTCTAGAACGTGGACGGCCTGTGCGGCGTAAGTCCTCAACACTACCTTTCAATTTGAACCTATTCCATGTCTTCACCACATCACTGTTGAGTGCCCTGCTAACGCAGAGCATTTTTATGTCTGACAAGCTTCCGGCGCAAGACGTGTGATGCGGACTCGATCATTGGTGGTGATTGTTCTTCACACTCCACAATTCCACAGATGTCTCTAATGTGTCCCTGCAGGTGCTGTACTTCCAACTGAAATCCCGCAATCCATTTGAGTGCAGCGAGCTACCAGTATATATGGTTCATGGTAACTGTGTGTGTTTACAAACAGCGTCATGGATGACCTTTTGATCGGCCCAGGGACAATCACAATAGCAACACCCATCACACCGGTACGGCCTGTCAAGGCGATGCAAAACTTTCGTTGATGTGTATCTATGGCGGCATATATCGGCATCGCCACCATCCTAGCTACATTAATATCTAACACATTGTTGTCCTACAATGACATGTCACCGACTGAAGGTAAATATGCCAACGGCTTCGCAGCCTTTTTATCACCGGTTCCCATTACATCATTGAAATTAAGAGCTGCCGGGCTTGGCTAGCAATTGACTGGGTTACCATCCGAGCCAGCCGACCAGCCGGCGTGCACTCAGACCTTGTGAGCGCAGTTAAGGAGCTACTTGACTGAGACGTACAGGCTCCAGCCACAAAAACTGACGACCGATTGGGAGCGGTGTACTGACCACATGCCCCTCCATATCTCCGTCGCTTGATACCAATAGCCCTAGGATGACACGGTGGTCACTCGGTACCGTTTGCCATTCTGAGGCCTTTTCGGTGTTTGGACGGATACTGAGACTGAGTTTTGAAGGTACGAGTAAATAGGGCCAGGATGCCATAATGGACCAATTAACTTTTGTCTCGTATTGAAGGAAATCCAGTGTTTCAAATGTTGTGAATCTGAACGTCAGAATTCTTCGGGTAACCTACATTGCAGTGTATACCGGTTATTTCTGAAATACCACCAGGAAACCATGCTGAATATTTTTCTCCAAAGGCTACTCATTTCATGGCTACCCATTTCTATCAATGGACCAGACGAAATTCATGACTGGACCATTAGATATTTATCAGAAATTTGTGATTAAACACGTCTTATTCGAGTGTACAACGGCTGGGTGCGTTTGAACATGGCCACACAGTATAATTAAGATAAAAAAAACGATGCTGAAGTGAAAATTATTTTAATATGATCGAAGAATGTTGATTATGAGCATAAAAAGAGCTAAATTAGACCAATACTGAAGTGCGGTACAGTTCCAAATTGACATAATTATAAAATTAAGTGAAATGTAGGCTACTTTATAAAATTATTCCAATTGCGCGTAATTGTGGTCAAACATTGAGGCAGTTCCTAATCTTATCAATAACATAGGGTTACAGTCTATCTCAACTAAACAAAACTACCTTTCAGCATTCTTTCTAATTCCACTGCTGTCTTCATGTACCCACTTCCGATAAGCCATGCTGTTAATCTGTTTTCCCCTGATCGCTTTTGGCATAGTTTCCAAAACCAAACGTTCTTGTCGGTACTTTGGACTTGTTTTGTTTGAGTCACTGTAGGCATCTTTCTCTTTAGGTTCGCGGGATGTTTAGCGCTACGTTCTGATTGATCCTTTCATGGAGAACGTGTCAGCGTTAAAGCTTTTTGTGTGCCATCTCTTAACCTGGCCTACAGTGACGTGGTTGTTTTGGGAATCGGAGATATATGTGCTAAAATAACAGCCAAACGACTGCATCCTGCAGTATTTTTTTCGATGTCCTTTTCGGTTGTTGGTACTCTCCCTGAGGTTTGTAAGCATTATATTGAACCTAACGCCCCTTCTGTCAATTTTTGTGGTAGTGGTGTTGTCTCTTTCACTACCGGTAACTCTTCATTGAATGGATCGTAGCGAACTGCATCACAGGCAGAAGATAGATGGTACTTAAGAACATCTCTGGCCACACTCGGCCCCACTCCAGATCGAGCGAATCAGCTAATTTACGTTTCTTTAATTGCTTATCTCCCACATGCTTTTCAAGAAAGCGCTGAAACTCGGAACTATCTCGGTAGACGTTCTGGATGTGCTCGTAGCCATTTCTCCACTTCGTCTACTTAGTAACTGCCTAAGAGTTTGAAGATAGACACATCTAAAGGCTGCAGTCTGTTCTTGGTCATCCCTGGAACACAAAGCAATGTTACTCCATTCTCGCAACTAGATGCAGTGCTTCTCGATTTTTTGTGTGGGTTATATGACCATCAAGGACAAGACGAACTTTATAATCCTTCGAAGGTTTTACATTAACAATAAAATGATCCAGATATTTCAGAAGTAATCCTTTATCGTACCTAATACAGTCCTAAAACAAATGTTTGCAATACTATCGTAGAAAGTAGTCTACGACAGTAGAGGTCTCATTGACTAGACACTTCATGCATTATCCACTTATAGCCCATATACTGGACGGTATCTGCGACTGGTATGCTTTGTAGCCGCATCCCAGTCATGTAAACATACCGCTGCCGCAGCGATACACCGAGAACAATCCTGTACTAACAACAGCTTCTTTCAGTTTGTGTTCAGCATCGCAGTAACGTGCCACGTAGATCCCTACAATACTTCGACATATTCAAAGCAGTGCATTACTTTCAGCAGGTCATACACAGCACGATGTTGGCAATCGATTACATGTTACTCAAAGTGGTTTGTCTATGACAACACCAATGCAGGAGCGTTTCCTCCAAATGTCTGCCCGCAGGCCCCCGAAATCAATAGTCAGAAATACGGGAAATGACTTCTGCCGGGCAACAAGGATTCGTACCTCCGATCAAACAGTGCGTAGAAAATTGCATTAAGTTGGTTTTAATTCTAGGAGACCAATCAGCAGTAGCACCAGTGAAACCGACGCAATCGAAGGATCTGGGCTCTTGTACATTACATCATCGCAGAACGGAGTAGTCTCATATTTGCTAACGAAACCAGGATTGGTTTCCGACGGCACACTAGACGTGTTAGGGCTTGTAGAAGGGCTACACGGCACCAAGAATGCCGATACCTTCAGGAAGTCCAACTGTTTGCAGATGACAGTGTAATCTACATCTACATCTATATCTACATTCATACTCTGCAAGCCACCGTATGGTGCTTGGCGGAGGGTATCCTGTACTACAACTAGTCATTTCCTTTCCTGTTCCATTCGCAGATATAGCGAGGGAAAAACGACTGTCTATATGCTTCCGTGTGAGCACTAATATCTCTTATCTTATCGTCGTGGTCCCTATGCGAAATGTGTGTTGGCGGCAGTAGCATCGTTCTGCAGTCAGCTTCAAATGCTCGTTCTCTGAACTTTCTTGGTATGGCACTTCGAAATGAATGTCTTCTTACCTCCGGGGATTTCCACTTAAGCTTCCGAGGCATATCTGTAGCACCTGCATGTTGATCGAACCTACCGGTAAAAACCTAGCAGCTCGCCTCTGAATTGCTTTGATGTCTTCTTCTATCCGACGACGTACAGATCCCAAACACTCAAGCAATACTCAAGAGTAGGTCGCACTAGCGTCCCATGTACGGTCTCCTTTACAAATGAGCTACACTTCCCTAAAATTCTCCCAAACAACGGAGGTCGACTATTCGCCTTCCCTATCACAAGCGTCAAATGCAATGTTACGCCCAGATACTTGAACAGCGTGACTGCGTCAAGTAGTACACAACTAATGCTGTATCCGAACATTAAGGGTTTGTTTTCCTACCGATGTGCATTAACTTACATTTTTCTACATTACGACCCAACTGCCAGTCATCACACCAACTAGAAATTTTGCCATGGCCATCTTGTCTCAACCTGTAGTCACTTATCTTCGATACCTTTCTGTACATCACAGCATCATCAGCTAACAACCGCAGGTTGCTGCCTACCCTGTCTGCCAGATCTTTTACGTATATGGAAAATAGCAAGGTTCCAGTCACACTTCCCTGGGGCACTGCTGATGTTACCCCTGTCTCCGGTGAGCACTTGCCGTTGAGGACAAAATACTGGGTTCTATTACTTAAGAATTCTTCGAGCCACTCACATATCTGAGAACCTACTCCGTATGTACGTAACTTCGTTAACAGTCTGCAGTGGGGTACTGTCTCGAATGCTCTTCGGAAGTTTGAGATATGGAACCTGCCCGTTGGCCTTCATCCATAGTTCGCAGCATATCATGTGAGAAAAGAGCAAGCTGGATTTCGCACGAGCATTGCTTTCTAAAGCTTTGCTCATTCGTGGACGTGAGCTTTCGGTCTCCAGGAAATTTATTAAACTCGAACTCAGAATATACTCTAGAAGTCTGCAGCAATCTGATGATAAGGATATTTGTCCGTAATTTATCGATCTAGTGGGTCCGTTCATTTACCCTTCTTATGTTCGGGGGCTGCAATGTTGATGGGACAGAGAACCCCTCTAATTCCATATATGGCAATTTGAATGGTCTCCGATAGCTCCATGAGGTCCTACAAACGAATGTGATGCCATACAGACGTGATTTCGGTGACAGCTTCAACTTAGTCGATGACAATGCAAGACCGCACCGTACTCTGGCAGTGTCTCGGTATCGTCAGGGATGCAACATCAATCGAATGCTTTGGCCAGCGCAGTTCCCAGACATGATTGCAATTAAGTGTGCATGGGGCCTACTGAAAGTGCCCATTGCACAGCATCGGACACCACCAGGATCTCACTGAAGGTAACATTGAGGAATGGGATCTCAGAGATTGTCATAAACTTGATGGTCTCATCCAGAGCATGCCTCAGAGAGTGGAAGAACGCATCTGTGTTTGCGGAGGTATACTCACTACCAAAGACTGATAATCATCGTCAGGAGATGAATATTTTCATTGTTTTAGTTTTCAAGATAGACACTTAGGTGGGTGCCTTCTTTGTGTTGTAATGATTTTTATAACTAACCAAAATCGTTCTTCTTTTCACGAGGAATTAAGTTTAATTTGTTAATAACAAGCCAAAATTGGTGTACAATAAGAAAATGTTATAGTAAACTCTTTCATATTCAAAACATTTGTTGAGACGTGTTAAATAAACTTGCTAGAATAATATTAACGTGCTAGAATAATTTAATATCATTTGTTAAATAATTATTGCAGTTATTATTTACAATACGCAATACTTGTAATTTAAATTATATTTATTTACCTATCAGAGGAACAGGAAAGGCCTATTGCGCTTAGTGTTTGCCAGTAAAATGAATAAATCCAAATACTGTATGTACAGATGATATGCTTAAGTAATTTTACGATGGAGCTAGCTGTAGTTCAATGGTAGGAACACCGTAACGTCTGCTGTGGGTGCCTTTATATAGGAAGCTACAGCAAATAAAACGAATCAAAATATATCCGTGGAAAGTAGACAACGCACACTTACCAATGTTCTAAGCCAAGTACACCTTTAGTAATCAATATCGTTGCCATACACAATCAAATTTTTACACGATGCTACGTCAAATAACACAATTTCGTTCACGCTTCTTCATCAAGTCTTCTCTGTAACCTACAACTTTCAAACAAACAATGTGGCATGCTTCTGAAGTGATGAATAGGTATAGCTTAGCAGGATAACAGCGGTTATCGACGAATCAAAAATGTAGCGATGGCCTGTCCATGAGATCGGTCCACTGACGACAACCTTGCTCTACGTCAATACGAAATGCTGTCATAACTTTGTATCACCTCAAAACCATAAATCTGTGTAATTCTGTTTTTGTTTCTTTTCTGGTACATGTGCGCATGTCGGGTAGATATCTAAATCCCTCACGCTACACTACCGTAGCACGTCGCTCGAGCCGGCCGGAGTGGTCGAGCGGTTCTAGGCGCTACAGTCTGGAACCGCGCCACCGCTACGGTCGCAGATTCGAATCCTGCATCGGGCATGGATGTGTGTGATGTCCTTAGGTTAGTTAGGTTTAAGTAGTTCTAAGTTCTAGGCGACTGATGACCTCAGAAGTTAACTCCCATAGTGCTCAGAGCCATTTGAACCACGTCGCTCGAAGATTAAAAACCAACTAACGCAGCCCATTTAAGAAATGTAGTTCCTTTATGCATTGTGTGTTAAGGTGGAGCAAAGCTGTAGCAACCCATGCTGAACTTGTCGAAGCAAAACTGCGCCATCGTATGATACATTAGTTAGGAGGTGAAAGAGCTTCCAGTCTTGTCAAACAATTCTGAATGACGAGTGAAACGCGACCTCTCTCAAGAACTGGGAGTGACAAGAGAAGTTCTTTCATCGTATCACTAATTATCAGTTGGAATAAAAGGTAAAAGTCAATCGTCGATCAGCTTTCAACTTTCTGGGGACTTTTTACAACATGTCGGTTTGGTGACTGGTGGAAAAAACTAAAAAGTATTGCCGAATCTAAGTGGTAGGGGGAATGTTGCAACTTTGTCGCACTAATCTAGATAATTTGTAGCGAAATGGATTCGCATTTTGGGTATCTGGATTCACGTCAGCTGTTGGTGGCACATGAAAATTTGTGCCGTACCGGGACTCGAGCCAGAATTTCCCGCTTCCGGGAACGTCTCCAGCACCGGCCCAAAGTTCCAGTGTCACGTGGTCCACAACCCTTGCTCTCGCAAATATCAGATGCACGCACAGGGAGAGAGAAATTCTCCTTTCGAGGCAGAGTTACATTGTTGATCTGGCCTCAGTCCAGATTAGTCAAATGAGAATCCCCTTCATAATATTTAGCACAGCTGTAGTCGTCAGAACAGTACTACTACTTAAGACATGCATGTATGTCGAAGGACAATGTTATGTGAGGATACAGACACTGTATAAACACAGATACTGTATCCAGGTAAGTTATTTAACCGCCTAATCACCACATACGTGCGGTGAGTGCGGTGCACCACTAAGGTCCTGAGACAAAGGAGCAAAGTTAGCAGTATAAATATGTGGATTCACCACCGTCAAAAAAGGCGAAGCTCCAACGAAGGTGACACTGAGAGCTTTTTCTTACTGCCACGATGTGGTGCAAACAGATTCGTCACAGGAGTATACTACTAAAATCTCCTAAGTGGAATACAGGAGGTAGTCAGCACGATGCGCCGAGGAAAGCTGTCCATGAAGTGGTCTCTGTTCGATGACAACGCTACATGTTATGCAGCACCAGAAGTATTCACGCACGCTACATCTTAAGGTTATCAAATTTTACCTCAACACCATGACGTCAGTCTTTCGTCACATCAAGAAAACATTACGTGGCAGGAATTTGAAGAACGACGACGTTGCGATTTTCAGGGTGATACGTTTCATGAACAGGAAAAAATGGCAGATTCTACCGTCAAGGTTTCCTCGGAGTCATAAATCATTGAGAAAACTGTCTCGCACTGAAGGGTGAGTACACCGAGGTGACAAAAGCCACAGGACAGCGATGTGGACACGAATGGCGTTAGTATCACTGACACAAGGACCGTGGGTTGGCGCGGCTCTCATTTTCACTCAGGTGATTCATGTGAAAAGATCTCCGGCATGATTATGACCGCACAACTGGAATTAATAGACTTTGAACGCGGAATGGTAGTTGGAGCTGGACACATGAGACATTCAGTTTCGGATATCGTTAGGAAATTCAATATTTTCAAGATCTACAGTGTCAAGAGTGTGCCGAGATTACCAAATTTCAGACATTACCTCTCATCACAGACAATGCATAGGTTGACGGCCTTCTCTTGACGACTGAGAGCAGCGGTGTTTTCGTAGAGTTGTCAGTGCTAACTGACAAGCAACACTGTGCGAAATATCCACAACAGTAAATGTGGGACGTTTGACGAACGTATCTGTTAGGACAGTGCTGCGAAATTTGGCGCTAATGGTGTATGGCAGCAGACGACCGATGCGAGTGCCTTTGCTAACAACACGACATCGCATACACCGCCTTTCCGGGGATCATGATCTAGCGTACTGAATAATCGTGACTCTTCAGACGAGCCCTGATTTCAGTTGTTACGAGCTGATGGTAGGTGTCCAGTCTGGCGCAGATCCAACGAAGCCAGAGACCCAAGTTGTGAGCAACGCACTGTGCAATCTGGCAGTGTGTCCATAATGGTATGAGCTGTGTTCACAGCGAAAGGACTGTGTCCTCTGGGCCAACTCAACCGACCATTGACTGGAAATAGTTATGTTCGGCTACTTGAAAACCGTTTAAAGCCATTAATGAGCATGACGTTCACTAACACCGAATTTTTATGGATGACTGTACCACAGTTTCGCAATTGGTTCGAAAATCATTCTGGACAATTGGAGACAATGGTTCAAATGGCTCTGAGCACTATGGGACTTAACTTTTGAGGTCTTCAGTCCTCTAGAACATAGAACTACTAGAACCTAACTAACCTAAGGACATCACACACATCCATGCCCGAGGCACGATTCGAACCTGCGACCGTAGTGGTCGCGTGGTTCCAGACTGAACCGCTCGGCCACTTCGGCCGGCTGGAGAGAATGATTTAGTCACGCTGATCACCCGATGTGAAGCTCATAGAGCATTTATGTTATGTAATATAGATGTCATTTCGTGCACAAAATCCTGCACCGGGAACACTTTCAGAATTGTGCACAGCTAGAGAAGCAGCATTGTTCAGTATTTCTGCAGGGGTCTCCCGACTTGTTGAATCCATGCCAAGTATAGTTGCGGCACTACGCCGAGCAAAAGTAGGCCCGACACGATATTACGAGGTATCACATGACTTTCGTTACCTCATTGTATATATAGAAAAGGTCTAACAAAATAAGCGCCATACGCGGTCAGAGTTTCAATTTTTCGAAATTATTATTAGAACATGTGACTAATCCTCTTTTTACGCACACCTTACAAGTAAAACAGAGAATTTTAATCACTTGTTCCAAATACATTATATAATTTAGAGAATGAGTTTGCACTCTATAAAGGATGGCACGCTGATCTGAAACTTCGTGGCGAATTAAAACAGAATGCGACTCGAATTTGAGAACTTCGTCTTTCCCGTGCAAGAGTTCTACCGATTGAACTATCCAAGCACGACTCGATTCGAATTATGGTAGTGGCGTAATTACAGCCCACTTGGATAACTCATTCGGAAAAGCGCTGCTTGCACTTAAAAAGCAAAGGTGTCAGGTTTGGGCCCTTTTCCGGCATACAATTTTAATCAACCAGTGACTTTCGTATTACATAATTACCTGGCAACCAAATACCCCTTCCAAACACGTCAGTTACCGCCGTAAAATGCCAACCAAATGATGGGACGAGCATTAGGACCGAACAGTACGTCGAAATCGTGTGAATACATGTCAGAACAACGAACCAGTGTATCCTACGCCCTCCAGCTTTGTTTTGATGTGAAAGTGACTTTGTTTTATTGCATTTTAACATGTGACGGACATGAGTAAAGAGATACCAGATTTGCTACACTGTTCGATATTAACAAAAAAGTAACCATAAGATTTATCTATAAAACAGCTGTTACAGTCTCGCCCCAGATATTCGTTTCCCGTCCGAAACGAGGTTTTAATCTCAATGTCGGCTGGCGTAGAGTGGAATTAGGCCTGGAATAACGATGTTTCTTGACGAGACCTGAGGCCACTGCTGTACCACAAAATACTGCAGCTCACGATAACAGCGAAATTCTGTTAGAAAGGGCCTCTGCCCGGATCTGTCATTGACGAGCAATTACCAAATGAAATCGCTAAGTCCACTTATATGTAGATCCGAGAGATACATGGCACATCCAAACATAATTGGAAGTTTTCTTTTAGGAGGTTCTTAGAAGGCACTAAGTACTTTCAAAATTTCAACTTCTACAAACACCGAATGGCACTACTAAATTCTATGAGGTGGTAAGATGGGGTAAAACAAGTAAAATTCTAGTAAACATTCCTAAAGAGCTATGAACATCTTCGCTTCTATGAAATATTTCTGTCTAGCTTCCTGCTCTTAGCATTTCATATTTTGGGAGGAGGTAGTATGTCTAAAGCAACAGTAAAATATCCAGTAAAGATGGGCTTAGAATGCATACCTCAAGAGTTCTGAGCTTTTGTTCGGTACAAAACATGTATTTCACTGTAGCGAAGAAGAACAAGTGTTCTCAGCTCCTAGGTTATGCATTTTAGAAGCTATGTTTACATAACACTTTTGTCGCGTTTCGGTCCATACTAGCACCTCTGACAGTTTTTCGGCAGAATCATGGTTTACCTTATATTATTCTCCGACAGACATGTCTGCAAAAGGGCCTATAGAACAGATGCATCCACTCTGTCACTCGAATCGTATCTGGGCCACATTACACATTATCTGACTAAAGATAACGTAAGCTCTTTATTGTAGAAGTGGTGTATTCAAACAGTTGTTTACACGAGTTCCTCAGGCTCTGCGCCTAATTACAATTTTTTATTTGAACCCCTTGAAACTAGTCACGGTCAAGGTTTTGTGATAGAACCACGACTCAACCGTACATTTCAAGTTCTACACTGTGTGAACCACAACTCCACCCACAAAATTTCGGAAGCTTTTCAAGAAATTGTGCGGAGGACTTTGGTAGAAGCTACACGGGGTTTGCGATGGCTCGTTAGAGACTGATAATTCAACTACGATTTATTCGATTTCTCACTCCATTTACCTTCTTTCCTGTAAAAAAAGCCTTCACAAGCGTGAAGATGCTTGTAGCCAAAAAGCAGTCACCAAAACGTACAACATGTGTGCAGACGTAATATTATTTTGATGCGATTGCTGTCGCTGCAGCAGCAACTCCGTACAGCATCGTCGTGCTGCTGTTCCAATGCATTCAGCGGATCCATAACACGGGGTGCATATCGCCAAACCCTTCATCAGTAAACTCATCCGTACTGCTGTGATTCACTTAATGTACGATTAAGACTACCGCAAAAATAGACCTGACACAGAATCGTGATGGCGAGGGGTGAATACACATTACACCGAGTACCGCAAGTGAATGGGACACGTTATTTTCCAACCCAGACGCACAGTGCCTATAATCCTCATTTGCGCTGCTGTGCAGATGTTTTCAGTACATGTTAGATACACATACAATTTGGGGGAGGGGGTAGAGACTGCGAGTCCTTTATGTCAACTCACACATACCACTGAATACGCTTCAAGTACCGACTAAAGCACGCTTCCTTCAAACGATAAGCTTAGCCTTCGCAATTCAAAGGGGGAATGAGGGGGGGGGGGGGAGGGGAAGGGAGAGTATTGTGTGCTCATCTTTTGAAATGATTGTAGTCTACTAGTATCTTTCACACTTTTAAAATTAGGAAAATTTTTTATTATTTTTACTCTTCCCCCAGATTATAGAAACTTTTAAATTTTCAGTAAGACTTCACTCAAAAATTTAAGTCTTAGTAGATGACGTCACTTTGCCCAGTCAAGTCATGTTTAATACTTTCCGGTTCAGGACCTTACTTACGCATAAGTACTTCTTGCTGAAGTATGTTGTGAGTAAAAGTCAACAACAATTACGAAATTTGTATTTCTTTTTAAAAAAATTATGGTGGTCATAATACAGTTGGCAGTAGACGTTAATTCAATAAGAATTAACGAATTTTTCCCTCTTTTAAGAATGTTTTATGATGGGGAGGAAGAACCCCCCCCCCCCCCCTCCCAACGATAATGTGAGTTACGCAAAATGATTTGGTACTGGTAGGGTTAAAACTACAGTCCATTTACAAATGGGTTCAAATGGCTCTGAGCACTATGGGACTCAACTGCTGAGGTCATTAGTTCCCTAGAACTTAGAACTAGTTAAACCTAACTAACCTAAGGACATCACACACATCCATGCCCGAGGCAGGATTCGAACCTGCGACCGTAGCGGTCTCGCGGTTCCAGACTGCAGCGCCAGAACCGCGCGGCCACTTCGGCCGGCCAGTCCATTTACATTTTGCAATTTTGCACACTTCCCTACTGAACACTTCATCTAAGTGTGTCTAATGGCTATAGTGTTAGCTAAGCTAGGTAGGGCCAGTCACAAATTACGATGACTTAATTTCTGTACGGAGCCGGGTGTCATGCAAATTTGAGACGTGTGGATGCTAGAAATGTTAGTTTAATTTATAGAGGTGTCATTTTACAACTAGATCGAAATCATTTTCTAAATCAGAAAGTAGTGAAAAACGGCAACACCGTATACTGTATTATGGGGCGTCGGATTCCTTCGTTTGTGTATCATCTCCGTTCAAGATTACTGATGTCAAAGCACCCGAATGAAGTGTGACAGGACAGTTACTGTATAGGATGTGTGCAAAAGGTCTAGTCGAAAGCGTTGTAAGCTGCTTAAGACTGTTCGTAGATGGTGCGGTTGTATATAGTAAAGTAGCAACGCCAGAATACATTATCGGTTTGCAGAACGAGTTACTGAGGATCGATGAGTGGTGCATACATAGGAAAAGAAATGCACTACTGTACAACTACACTATTGCTGCCAAGCTACTGGAAACGGTATCTAGGAGTGACTATCCACAGCGACATTAACTAAATGAACAGTGGGAAAAGCAGATGCCAGACTGAACTTCATAGGATGAATCTTGCGGAAATATAATTCATCCACGAAGGAACTGGTTTATAAAACTCCTGTTCGACCTATTCTTGCGTACTGTTTACCAATATGGGATCTTTACCAAGTAGTACTGATAGAGGAGATAGAAGCTATCCAAAGGAGAGAGTCGCGTTTCGTCACGGGATGGTTTAGTCGGGGCGAGAGCGTTACCTGGCTGCTCAGCAACCTGCGCTGGTAGACGTTACAAGAAAGGCGTCGTGCATCACTGAGGGGTTTGCTACTGAAGTCTCGAAAGAACATCTATCGGGTTGCCGCAGTGGACTTGCATTAGGGAGGCAGACGGTTCAAACACACATCCGGCCATTTTGATCTAGGTTTTCAGTGATATCCATAAATCGCTTAAGGCAAATGCCGGTACGTTTCCTTCAAAAGTGCACGGGTGCTTTCCTTCTCCATCCTACCTAATCCGAGCTAGTGCTCCCTTTCTAATGACCTCATTGTCGACGGGACATCAAACACTGATCTGTTTTCCTCTTCCTCCTCCTCCTCGAAAGAACACTTCCCGGAATTCCTTTCCTTACGTTGTGGATCATAATTTACTTAAATTCAATAGAACTGCCGTTGATGGTGCACAGCCGTCTCTTATATGATTAAAAAATTGCAACATTTTAGTCATTTTGTAGATGATCCTTCACTGTGAACCCATCTTACAAGATCCGCAAAGTAAGAGAGGGAGGGTTCTGTGACTGCACGCAATCCGCAGTGCTGGAAGTGCTGAGCTTTTCGCTATTACGCAGATCACGTAATTCAAGAAACTTGTAACGTATTAGTAGCTTCCAAGTACATACCTGTTATTGCTGATGGTACTTCGGACTCAGCATGCCTTGATAAGATTGCTTTTATTTTACGTTTTCTGAGTCTGGTGAGCGAAGACAACCAGAAACAGCAGTTAGCGTCTGTGGACCATAAGTAAACCGGAACTTTACTGCATGTGAATAGTATTGTTTTCCAAGAGAAAAATACACCTTATTTCCTGTAGATAATCTACTGTAAATAATCTACTTCAGTGACTTGAGCGTCCGTTTCAAGTATTTGCGAATCATTACCCGTTTACACTTTGTGCTTGTCACTCTTCGTAACGTTAAAGAGTTCTAAAAACATGCTTCAAATAGCACTGAGCACTATGGGACCTAACACCTGTGGTCATCAGTCCCCTAGAACGTAGAACTACTTAAACCTAACTAACCTACGGACATCATACACATCCATGCCAGAGGTAGGATTCGAACCTGCGACGGTAGTGGTCACGCGGTTCCAGACTGAAGCGCCTAGAACGGCACGGCCACACTGGCCGGCTAAGAGTTCTAAAAATCCTGACGTTAGTTGTATGTAAGTCTGTGTTATACTAAAATAGTGACTGCTTTAATGGACTGTTCTCACAACTCAATAACTACGTTGAAAATTAAAACATACACAAGCCTCGAAGATGTCTCCTACATCGACTAGTATGTTTGTTGTAACCCGGTTCAGACCAACTCATGAAAAACCTTATTACCAACCACAGTTAGAAAACCTACTGCCATGATCACTACAAAGACAATTTCCACCATTTAATGTTCTAATCATACATTGGTGCCGACGTGAGCAACTACTGGCAGACGAATGTACCCCGTACACTCCATAGCCGCAGGCAAGGCCGCCTCCACATCTTGGATGAGGCCCCCCCCAGACAAACCGAGTGCACGCTGGAATTCTTTCCAGCCCTGTACGCTATTTCCCTAAGGGGTTCCATCACCCGCCTAACGTTGGAGCTCCCAATAACCAGCAAGCCTTTGTCCCCGTGTGCCTGCTTGGGCCCTGCTGAAGGAGCGGCCACCTGCCCACTGACAAGATGAACGGGCGAGGCCAGCCGGCCAGCCTCCACATTGACCCTCCTCCTCGAGCGACGGGATTGCGATGCAGTCCGCCACTCACGCTGAGGTGAGGGCGGCCCCAACGCGCCGGGTACACTAGAAGGTGCCTCGGTGGCTGAGTCAGTGGACGCAGCAAGCGACAGCTGGGGTGTCTCAAGCGACACGCCAGACCCTCCGCCGTCGCTGCACCTCGAGGTAGCAGCCTGAAGGCGGCTGACCGCACGCTCAGTTGCTCGCGAACCGCGGCCAGTTCCTCCTGCACCCGCACACAGCACGCATACACCCTCTCCATCCTACTGCTAATATCTGGACGTATAGAGTTGTGACAAATAAAACAGCAATATGCGACCGCACAGTTGCGTCAGCAGCATCAGATTGAGCTGCGATAAATGAACAATTACTTAACGAACTAAGCAATCAAATGTCCACGACTACGCCATTATACAGATATTACAATGGGATCCTACCCCTGTCTTAGTACAAATGACAAACGGCTAAGCGATGTTACACTCTACCGTGATTAAAATTTGATACTACCCCTTTCTAATTCAAAAATACGCAAAGTTCCGAAAAATTTCACCCCACAAGCACACTAACACACATAGTAATTTGAATTAAACCTGCGAAACTCATACGAAAAACTGAATATACTACTAGTTTCTGGTACTGCTGCTCGCACACGTCACTCAGCAAACACTGATGAAACTGCGCTGGCGTCTGGCTGCTGCTAACTGACTCTACGAAATAAACAGAAAGCACTGGCTGTCCAAAACAAACAACTGACTAACGACTCCGCGAATTTATACTTTACAGCTATCAATAATCAATATAACTCCTCTAAAATACGATAATACGCAAGGATTTTATGTAATTAAATATGTCAGCGCACAAACACTCGGAACGAAATTAAGAATCAAACTACAAAACAAATATGAAAGCTAAATATGCGACTCCCTACTGCACTGCTGCTGCACTACTGCTGCACTGATACTTCACAAGCGGCTGCTCAAGACTCAAAGCATATGAGATATACTCGCCGACGTCGCAAGGGGAGAATGAAGAGATAAAGAAAGTATATAGGGATAGGGATATAGAACAGGTAATTCAGTACGTAGTGGGAGATGAAAATGTAATGGTAATGCAGGAGTGGAATGCAGTTGTAGGCGAGAGAGGAGATGAAAGGATTATGGGAGAACATGGGCTTGGTAGTTGGAAAGAGAGAGGAGAAAGACTAATTTAGTTCTGAAATCAGTATTAGTTAGTAACTGCAACTACTCTGTTCACGAACCACAAGAGGTGGAGGTATGTATAGAAAAGCCCTGGAGATTCGGGAAGATTTCAGTTACATTACATCATTGTCGGGTGGAGACTCCGAAATCAAATAATGGAATGGAAGGCCTTCTCAGGAGTTGATGTAGACTCACATCACACTTTAGTAATGTTGAACAGTAGGGTGAAGTTTAAGAAACTAATAAGGAAAAATCAGTGTGCAAGGAAGTGGGATATGGAAGTATCAAAGAATGAAAGAACACGATGGAAGGCCTCTGAGGTTAGAAATACAGCGATAACGAATAGCACTGTAGTTGTAACGACAACTGTACATATAATAATTTTTTTCTTTATGAATTTAGATAATTTAATGTAAGCCATGTTTTGAACTTCTTTGTCGGTTCCTTTCGTTATGTTAAAGAAACAGTGGGCAACTTTTGAAATGAATATTATTATTTCTGTTAGATTTCAAATAATGTGGTAATCAAAGGAAAGTGTATTTAATGTTAAAACTATTGTAAGATGAGAAAATTGTAATTTATACACTTGGTCCATACGTAGGTAATGCATTAGGATACGTGTAGTAGAAAACCTGTGGTGAATACCCTACCTGTAGGGGAGCGGGAAAAGGTGGAGGCAGGCGAGGCGGGAAAACGCACACTGGCGCGGTTCGGCACAACGGGCACAGCATTACAGTCGGAGGCAAGCAACAGTCGCAGTTGGGCATCGTTCGGAACTACACGTACTGTACCGAGGAGGATACCCAGGAAAAGTGGATTCCATTGAGCCTCAGATGAACCGATTCCGACCACTACTTGGCATGGCTATATTCTGAGGCACAAAGTTGGAAAGATAACGACGCTAAGAAGAAGGAAAGTGCCGCAGCAGTGAGAGCCTTAGCCGTGCTTGCATGTGTGCCGTGCTTGTCGCTATCTCGCTGCCCGCCATCCGCCGCACCGACTTGCACAGGTCAAACATTTATTTCATCTTTAGAAGTGTATCTGTGTGGACCAGTGTCGAAAATGTTTCTGACTCTTCAATAATAACGTGACTTTTACCAGAATTGCATCACCCATGACTTATCCTGATCACTGACCTAGACAGGATCCATACCTCGTATTGTGCAACCCGAGTATCCTGAACTGAAAGTTTAATGTTAGTGTTAATGAAAATTATCAGCAGATTAATCTATGCCATAAAGGAGTCTAAAGTTCTGTGTGTTATTGCAAATGTTGGTAAAGAACAAAAGCATGACTAAATTGGAAGAGAGTTTTTTGAATTGAGTTAGCGATGTTATTTAATTAATTTGAGACAGAAATAATGACAGTTAAATTATTCAGAAGTAAGACAAAAGAGTAGTTATTCATGGATTGATAATTTTGAGTGTTAATTTGCCTTCAGTACTTAATAGTTTCAGTTTAACGACCATAACAGTTTCAGGGTCCCCCCCCCCCTTCTTTTGTCCATTCTTTCAAACCTTGAAATGTGTTGATCAGATTTGACCAGTAAAGCTAAGTCTACATTAATCCTAAGTGTATTAGTGTTTTTCCATCATTAATAGTGATATTGTGTGTGTACTTTCAAGATTGTCGATGCTAGGGCAATCTATGCCCAATTTCAGTCTGCTCAACATACAAAATGCAGTTCGTAGTAATCATTACTGTGTGGTGTTGTGTAAATTTAGCTCGTCCAAATTAGTACAAAAAGAGAAAACTTTAGTTCAGTGGATTTTTCTGGTTCCAAACTTTGCCATATAACGCAACGTTACTACGTGTAGTTATGCTTGTACATGCACCCACTTGTACAAGGAAAAACTCACTAATTGCCTAAGTAGGCTGGCGACCGAATTATTAATTATAGGTAGCATCTACTGTGTGTACTTCTTGTCCATGCGAAAGAGTATTTATACTTTACATTTGCTTGATGCATCACTGTAGTTATTGACTGAGTGTAAGTCTGATCATCCTTCTATTAGGTACACGCGGTCAACTTACGTACTAAAATCCTTGTTTATAAGGTGAAGCCCGTGAACTTATTGCAGTACAGGCTTTATAGAGCTAACGTACGTCCGAGCAGGGCGGTAGCGTTACAAGTGGCTTCCCGGTGACAGTACATCCAGTTGTTGTCAGTTACATATTAATGTAAAGATCGAACAGTGGATGTTCAGTGGCACGAATAGCAATAAAAGTCAGTAAAATCAACTACAGTGTGAGTCAAGTACGGTAGTGTGGTGTAGCGTACATTCAGTATGGACGGGAAAGTAGACAGGGTAGGTGTGCCGAGCGAAATGGAGAATGCAGCTGGCATTAGCCAGAGTTTACGCGGCCAGATAACAGATGGCGTTAGCGAAAGACAGTTGGCGTACATACAATACCACGAACATGTCAATGAACAGATTGAAAGGTTGAGATCGCCTCGGACACAGCAAGGAATAAAACAGAAAGAAGAAGGTGACTTTGTAGATGGAGGAGGAGATTAGTGTTTAACGTCCCGTCGACAACGAGGTCATTAGAGACGGAGCGCAAGCTCGGGTGAGGGAAGGATGGGGAAGGAAATCGGCCGTGCCCTTTCAAAGGAACCATCCCGGCATTTGCCTGAAGCGATTTAGGGAAATCACGGAAAACCTTAATCAGGATGGCCGGAGACGGGATTGAACCGTCTTCCTCCCGAATGCCAGTCCAGTGTGACTTTGTAGATGATAGTGGTTATGTGAATGAATCCACTGACATGTTTGATTCTCCACAGATAAAGAAAGAACCGAAAGAAACTTTTGAAGTAGGATCGGAATACACCGATTCCGTAGAACAAAACTGTGTAAAAATTTTAAGCATAAACGATTTATTTGAACAATTAACCGAACAAATTTCAGGACAGAGTGAGCAGATCAAAACACAGAATTATCAGCTTAAAACACATGATGATCAGCAGCTCAAAATACAGAACGAGCAGCTTAAAACACACGTTGACGAGCAGCTCAAAACACAGAATGTTCAGCTTAAAACACACGTTGACGAGCAACTCAAAACACAGGTGGATCAAATTAAAGCACAGGTCGAAGGACAGGGAATTAAAATTAGTAAACAAATAGAACAGGTAGAACAAAAAGTGGGTAATTTAAGTTCTGTGGTAAATACACTGAAACTTGAAATTGTTACCATTAACAAACATATGGATACTATGCAGGAGGAAATTGGAAACATTAACAGTAGATTCGATGTTGAAATTCTCAACATCCAAGAGAAAGTAGAACCTCTGGTTGAAACTAAGGTAGACGAAAAAGTTTTCGGTTTTAAAACTGAGATCGTAAACGAATGTCAACACGGGATATCGCAATTGAAAAAGGTAGTTTTAGACACTGAAAGGGATTTAAGTAAAAAAGTATCCGGATGTGTTCAAAATTGTGAACAAAATACTACGAAAATTCGAGGCAGAATTTTCGATCTGGAGAGCAAAATTAAAGATAGGCCTGGTGTTGTCTGTAATGGCACACCAATTACGAAGCTGTTAGAAGGCAAGGAACGCTTCGATCCAGCCAAGAAACATAACGGGTGGCATCCGTTAGATTTTATTAAAATTTGCGAGAGAGTATTTCCTGAGCACTTGTCTGATCAGGAAAAGATAAACGTTGTAATTAGCGCCTTAGCGGGTGATGCTAAGCGCTGGGGAATAAATTTAAATACCGAACGAATGACGTTCGAAGATTTTAGGCAAAGATTTACGGAAGAATATTGGTCTAAACAAAAGCAGGACCATTTATGGCGGTAGTTCATCATGGCCAAACAGCATGATAACAGGGGCAGGAATTCTTTGAAAGATTTCTGCGAGCATTGGTACCGGAAATTGACGCATTTAAGAGGCCGAAGATCAGATTCAGAAATTATCTGGGAGTTATATAAAAAGCTTCCAGAAGATTCAAAGAGGTATGTAGGATGCAATCGTCGCAGCTTCCAAGCATTTCTCGAAAGAGTCGAAGACGAAGATCATTGGCGCGAAAGTCGTGCCAATTATCAAAGTTTTGGTAACCATAATAACCGACGCAATGACGAACGAAACGACGGCGATGGATTTCGCGTCAATGTAATACAAAGAGGAAGAGGCAGAGGAAGAGGCAAAGGAAATTATTCAGGTCGCGGTAGAGGGTATACCGCGCAAAATAATAACGACGCGGGAAACTAATTTCCGCGAACGTTGCGGGCCAAACGGAAGCGGACAATACATGCCGGCCCCGATTTAAGAAAAGATATCGGACCGACCGTAATGTAATGAGACAGGATAGGGACAGTCATGGAACGCCGCGACGTGTTGTGGCGAAACAAGCGTCAGGTGCGAGCCAGAATGAGTCATCTCTGCCGCACAGGGCGCTACATGTTAACAGGCGAGTGGAGCATCAGAGGGCAATGGCCCAGCCTAGCAGAACATCTGTTCGGAAAGAAGCCGCTAGCAATACGGCAGCAGTAGGTACGAACGTAGCCGTAAGAGCTGAGGAAAATTTTACGAGTGATAATTCCGTGGCAAAGGAAATAATAAATGAAACTGTGAATACACAGAGAGGTGCGGTTAGCAGTGTTTGCAATGAGATAAAGGGCGAGGATGAATTAGCAGAAGTAACTGATTGGCGTGTGCAGATCGACGATCTGTACAAGGGCCTAAAGCAATGTGAGTGGGAGGATTTTAAAAGGGAGCATGAGGCGAAGAAATTAGTTAATAGGAAAGGAATTGTTAGGGACGTCAATAAGGTGACGTGGCCCGAATTGGAAGGGGAGAGAATAAATAGCGCCGCGCAAAGTACCCGTGCCGCCAATAGGACGCAGATTAATGATAGGAAGGATTTGGAGGATGAAATCCTCAGCATTGACGAAGAAATAACTTCTGCCAACAGTCCGCCAATAGTACAAGCTGCTACCGAGAGGCACCGTGGAGAAGGGGTAGATGATTACCTGAAAGTAATTAAAGTCCACGAGGATTACACTAAATATGAAGTCACAGTAGATGTAAATAAAGCTGATGATGAGGCCGTTTTGCCAAAAGAGGAGATTGAATTAAAATCCAAGCCTGACGACAATACAGAGGAAGAACTTAGTGCCTGTCTCAGAAAAGCTTTATGTTAGAACCTGAAAGCGATCCGGAATGGTCGGATTCTGACGATAGTTCAGATGGCGAATATTTCGGTAATAGCGAAAATAAGGGGGATACAGCTAATTGTGATATTGTAACTAATGATGACGAAGTTTCAAAACAAAATCCAGATGTTGAGACCACCGGACGACTCAGTGTTTATTTTGCGAAGAGTTCAAGTAAGTAAAGACTTTGAACTCCAGAAACCGAAAAAGCCGCCAGATATAAAAGGTTCACAGGTCAGGAACGTATCTTGGGACGATGTCACAGTCGACCAAGGTGCGTTGCGGAAAAAAGAGGAAGGGGCATGATTTAGAGTCTGGGGCAAGTTTATATCGGATTTTGATAATGTCATGAACACCTTACATCATGAAACTACAGGATTTCCACCGGAAGAAATTTTGTTAGGCAGAAGTAGTAAAAGTTTAATTGAAGAAAAACTAGAGTTTCCACCTTGTACAAGTTTGGGATTGGATCAAAAGAAAGAATTGGTGATAAAAAGGGCAAAGCAAAAAGCTGAATCTAGATCTAAAAGACGCAATAAAAATTTGAAAGTTTCAAAATTTAAAATTGGAGATTATGTTCTTTTAAAAACCCACGAAAAGTCTAGTGAACTAAACCAGGAAATTTCAAAATTTAAATATATTTATAATGGACCATATATAATACAGAATATTCCACACGACAATGCTTAATACCTGATCTACCCAAAATCCAAAAGACCTTTAGGTGGAAGAAATATTGTGGACCTGAAACTGTATGTTCCTAGGAATGAGTAAATGTGCTGCATCTTATGCTGAACCCAAGTTATTCTAAATGTATCTAATCTTTGTAAATGTCTGTATACCCTTGAAAGTGTGCTAATGTAGTTATGTGAGTTTCAGATTACCAATTGTCCTGTAACTTTAAAAATGTATGGGGAAAAGGACTGAAAAGGAAGGATAAATGCTATCAGCCAGATAAAAGATGGGACTGTCAAAAATGAAAATGGGCAGTGTATGAACCATAATATGAAGGACTGCCAAATACCAATGAGGGCAGATAAATAATCGATGGAAAATTGTAAATGTGATCCAGGAGATGTGACAATATGAAGTGAAAAGGACTGCCCAAATCCGCATAATAGGCAGCAAATATGTGTAGTTAATTTTCTGAATATATGTGTGTGTGTTTTGTTTAGTAAGTAAGAAAATGGACTGCTATTCAAAGCAAGCAGCGACAAATTATCTTATAGTGTATACAAAATATGCAATTGGTTTTGTAGTTAAATGTTTGTATTCCAGAATTTTAAATTATTACTTTGAGAAATTTAGAAAAAATGATTAAATTGGTATTTTAGTGATGTTATGATGGGAAGTTGGACTGTGCAAAAGGCACTTGAGTAAATGGCAGGAAATTATTCTTGATGTGTTAAAAAAGTGTAAACCTATATACAGTGAGTAAAAGGAAATATGTAGTGTAAATCTTTTTGGACAATTAAGTAAAGATTCGGAACCACTGTATAATTGTAAGATTTAGTGTTCCCATAAAATTTGGACTTAAGAAAATTTTCTGGAAACAGGGGCATGTGTAACGACAACTGTACATATAATAATTTTTTTCTTTATGAATTTAGATAATTTAATGTAAGCCATGTTTTGAACTTCTTTTTCGGTTCCTTTCGTTATGTTAAAGAAACTGTGGGCAACTTTTGAAATGAATATTATTATTTCTGTTAGATTTCAAATAATGTGGTAATCAAAGGAAAGTGTATTTAATGTTAAAACTATTGTAAGACGTGAAAATGGTAATTTATACACTTGGTCCATACGTAGGTAATGCATTAGGATACGTGTAGTAGAAAACCTGTGGTGAATACCCTACCTGTAGGGGAGCGGGAAAAGGTGGAGGCAGGCGAGGCGGGAAAACGCACACTGGCGCGGTTCGGCACAACGGGCACAGCATTACAGTCGGAGGCAAGCAACAGTCGCAGTTGGGCATCGTTCGGAACTACACGTACTGTACCGAGGAGGATACCCAGGAAAAGTGGATTCCATTGAGCCTCAGATGAACCGATTCCGACCACTACTTGGCATGGCTATATTCTGAGGCACAAAGTTGGAAAGATAACGACGCTAAGAAGAAGGAAAGTGCCGCAGCAGTGAGAGCCTTAGCCGTGCTTGCATGTGTGCCGTGCTTCTCGCTATCTCGCTGCCCGCCATCCGCCGCACCGACTTGCACAGGTCAAACATTTATTTCATCTTTAGAAGTGTATCTGTGTGGACCAGTGTCGAAAATGTTTCTGACTCTTCAATAATAACGTGACTTTTACCAGAATTGCTTCACCCATGACTTATCCTGATCACTGACCTAGACAGGATCCTTACCTCGTATTGTGCAACCCGAGTATCCTGAACTGAAAGTTTAATGTTAGTGTTAATGAAAATTATCAGCAGATTAATCTATGCCATAAAGGAGTCTAAAGTTCTGTGTGTTATTGCAAATGTTGGTAAAGAACAAAAGCATGACTAAATTGGAAGAGAGTTTTTTGAATTGAGTTAGCGATGTTATTTAATTAATTTGAGACAGAAATAATGACAGTTAAATTATTCAGAAGTAAGACAAAAGAGTAGTTATTCATGGATTGATAATTTTGAGTGTTAATTTGCCTTCAGTACTTAATAGTTTCAGTTTAACGACCATAACAATTTCAGGGTCCCCCCCCCCCCTTCTTTTGTCCATTCTTTCAAACCTTGAAATGTGTTGATCAGATTTGACCAGTAAAGCTAAGTCTATATTAATCCTAAGTGTATTAGTGTTTTTCCATCATTAATAGTGATATTGTGTGTGTACTTTCAAGATTGTCGATGCTAGGGCAATCTATGCCCAATTTCAGTCTACTCAACATACAAAATGCAGTTCGTAGTAATCATTACTGTGTCGTGTTGTGTAAATTTAGCTCGTCCAAATTAGTACAAAAAGAGAAAACTTTAGTTCAGTGGATTTTTCTAGTTCCAAACTTTGCCATATAACGCAACGTTACTACGTGTAGTTACGCTTGTACATGCACCCACTTGTACAAGGAAAAACTCACTAATTGCCTAAGTAGGCTGGCGACCGAATTATTAATTATAGGTAGCATCTACTGTGTGTACTTCTTGTCCATGCGAAAGAGTATTTATACTTTACATTTGCTTGATGCATCACTGTAGTTATTGACTGAGTATAAGTCCAATCTTGCTTCTGTTAGGTACATGCGGTCAACTTACGTACTAAAATCCTTGTTTATAAGGTGAAGCCCGTGAACTTATTGCAGTACAGGCTTTATAGAGCTAACGTATGTCCGAGCAGGGCGGTAGCATTACATAGTCAGTTCAGTTGAAGAGAATTAACATCTCTGATACGTATATACATACATTAACCCCTCTTACATAGATCATGAATAGGACATTTCGTAATGATGAGGAACGTGTCATTTTAAAATAAGTTTTCTTTACACAAAAGAGATTTTTTTTTGTTACAGTTACTACTTCGTATATAAGGATTCACCTATTGGGTAGATCTTTTAATCTGCTTTTAAATGTTGGTTGCCTATCTGTCAGACTTTTGATACTATTTGGTAAATGACCAAAGTTTTTTGTGGCTGCCTAATTCACCTCTTTCTGTGCCTAAGTGAGATTTCATTCAGAATAGTGAAGATCATAGTTTCTTCAAGTGTTCTAGCTATGGACTTCTTTGTTTTTTTGAACTGGGATGGACTCTTAACGACAAATTTCCTAAAGGAGTTAATATCACTTGATCACTGATACAGCAAATGTCATCATGTAAAAACACTAAGGTCATCTTTAATAATTAGTATGAAGTACGAAAAATAGTGGCCAACTCAAGTATTTTGGATCTCCTTAAATAAAAATCACCCAGTGCAACCTATTTGTTCACTACGACCTCTTTCACTCAGTATTTACGTAAACACTTCCATTTTAGACGAAAACCAATGTAATTCTTAATAATTCATGTTATTTAGTTATTTATGCAAATTGTAAAAGTCAATTGACAAACTTCTAAAAAACTGCCTTTTTGTAAGAAAGAATTATTCTGTCAAGTCAAAGAATCTGTCTGTCATTTTAATAACATATTAAATTATGTCACTTGATATAAATTAATAACTTTTCTGCACAAATTACAATAACAGATGTACATGTGACTTATAAAATATATCTGTTTTTAGCAGTTCTTTGACAAGGGTAGAAATAGAAGCAGAAAGAAGGGTTGGAGTGCAGTCGGAATGTCACTTTGGAAAAGTGTGTTTGTGTGTTATCGTTCGAGGTGGATGAACAATGCAAAGTACATGTAAAAGAAGTACTACTTTGTGTTGTGTCCATGTCTTTAGTGGATAGTGGAATTAAGATGGCCACCAGAGTAATAAACATTTGAAGTTTAAAAATTTGTTGGTTTCGCTCATTATTTATCATCAAAAGCACGTCAAAAACATGGGACCTCACCTTTTTAACCCTAGACAACCAGATTTAGAGCCAGCATCAGCATTGAGACACAGCAGTGATTCAGCAAGCAGCAGCGATTACCACAATGCATTTTAATGGCGCCAACCCAACATCAAGTGGTAACAAGCTCTGTAAATGGGAGTGAAATAGTGCGATTATAATAATATCTACGACTAGGCGACCATTACAAAAGTGGGGGCTCAGCCGGGATCTTTAAGTGCATCGATGATAATAGTGCATAAATTTTGTAAGTGCTTAGCACTACAAAAAGTTTATTTGTGCAGTGTGGCAACAGTGAAAACATTTCAAATGGAAAAAACGTGTGTATGTGCGACTACGAAAAACTATTATCAAACCGCTCAGAAGATTAACATCTGGATTATGTCAATGGAATTCATCAATCAAGACTTCAGCTTCGATAAAACCGAATAAAAGTGAAAAAACACAACAAGGAACACCGACCACGACTTCATAGCAGAGCTACAAAAAAAAGCAAGGTATTTTGTTGTTGTTGTCTTTTTAAAAAGTTAATAGTTAACATGTCTGTACCTGAGAGTGTTGAGATCGTAGGAAATGCAAAAATTGAACCAGGGGATGGTGAACAAGTAAACTAAAGAGAGTGGTTACCAGACTTTGCAACTCAAATAAGCTCAGAACTTAAACAATTGAGTGAACAATTAAGTTTGAAACTTAAAGAAAACACAGATAGACTGGATAAGTTAAGTTTGAATTTTGATCTATTAGTACTCATCTCAATGAGAAGTGTGAGGAAATTAAAACCATCCTCAGTAAGGACACTACAGAACAGTTGATAAAAAAGAAAAGAATTTCAATTTAAAGTTGAGAGTTTAAATGAAAACATACAAGCTAACAAAGACAGCATTGCTGTCATCAACAACAGAGTAGATACTGAAGTAGAAAGATTAGATCAGAGAATAGACAAAACATCAGAAAACCTTAAACAAGAATAAAACCTGTATACCACTAATGTATATACAAAAGTAGAAAATATACACACTAAATATACACAATTGGAAGACACATTGATGTCCAAACAAATATTTTACAATCAAAATACAATGTATGGACACATCCAAGTGAAATACTTTTTTGGTGAAAATCTGCACCCTATTGACTTTATTCACCAATGTAAGGATATGTTTGTAGTCGGAATGTCAGATAACATAAAAATTAAGTTAGTAAAAAGGTTTCTAGAAGGGGAAGCCCTATCCTGGGCAAATGAGAATAATGAATCTTGGGATGCTTTTGAAGAGTTTGAAGGTAAATTTATTTTTAAATTTTGGTCACAATCCATACGAGCCAGATTAAGGTCAGAATTTCTAAATGGACGAGTGTATAGAGGGAACGTAGGGGGAATGCAAAAATTTTGCAGAGATCAATTGAAAAAACTTGCTCAGTTGAATAACTCTTTTGATATTATTACACAAATTGATGTTTTAAAAAGAAGGTTACCAGAGAGACTGCAGTAGGAATTGGTCCATGGACCAGACGATTCATTGGAAGAGTTCCTGAAATTTGTAGATAGATTAGATAGGGCCTTGGAAAGAGAAAATAACCAAAGTTTTGGTTCTGGCAACAACCAGTATGGGGGGTGGAACAGGATTGTAAATAGAGATTATTATGGAAGGAGAGGCTTTGAAAATTCTTGAAGTAATGCTCCAAATAGGGGAGATATGAAAATGATTTCACAAACAATACACATGAGGGAGTATGGAGGAGAGATAACTGGAATGATAGAAATAGGTATTGGGGAAGAGAACAAGATAGAAGGGGGTTTGTTGAAACTAGTGAACAAAATGACAACTACAAACACACAGACCGAGGGAACCAGCTGGGAAATGGTGGACAGCCCCACTAGATGTCCATAGTTTTGGGGCTAGACAATATTAGCACAATACAACACATAACCGAACCTGGAAAAGGAGAGGATACAATGTAAAGAGTAAGTGCCATGAAGATACTAAAGTTGTTAGAATGATTAAATAAGAATTTAATAAGAGGTTTCGGGATACTGTGGGTAAAAGTGATACAGTTAATAAAAACAGTGTTCAAGCTCAGGTAGTTAGTGAAAGTGCATAAGTTGAAGGTATTGCAGAGTTCCATAGTTGGACTGAAAAAGATACTGGTGTTAATAAAAAGTCAGACACACCACAAATAGAATCAATTTTGGGGGGTTTATTTGATAAGAAGGGGGATTATGAAGTGTTTAATGGAGCCTAAGACTCAATTGCTGAGATTGAGATACATAGGGGGGAAACTGAAGATGGGGTTGTTGTGGAGAAGGAGGAAGAAGTAATAGAGGGACATTTAAACAATGATCCGAAGTTAAGTGATGGAGGAAGAAATAAAAGTATTTATAGAACTGAACAGTGATGATGAGGTAAAGGTAAGTGATGTGACAAGTATGGGTAATAATGGGGTTAATTTAAGTGAAATGCAGGCTACGGAATGTGTATCTGATGACAAGCTATTGCCTGTTGGGAACTATGAAACACTAATCTATGAGAATAGTAATAATAATAATAATAATATTAAAGAAAATATAAAGAGATGGAATGTAAATGTGTGTTTTCAAGAAAAAGGAAAAAAATTTTTAGAAGTTTTGTGGAACAACTATGGAAACAGTGTAAACAAAGGTGACTTTTTGAAAGAATTAGCAAAGGTAAGTGCAACCTTGTATCCTACATGGTGGATACGAATCCGTAGTGGACTTCATAAAAAATGGGGTTAAAACAGTAGTTTTTTAAGTGGCAACACAGTGTTAAGAAGAACAGATGAAAACGAAGGTGTATATTTAAATGCTAATGCTTTGCAAACAGAGAGGGATGTGTTTAAGTGTAGGAAAGAGACATTAGACTTGGGAACTAAAGAAATTGAAAATGATCTATTGTTTGAAAATACTGAAATAGACAAAGATGTTGAGCTAGGTGGTCCATATGTTAAAATAAACATTGACAAGTGGGAAGGAAGAGTGTTAGTAGACACAGGAAGTCCTGTTTCTGCCATCACTTCTAGACTTAGAGATAAGCTCAGAAATTCTAAACATTTTCCTGAGATGCCAGTTGTTGGATTAAAAGTGAAAGGAGCTACAGGATGAGCCAGTAAGGTAGTTAAGAAACATGTGTCACTTTTAAAATTGATAACCTAAATTTTAAACATGGATGCTTAGTAGTAGATGGCCTGAATGAAAATTTCATTTTAGGTATGGATTGGATATTGAAAGTGAACGCTGGGTTTAATTTTGCAGAAAATAAATGTGTATTATAGAACCTGCTACGCAACAGAGCTGTGTGGTGAAATTGTTAATTTTAGACTGTGGTGACAGCTTTAACCACATTCAATCAGTATATCATGAAAATGAGGGTGTTTATTACCTGGATGAGAACTTAGAGGGAGATGCAGAGGGTCAAGAGTTTGATAAGTTAGTAGAGAAAAAACTGGGGGAAGCTGAAAGCCTAAATAATACACAGAAGGAAAAATTAAAAGAGTTATTATGGGAATTCCAAGATGTGTTTGATGACAGACCTGGTACAGTGAAATATTATCAATGTATATTACAGTTAAAACCTCATGAATCGTTCTTTATATAACTGTATGGAATACCATTTGGAAAAAGAGATGCTGTGGAGAAAGAAATAAAAAAAATGGAAAATTGGGAAGCTATAGGAAGAAGTTTCAGTGCCTATAACAACCCATTGGTCATTGTAAAAAAGGGAGACATTAGCATTAGGATTGTATTAGAATCCAGACATCTTAACAAGTATCTCATCAGAGAAATCAACCACCTACAAAGTAAAGATGAGCTGTTAGGTAAATTTGAGTGTGTCGAACTTATGACAAGCCTAGATCTCACCACTCGTTTTCATCAGGTTGAACTTAGTCCTGATTGGAGAAAATATACAGCCTTTCTATATAATGGTAAATGTTATCAGTATACAGTCATGCCATTTGGTCTCAATGTATCAGTTGCAGAATTCATCAGAGCATGAGATTTTGTACTTGGTCACGATAGTAGTTCAAAATTAACCATTTATGTAGATGACATTTTAATCACTGGGAAAACTTGGGAAGAACACCATGAATTATTAAGGGAGGTATTTATGAGACTCAGAAAGGTAGGAATGACATTAAAATTAGAAATGTGTAGATTTGGGCTAGAGGAGTTAAGATTTTTGGGGCACATCATTACAGAACAAAGGATTTTGCCAGACGAAGACAAAATTAAAGACATAGAAAATTTTCCAACACCTAGAAACAAGTAACAACTCAAATCATTTTTCGGCTTCACAGGGTTTTACAGGTAATTCATCAGTAATCAAGCATTAAATGCAGTTTGTTTGCATAACTTGCTTAAGAAAAATGTAGTGTGGGATTGGACACCAGAATGTGAAGATGCATTTAACAAAATCAGAACGCAACTATGTAACAGCCAACTTCTACATAGACCAGACATGTCAAGTCCTTTCTGGATAGCTACTGACAGCAGCGATGCAGGGTTAGGAATACATATATCTCAAGAAAAGGAAGTAAATGGAAAAATGGAACACCGAACAATTGCATTTGACAGCAGAATTCTGCAAAAAACATGAAAAACACTACACAGTGACAGAAAAGGAGATACTAGCTATACATTGGGGTTTTACAAACTTAAGAAATTACCTCTTGGGACATAAAGTAATAGTACAGACAGACCACAAAGCATTAAGCTATCTCCAAGAGTGCCGGTTGTACCATAACAGACTCACCAGATGGGCCATGTTTCTCCAGCAGTTTGATTACGAAGTGAGGTACATTCAGGGAAAACAAAATGTGGTAGCAGACGCTTTATCAAAATTACCTTTGGGAAGTGATTTGGAAGGAAGTAGTGGGAAGGAGGAGAGAATTTTCAAAATTATGTTTCTAAAGGGCATTAAAGGGGAAAAGGAAAATCTGTAACGACATTAGGAGGTTTCAGAACCACGATGAAAACCAGAAACTAGTCAAAAGTTACATAGGAAAAACTGGGGGAGAGAAGGTAGAAGCATACTATAGAGTACACAAGGGGATACTATTCAGAAGACCTAAGCCGGATTTAGACCATTGAAAACTGTTGACCTGAGCAACAAATAGATACGCTCATCACTTATGTACATGAGAGCTTTGGCCACTGTGGCACCACTAAGTGTATTCAGAAAATACAGGAGAACATTTATTTTTACAACATTAGCAGAAGAGTAAAGAAAAAGTTATCAACATGTGACAGATGTCAGAGGGTAAAAGTGACTAACCGAACAATTAGGGGAATAATGCAGAACATATTACCCACAAATAAACTCGATCTCGTTGCAACTGACATCTATGGACCATTACCCATGACAAGGGGGGGGGGGCTACAGTTATATTTATGTCATGGTAGACATCTTCTCCAAATTTATAAAGCTTTATCCCTTAAGGAAAGCTACCAGCAAACAGATAGCTTCAAAATTACAAGTAATTATTTCAACACTGTGGGAAAACCACCGGCAATACTTTCAGACAATGGGTCTCAGTTCACCTCTAAATACTGAAAAACTTTTATTGAGGATACGGGAATTAAACACATTTTAATATCTGCTTACCACCTGTTGAGCAACCCAGCTGAGAGATACATGAGATAGATCAGAAGACTTTGCAGAACCTACTGTAGCCAGAATCACACTAATTGGTTAGAGTACATAAATAGTTTCGAAGAAATAATGAACAGGTTACAGCACTCTTCCACTGGATTTTCCCCACATGAAATAATGTACAACCAATACCCCCCTAGTTTCTTCACTAAAAACATAGAGTACCGACCTTGCAAAATTATGTCACACCAAGGAAGAGAGGACTATGTACGGGAAATCATGAAAAAACAAGGAGAATCAAGAAAAAGGCGACATGCAGCCAAAGGAAAAGCTACACAGTTCAAACCAGGGGACCTTGTACTCATCAAGACACAAGAGAAATTAAAATTATTGTCAGCCGAACTTAAGAAGTTTTTTGATATTACATTGGTCCATTTGAAATAAGAGAAAGCCCACATCCTAATGCGTATAGATTTATCTTTCCCAGATCAAGAAGGTTATTTGGATTAAGAAACATCACTGAATTGAAACCATATGAACATGATTAAGCACATTTCCCTTTTGAATATTGTTACTAACCCATTTTCCACAAAGCATTTTACCAGCAAAGATTTTTACTGGGTGTGTCAAATAGTAACTCATCCCATAGGCCCTGGAAAAGTTCCAGATCTCTGAGAGAAGGTTTTTATATTTTTATTGTCACTATTGAATATTAAATTTTGAGACATCTTCTTTACTTGCAATGGGCAAGTTTAACCATGCAACCAAAGAGGTGACAAACATTAATTATCTTCTTTTTTATTGTTGAATATGGGACATACTTGCACCACATATAAAAGGCAATGTAAAAATTGTTTTGCAAGACCCATCATTTTGTTACTATTCTTTTCTTAGGCATAAGATTTGTGTAAAATTTTCTACAGCTAATCATATGTTGCCCAAGATTGATGTTTGTGTTATTTTGTGACCCATTTAAGTGCGCAATTTTCGTATTAATATGTTCCTGTACTATCTTGACTATGTGTCTCAATGGGAGACAATACATAAAAACATTTCTTCCAATCCATACTACATTCATACGCATGACTTGTCTAGTGTTTGTGTGTATATATACCATGTACATACTTATAATTATGTTCTTTGATTTCAATTCCATTATGTGGCTCAAAAAGAGCAGACAGTTGCAATATTTTCTTATCTTAACATCGCATGTGATATATTTGTGTCTGTTTTTGATCATTTTCCGTGTGGCTCACTGGGAGAAAATATTATAATTTTTTTTTATTTTCATATATTAATAAATATTTTTATTATGCTGTCATACTGAGAGTCATAACACAAAGTACATTTGAAACAACAGAACTAAAATATTTGCAGGAAAAAGTCATTTTGAAACGGTGTAATGGTCATTGTATAAATACACAATATGCCTAGTAAAACAAAAAATTTATTAAAGTAGAACTTTTCCAAATTTTAGCCATTACACACATTTCTCCTAGTTGGCTAATGTCATTAACATTCTGTAAATGATAATACCTGAGGGGGGTATTGTAATGGAAACTATTGAAGGTTTTACTTTACCAAAGTATGTGATATCCTCCAAATTCAACAAGTTTAACGAGCATTTGAGATTATAGAAAAGTTATTGTGTATGTTAACGATGATTGCATAACATGTCTCCATACACAGTCAACTCATTAAATTATAGTGAATAACTGACACACACAAAAGTTAATATCACTTGATCACTGATACAGCAAATGTCATCATATAAAAACACTAAGGTCATCTTTAATAATTAATATGAAGTACTAAAAATAGTGGCCAACTCAAGTATTTTGGATCTCCTTAAATAAAAATCACCCAGTGAAACCTATTAGTCCACTACGACCGCTTTCACTCAGTATTTACGTTAAAACTCCTATTTTAGACGAAAACCAATGTAATTCTTAATAATTCATGTTATTTAGTTATTTATAGAAATTAGAGAAGTCAATTGACAAACTTCTAAAAAACTGCCTTTTTGTAAGAAAGAATTATTCTGTCAAGTCAAAGAATCTGTCTGTCATTTTAATAACATGTTAAATTATGTCACTTGATATAAATTAATAACTTTTCTGCACAAATTACAATAACAGATGTACATGTGACTCATAAACTATATGTGTTTTTAGTAGTTCTTTGACAAGAGTAGAAATAGAAGCAGCAAGAGAGGTTGGAGCGCAGTCAGAATGTCACTTTGGTAAAGTGTGTTTGTCTGTTATTGTTCGAGGTGGATGAACAATGCAAAGAACATGTAAAAGAAGTACTTCTTTGTGTTGTGTCATTGTCTTTTGTGGACAGTGGAATTAAGATGGCCACCAGTGTAATAAATATTTGAAGTTTAAGTATTTGTTGGTTTCGCTCATTATTTATCATCAAACGCACATCAGAAACATGGGACGTCATATTTTTAACCCTAGACAACCAGATTTAGAGCCAGCATCAGCATTGAGACACAGCAGCGATCCAGCAAGCAACAGCGATTGCCACAATGCATTTCAATGGCGCCTACATAACATCAAGTGCTAACAAGTTCCGTAAATGGGAGTGAAATAGTGCGATTATAGCAATATCTACAACTAGGCGACCGTTACAACCACCAGCAAAAAGAACTAGCTTTGCATCTTCATAAATGTAGAGTGGCAAGTAGAACCCTGTTGGACACAATTCTTGATACCTCCCCACTCAGATGCCTGTGCTGGTTTTTGCAGACTATCTGTACTGTTATTTTCAACCTTCTACATCCTTCCAGTTAAATATGAATTAAACTGTTTGTGCACTGTCCCACTTGTACCACAATACTTAACTTATCTAGAAGAATTGCATGATTCACACAATCAAAAGCCTTTTAGAGATCACGAAATATGCCAATGAGTGATGTTCGGTTATTCAATGCTTTTAAAATTTCACCAGTGAAGCATATATAGCATTTTCTGTTGATAAGCCTTTCTGAAAACAAAATTGACATCTTGTTAGTACTTCATTTTTACAAACATGTGATGCTACTCTCCAATACTTTACATTTTCAAGAATTTTGGATAAAGCTGTCAGAAGTGAGGTTGGGCGGTAGTTGTTAACATCAGATCTACCCCCTTTATTATGCAATGGTTGACCAATAGCGCATTTCAGTCGATCTGGAAAAATGCCCAATTTCATTGAGCTACTACATATGTGGCTGAGAATCCTACATAGTTGTTGGAAACAAGCTTTTAGTGCTCTGTTGGAAATACCATCAATTCCATTTGAGCTTTTACTTTTGAGCTGATTTATTATTTTCCTAATTTCAGTAGCAGAGGTGGGTTGAATTTCAGTTTTATCAAATTGCATAGGTACTGTCTATTTCTTTTACTGCCTTTCCTTTTCTAATATATAGCTGGATCCTATTTTCTCTACAACACTAAAAAAATGAGTACTAAAAATGTTTTCTCCTTCTGACTTCTTGTTAACAAACTTTTCATTGTGCTTGATAGAAATAAAGTCTTCCTGTGCTCTCAGTTGCCCTGTTTCCTTTTTAGCAATATTCCAAATTGTTTTAATTTTATTATCAGATGTGCTAATCTCAGACATAATGCACATACTTATGGACTTTTTAATAACTTTACTTAATACAGTGCAGTAGTTTTTACAATGTTTCACCGTTTCGGGATCTTTACTCCTCCTAGCTATAAGGTACATTTCCCCTTTTTAGTTACATTTTTATCCATTTAGTGAACCTTTGCTTTTTACATGGTTTCTTACGGATATATTCCACTGTTTTCTTTGGAAACTGTTTTCAAATATACTCACAAAGGTATCATGAGACAGGTTAAATTTTAAATTAGCATCATGTTCCCTGTACACCTCTTCCCAATCCAACTGTTCTTCGTTTCCCTAAAATTTTGAATTGTTAAATCGTTAATTGAATTGACTATTTTGGAGGACTGTTTTGCATTACTGTATGGAGTTATACACTGTAACTAGCTGTGCATCATGATCAGACAGACCGCTGATAACAGGAAAAGTTTTTATTTGATTAGTAACTCATGTCACATTGAAAGATCGTAGTAATACTTCAAGGTCAAGCTGTCTATCAGACTCTTTCAGAAAATCTACACTGAAACCCGCACAAACAATAATTTGCTTTCCTCTATCTGACAGACAGCACAACAAAGAATCCAAGTTTTTCAAAGGGCAATCACAGAATTAGGAATGAGGAAAACAGGTACAAAGAAGGAAACTGAAAAAGACATGGGTAACAGAGGAAATACTTCTGTTGGTCAACGAAAGAAGAAGGTACAAGAATGATCAGGGAAATCCGCTACTAAAGAAATCAAGCTACTTAGGAATGAAATAAACAGGTGGAGCAGGGACTATAAAGCGGGAGAGCTGTGAGAAAAATGTGAAGAAATAGAAAGAAAGTGATCGTCGGAATGATAGACCTAGCATATAGTAAAGACAAAACAACGGTCGCTGAAATTAAAAACAAGGGTGGTAACATTAAGAGTGCAACCGTAGTCCCACTGTTAAATCCAGAGGAGGGAGCAGATGAGCGTAAAATGTGCTTTGAGGACTTTATGAGGGGAGTGACTTGTCTGCTGATGCAACAGAGGAAGAAACAGGAGCCACTGTAGAAGAGATATAGCATCTAGCATACGAATCAAAATTTAAAACAGCTTTGGAAGACTTATAATAGAATAAGGCAGAAAGATAAATAACATTTTATCAAAACCTCTAAAATAACTGGGGGAAATGGCAAAAAACTTTTATCCACGTTGATGTGTAGGCTGTGTGAGTCTCACCATATCCCATCTGACATACAGAAAACATCATCCACACATTACCAAACACTGCAGGAGCCGACAAATACGAGACTTACCATACAATCAGATTAATAGCTCATGCATCTAAGTTGCTGACAAGAATAATATATATGAGAATGGAAAAAATAATTGAGGTTGTGTTAGATGACCTGTTTGGCATTAGGAATTGTTAAGGAAGTTCTGAAGGAGCCATTGGCAATTGGATCAAGACTGTAGAAAAATCAAGATACAGTCATACGATTTGTAGACCTAGAAAAAGCATTAGACAATGTCAAATGGTACAAGTTGCGCGAAATCCTGGGAGACATTGGTGAAAGCTAGAGAGAAACATTTCAATTAGCCTTCAATATATAGAGCCAAGATGGAGCAATGAATGTGGATGGCCCAGAACGAAGTGATCGGATGAAAAAGGGTATAATACATCAAAGAACTAAAGACCCGGAATAACAGGAAGGTTCAAGGGTGGAATTAAAATTTAAGGTGATAGGATACCAATGATACGATTCGATAATTACAGTGCTGTTCTCAGTGAAAGTGAAGAAGAATAAAATGAACTGCTGAGTGGAATGAACACTCCTGTTAGTACAGAATATGAATTGAGAGGAATCGAAGAAAGACAAAAGCGATAAGAACAAGCGAAAATGACAACAGCGACACGCAGCCGTAATGACTGGTGATCACAGAGTGGATGAAGTTAAGGAATTATACTATCTACGTAGCAAAATAACCATGATGGATGGAGCAAGGAGGACATCGAAAGCGACTAGTCCAAGCGAAAATAGTATTCCTGACTAAGAGAAGTCTACTAGTATCAAACATAGGACGTAATTCGAGGAAAAATTTCAGGAAATGTACTTATGGGGCACTGCATTGTATGTCAGTGTAATATGACTGTAAGAAATCAGGAAAAGAAAAGAATCGGACCATTTAAGGTGAGGTGCTACGAAGGGATACTGAAAATTAGGCACACGGATTCTCTGGAGAGTCGGCGAGGAAAGGAATATACGGAAAATATTGACGAGAGAAGGGGCAGTATGGTAGGACATCTGTTAAAACATCACGTAAAAACCTGAAGATTCACATCAAGTACCTCTGCGGGGAGGAGATGGTTTTATGTGTTCGACGATTGGATAAGCTTCGACACTTGAGAGCGAGATTACTGAGCTCTTTAAGTTTTTTACTAAGGTGCCGTGACCAGGGCATAATTCCGATGTTTGCCAGATTAGTACATTTTATAAAAACGACGTCTATGAATAAGATTTTAACAAAAGCTGGCTCTGCTATTGTTGAGGAGAGGATCCACTTTACTCGCCGAAAATTAGACCTGGTTTCTGAAGAACTGTATCGTCTGCACCTGAAGATGTCTGTGGAGATACCCTATGATTCTTGGAATTGGATTGATGGTACAACTTGGGCCAAATCAGACTGGATCCGTGAGGTGGCCACATCCCGACAGACTGCACAATTTAGTCGACTGAAGACGACATCGCAGCGAGAAACTGTTATTCGACGCCCTGTTATTAATATGACAGGTAGAGATTTGGACGATGCTACGATGAAGGTTTTGAGTAAGGGACTGAATTTTGCACCCACGCCACAAGTTCTGCCTTTGCCTTCGTTTATCAGCGCCTTTGAAGAAGCTGTTCGACCACTTCCCTCTGATTCAGCAGAGGAAATAAGACGTGAAACATGCCGTGCAATTATGAAGGATCACCCACAAAGGAGTAATATATCTGTGGCAGAGAGTGCTGCTCTACGCAAGCTTCGCCTGGATACTCAGACGGTGGTACTCCCAGCAGATAAAGGTATTGCTACCGTTTTACTGTCTCGGGACGAATACCATGATAAAATGTACAATTTATTGAGTGTCAACATGTCCCGGAAGATCAGCAGGGATACCACCAATCGAGTGGCGAAGAAAACTGTTTCGCTCCTGAATGACTCTCCCTTTCCACCAGAAATTGTTCGGAGACTGAAACCAAGTGGTCCGGTACCTCCTAGACTTTATGGTCTACCTAAGGTCCACAAGAAAGATGTTCCTCTACGCCCCATAGTGAGTAACATAGGCTCTCCGACTTATGACGTTGCCAAACATCTGGCATCATTGTTGAGGCCTCTTGTGGGAAAATGTACTCACCACATAAGAAACTCGGCTGGCTTCATTAGTAAACTGAAATCATTGAAAATGAACCCGTCTGATATAATAGTTAGTTTTGATGTGGTGGCTTTATTTACAAAGGTTCCCCTTCCAGAATCTCTACAACTTATTGAAAGAAGTTTTGACAAAGAGATTTCAGCTTTATTTAAACATGTTCTGACCTCCACATATTTCTTATTTAACAACGAATTTTTTGATGAGACGGACGGAGTCGCCATGGGTAGTCCCTTATCCCCTCTGGTGGCCAATTTATTTATGGAGGACTTCGAGGAAAAGGCGCTTGAATCTGCTGACTTGAAACCCACGGTATTCTGGAGGAACGTTGATGACACCTTTGTCGTTTGGCCCCATGGTGAAGACAACTTGCAAAACTTCTTAAGACATCTGAACTCCCTCCACGATCTAATTAAGTTCACAATGGAAATTGAAAAGGAGGGATGCCTTCCATTCTTGGATGTTTTGGTTCGGCGCAGAGAGGATGGCACTTTGGGACATGAAGTATATTGGAAGCCGACACACACCGATCTGTATTTACGTGCAAATAGCTGCCACCATCCTGCCCCGACAATGAGTGTTCTCCGAACTTTGACTCACAGAGCGCATGTTATTTCTGACGAAAGCAGTCTGCAAGATGAACTTTCCCACTTACAAAGAGTGTTTGAAGACAATGGGTACTCTCCACAACAAATACAGAGGACACTGAAAATGAAACCGAAAGAGGCCACAAAGAAAGCAGAAGAAGATGAAGAAACATTTAAATCCATGGCCTTTCTGCCATATGTTGGTAGCCTCTCATCAAAAATAGGACGCATTCTCGGCAGACACAAAATAAAAGTGATTTTTCGTCCTCCACCTAAGACAGCTGCACTCGTGGGCTCTGTCAAAGATGATTTGCTGCTCCGAAAATCTGGAGTTTACAAAATTCCATGTGAATGTGGCCTCTCTTACATCGGACAAACAACTCGTACTGTCCAAGAAAGATGTACAGAACACCAGAGGTACACACGACTTTTACAACCCAACAAGTCGGCCGTGGCAGAGCACTGTATTGATAATGGTCACAGTATGTTGTATGACAAAGTCGAAATTTTGGCAACTACATCGTAATTTTGGGACTCGATAGTAAAGGAGGCAATTGAAATTCGCTTGACGACGAACTTAATTAATAGAGATAGTGGTTTCAATCTTGATAAATCCTGGAATCCGGCACTTGCTGTGATAAACTCGCAAAGACGTCGTCACAGTGCAGCTCACAATGCTATATCGATATGCCAACAAAGATCAACTGCAGAGGCATAGATACAACTCGCGCATTATGCACGTCTCTGCCGCCGACCAACGTCTCTGGCGCATTTGCATCTGTGGCCGCATGCGCGGTCGCGCGGTACAACAGTATAAAGGGACGAAGCAAGCACTGGAGCGGCAGTCTAGCTGCTCACTCTGAAGATGGCTGAACGTTTTACAGCCAAAATATTAGAAGAAGAAGGAGATTTCTTGCGGCTGCACACCCGAAACTTAATGGAACATCACGTAATATTGTCCACGGTACTAGAGGAGCTGTGCTGGATGTAACCTGTGGAGAAAGACAGAGATTGGAATACATATAGCAAAGAATTGAGGATGTAGGCTGCAAGTGCTACTCTGACGTGAATAGGATGGAAAAGGAGAGAAACTAGTGGTGGGCCGCATCAAACCATTCAGAACACTGATGACTCAGAAAAGAACAATGTTTGTAATTAGAGAGACGAGGAACTCCCAAAGGCTGTGGAAACTAGCCCGACGGGCCGTGTCATTCGTTTGTAACAACCTGCTGCCAAATTTTGAAGGGACTATCTTAAGTGGTCGTCCTAAGGAGATGACATTTTGAATCCCATAATGAATAATAATTCACTTGATAACGTCCAAAATTTTTACTACATCTGTTCTGGTTTGCGAGGTGAAGCAAATGACATTTTGAAACATACGGTATACCTGTCATATAAGGGAATCTATCGATTGCTTGGGGACGAATCATGCAGAGATATGATAATCCAAAAATAATTGCTGCCAGACATGCAAAAGCTTTTTTGGCCTTGCCTGCAGTCGGCCATTGCTCGGTAGCCGATTACGGGCATTTCATTAAACATGTGAGTATCCAGTAGCAGCTCTTAAACCTGATATTCCACTGTACGAAGTCACTCATCCATAAGCAGTTCCAGCTGATTTATGGCCCATAGACCATAATGAGTGGAATGTAAAAATTTCTACGTCCACGTTCGCCACATTGAATCAAGTGATAGATTTTTGGAAGCAAAATGTGGGACTCTTGTGCTAATCAGATTCAAGGACATCACCTCAAAGGTTCCGCAAGGAAATGCCAATGACGAAATCAAACGAGGCATGTGAATATGTCTCACCTGGCTAACGCTGATACTGAACAGATGTGTCAGTTTTGCAGCGAACCTCATTTTGTCAGTAAATAAAAAGAGTTTCATGTGCTAAATATCGACGAGCCACGGGGATTTGTAAGGAGAAATAACCTTTGTTTATTGTGCATGTCCCCTGGTCACGTCTCGAGTAACTCGAGTAAATGCAAGGTTTCTCCTCGTAAGATCTACAAAGGAAGTAACAATGCAATGATCCTCAAGTCAATTGACAAACATTGTACACAGGCTGATAACTTTAAAAGCTGCTCCGTGTCCCATGAGGTTACTGAAGGGGGACTGCACCGCAGCGGTACTGCGTTTCTAGCAACAACAGCTGTCAATATTAAAGGCGGCATGGGCAGATGTCAGTCTCTTAGGGTGCTCCTCGACAGGACGAACCAACAGTTTTTTATAGTCAAGGTATGACGGAGGAACTGGAACTGATACTGAGTAAACAGTCACTCACAGCTTAATGATTCTCGCATTAGGATCACTTGCGCAGTTGTGGACAGTGTCACCAGTGAGATGCTATCTAGCCAAGTAGAAACAACAATTTGTAATATACCGTTTGGTCTGTCTCCAGCTGATCCCGGTTTCGACAAGACTACGGAAACAGATACCGTTCTGGAGGCATATGTTTTCTTCGATACCTTAGACAAGGGATGATTAACGAAGCCAAAGCACTCCACACTGATTGACACAAAATTTAGCTGGATTTTGTCAGATAGGACTCACCCAATCCCGCAGAAGGCAAACAAAACAAATCATGTAAGAACAGATTCAACATCTAGCTGGTAGTGATAGAAATCGGAGGTTTGTAGGCTGGTTCGGTGAGTCGCGACAACCCTCTCGACGACTGAAACAACTGAGATTGGTTGCACTGGTGGCAATATGTACAACAGCTGTAAGGCTTTGGGAGAGGTGGCCCAGTGAGCACATACATCAGGTGCTGCAAAGCACTTTTGGACATCGGAATGAAGATCATAGTGTCAGATCGAGAATGTCGTCGTAGTCAAGGAAGACAACAGCCTTCCTTGGTGTGCAGGTTGGGTCATTTCGATCAGTTGTTTCATTTAAAGTACAATAGTGTACACGTGGTGATGTTAAAGCCCGTCATTGACAGGTTGAAAAGCGATATTTCTGAAATTTTGTCCGCCGCTTAAGCAGTGAAGCGGTAATTCGTCGTTCCCTTTCATTTGTGAGGTGGTACACAATCAAGCCTGACGCCAAACTGATTTTTACGGCAACAAATCACAACACACAATCTCAGCCTGAGAAGCTGCAAATACTGACTGTTGCTGTCAGCATTAATTTCTTAACTATAATATTGCATGCCGTAATATTTTCCTTGCTTTTCGTATCTTACATTTCAATGCTTTTCATGCCTCTTATACAATGGGACAGTACTATTTACTGTTTTTTCTATTTCTTGCTTGTCAGTACGTTTCGTATTTCTTATGCAGTGTGGCAGTAATATTTATAGTTACTTTAAGATCTAAAAAATTACTATGTTTCATGTTTTTCGAGCAATGAGAGAGTATTTTCTTTTTTTGCTTTTTATGTACACTACATATTACTTTATTTCATTTTCATATGCCCTGGTATTGTGTTAGTGTTTACCGTGTTTGGAACTGACATTTTCTTCTAGCTCGCTAAATTTATGGATATCTTGTAAAATGAGAAGTCTTATTTTAGAGTGAGTTCCATAACTCAATTAGCCACTCCAAATGCCATATAGTAGCGTCTTGTAAATGGGAACGCTCACCTTGTGCAGTATAACCTGCTCCCTGTCAGGACTGCTGTAACTTTAGGTGTGCAGAAATAATATTTCCAGGTCCTTTTTCCTCGCAGGTTCCGCTGAGCGGCCTTGAGAGCTGCTACACCAGGTAGCGTATAGACTCTGCAGCGAGCAGACTTACATCTCGACCATCCAGGGCTGCAGACAGTGTGCACCTTGTAAGACACTACTGAAGTTTTGTTCCAACTCGTCACTGTGAAGTGTAAATAAGGGGGAGTAGTGTACAAACCAAACTTAAACGTACCGTTGCAGGACCAGAGGCCTGCAAGCGAACTGCGTACTAAATGTTTATCTACAGATTACATACAATTAGTAAAAGCAGTACACTAAGAGCGATACCGGAACTTTAAATCTATGATCCAGTAACTGTATGTTCTTGAGAAATGTAAAACGGTTAACACACAAGGTGATCTCCATCACGAAATAGTACATTAGCAAGGAATATACCACAGCACTTTTATGAGTGTGTTTCAAGTTAGTCATAAGTAAAACCGTGTATAGATGGCCCAAGACAACTTTCCTACGGAACTTTAAAATTCAGTAACCTATGTTCCATAGGATATGTCATATCTGTGCTTCTGTGAGATTTTTGTGAGCGCGTGTCCTGTTGTTCTATAACTGTTTCTTTTTTCATTTTTGGAGATGTGAATAACCAAAGATGTCGTATACAGAACGAAAGAGTTATTTAAGATGTGCACATGTGTATGTTTAAAATATCGCAAACTATAAAACATAAATGAAATACGAATTTGGACATCGGTACGTATTAGGCTGTCCGTCCTACATGGAAGCTACAGAGTGGCTATGCAGATCTAAACCTTGAACGTGAATATGGTTTTTGAAAAAAATCTGTATACAAATGTTGTACAAAGATTTTAAAACTATTCTAAATAAAATAAAAGGAACTCAGATCAGTGTGGAATAATAATAAAACAGTACTAAAATGAGCTCAAGGTATTTCAATATCAAGTAAAACCTGTCATGTGTGAACTTAGAATGCAAGTGCCGAGGTTGTGTTAGTACACGAAAGGATAACCATGAGAGCTCTAGTGAGCGCTAGAGGTTAATCAAGGTTTGTACAGCAGTGCAATGGAGAGTGAAGAAGGAAAGTGAATCAAATTTTCATTTACCTTTGATGAAACGTGAGTGATGACGTATAGAGTAAATCCTAGGACAGCATCTTCAGCGGACGAAATCTTCGGTTAAAAATGATGCTCTTCTCATTACGGTAATACAGGACATTGCGCAACAAAACACTGCGGCAAACGTGCGCAACTAAGCTAATGCAGTACAAAAAAACGAAGAAATGTTGAGACTGAAAAGACTACCACCGAATGAAAATAACAAACATGCAGATATGCGATGATATCCCCAGTGCTGAAACACGGATCAAAACGAGTCAAAGTAAACAAGTAAAGACTAAATATTTTAAATTATTATAAACCTCAAAGAGGTGGGTAAATGGCGAGGGAGGGGTGGAGGGTGGTGGGTAAGAGGGGTCCATAAACCCCTATCACCTAAATGAAATTATGCATGACTAAGTTGCTGTCTAGTGAAACGTGTGTGCGGCAAATGTGAAAACGCGAGCTATGGTGACGTTATTCCTGTCCGTCGAGGTTGTGCAGCATACAGTTAAGGACTTCTTCGTACAGCGGGGCACGAAGCTATACCTCCGTCTCTAATGACCTCGTTGCCGACGGGACGTTAAGCACTAACCACCACCACCACCACCACCACCGCTATACCAAATTGGAATCTTCAACCTGCTGCGTCAGGGAGATGATTGCCTCAGTGTTGACGACGATTTCGTTTGATTGGTGACAGAGTCTGGATTGTACGGTATTCGAACGGAAATTTTTTTATCTCCCTTCATATTCTGTAATAAAGTTTTCACATTGTCAAATACGGAAATATTTAATTGCGCATTTGAGTGTTAGGGTGAATTAGGTAAAACTTGCACCGCAAATTTTGCAGAAATGGAGCTGCTATTGATGTGTGGTTTTCACAGAATGGATTCAATGTCACAGGTTTATAGTGTGAGTCGTTTACGGGATATCGTATTTTGAAAAATTCCCACACTGACACCTGTACAATACCTGTGGTAGCACTCAGTAGAGAAGTGCATAAACTTTTTATATGGATTCTGACAAGTGACGAGACAGCTGAACATCGCAGGTTGTGTTCAAAATGAACACCGGAGGTATGGAAAGACTGCTACACATGTGCTTGCATTTCAGAAGAGATGCCCGATCAGGGTGCATAAATACGTTGTAGCATATCCTCGGGTGTGGTGTATTTTTTAGTCAGTGTCCTTTAGTTTACCCAACAGAAAAAAATCTGCAGGCCTCAAATCCCGGGGAACGGGTCGACGAAGGTACAGAACTTCAGCGTCCAATCCAACTACAAGGAAACAATTTTATAAGAAATGCTCTAGTACTGCGTACACTGTGAACAGGAAAGCAGTCACGTTGGTACCGCAGGTTCCTCCTAGTCTGCAAGGAACGTCTTCTATCGTCCGTAGGAGATAGTTGTTAGGAGGATACGGCACTTACGCTCATTTAGTATTCGATATGTGAAAAACGGGCCTATAAACTGATGGTTCACTATCCCACACTACACGTTTACACTCCAGGGACGCTGACGGTCCTCATGACGCAGCCAACAGGGATTGTGAACAGACCAATAGTGCATGTTTTGGCGATTAACCTGGCCATGATTGGTAAATGTGACTTCATCACTAACCAAGATGCAGGAGATGATACATCTGGAATATGATACATCTGGAATATACCCATATACAGAATTTAACACGATTCTCGTAATCCTTTCTATGCAGCTTTGGCCAGAGAAGAATGAGATAGGGATGGAACCTATGTCGACAGAGAGCGCGTAGGACACTGACTCACGCCAACTGGTCGTGCAATTGCATGGGAGGAGGAGGAGATTAGTGTTTAACGTCCCATCGACAACGAGGCCATTATAGACGGAGCACAAGCTCGAGTTAGGGAAGGATGAGGAAGGAAATCGGCCGGTCCCTTTCAAAGGAACCATCCCGGCATTTGCCTGAAGAGATATAGGGAAATCACGGAAAACCTAAATCAGGATGGCCGGACGCGGGATTGAACCGTCGTCCTTCCGAATGCGAGTCCAGTGTGCTAACCACTGCGCCACCTCGCTCGGTCAATTGCATGGGACCTAACGTGTTGTTTCCTTCTAATAGCTGACATGGTTGGCGCCTATTATGATATATTGCCGCATATACTATACAAGAATGAAGTGCATTCTTCCTGCACTCTCCATACACTATGAACTATCAGCTTTTTCTGCCTTGGTCAATCACATCTACAATCACACCATTTGCTTGGACTTTACACACTAACTGACAAGCAAATTGCAATGTACTCACGGAACACACAAGCACGCTGTAAGCAAATATAACATCATACCTTGAAACTATACAGCTTAAATGGCGCAAACATGTATCGGTGTGGAAGATTTGCACAATACGATATCTCGTAAAAACTCACATTAGACTCCTGCAACAAAAACCACAATTTACCCTAGATTTAGATTTGAACATGGATTTACTTTCAAAATCTTATCTTAAAGAAAATACTTTACTTACTAGCGATTCATCAAGAACTTTAATACATTCAATCACACTATGTGAGCGTGGAAGTAGTTGCCAGTGGGTAACTGATGAAAACAAATTTCTTTCAACAAATTGAAATTTTATTCCTAAAAAGCCTTTCTTTTTTTAAGAAAGAACGATTTAAAAATTACAATCAGAAAGCACCCTTCAAATATCGTGTTACAATTTATTCAGAGGCAGAAACAACATTTATTTTGTTCATAGTATGAGCTTTCGGGCTGAGAAGATTGCTACTCCCTTTTAACACGGCCGTAGTCACGACCGCTCACAACAACCTGCGAAAGACTACGCTGGTGCAAATCTGCAACACACCAGATTACTTTAAATTAAAAATTTTAACAACTCACACAAACACATAAACTGTGCACCCAGTTGGAGGGATGGAAATGGTAGCAAACACTCACATTTATAAAACAAAATTACTCGCCACCGAAAGTGCCACTTGTTTTTCAAAGAAAACACTTACAGTGGTAGGGTGGCAACTTTAACTACTAACATAACGATTTAAATAAAAACCAATGAAATGCAGTGTTGCATAAAATATACAAACATGCTCTACATTAGACATATACCGCCTCTCAAGATGATAGGCAAGATAAAAACATTTCAGGAACTCGGCCTTTAAACCTTAAGCAATAAATTCGTGAACACCGAATCCGACAAACATGACTGACGCAACTATTAACGTATGGCAGATTGACAGGGGGATTACTGAACAACTCGACCCACAGATTGCTCTAACCCGCCCCTGCTCCACAAGGAAGAAACGGACCACCCAATTCATAACCAACCACCTTCCCGCAGGTGGGAAAACAAAGAAGAATGGTGGGACGACAAAGCGGCTGGTGCCCTCACCAAGAAAACAAGTAGAATTTAACAAGTAAATGAAACAACATATCACCAATCACTTAACTTCTAGTAACCTTGGACTTCTCGAGAAGACCTGGCGCAGCACCCCCAACGCTCTCCCGAACCGTCCGCTGCCAGCCGCTTCAACGGACGCAGGAAGACGCGTCGATCTCCCGCCTCACGGTGGCGCAGCTTGCACCGGCCAGCCCGATGTCGTGGTTTGACTCCTGTTGCTCGACCGCGAAGCCACTACCCCTTTCCATACGGCGCGGCCCACTGGACACACGTCGGGACCTCACATGCGCCGACGCTCAAGGCGGACAATTCATCTTGTGTCTCAGTGCGCGACTGACCAACCGATCGATCCAACCGCCAATGACCAATACCTGAGCAACTCGAGCAGGCTGGTGGCCTAACGCGCAGACTCAGATGCAGGAACTCAGCCCCGACCGGGCGACCACTAGCTCATTTCTGTTACTGGCGGAGTAGCAAGACTCTCATTTTCTAGCTTTAAAGTTTGATCCAAACGACAGAAATACTATCACTCCAACGACAAACAGACACTAACTGCCGCACAAATGCGAACGAGAGACAGAACTGCAACTGGTGACGCGAGACTGACCCAGCCTCAGTCCGACTGACCAACCGCCACTGGCGAGCTTACAGTGCTCCTTAAATGCACGTGACAGGGGACCTTTCCCCTCTTCCACCAAAGGGAGATACCAAAGCTGCGATTGCCAAAACGGAGGGCGACTGCTTCATAGTACGCGCTGTGGGGCGCTCTTCAAAACAGCAAATTTTACCACGGCTCAAGGTTGTTAGTGTCAATGAGCATTGTTCCATTTAAAAAGGGAATGTCTGCACAACAGAACATTTTCTGAGTCTTATTACAATCAACTTATTGGCTAACAATATGAGCTTCTCACAACCAACCCATTCTCCGAAAACACCACGTCAGTAGCTCATTCAATGGTTACAATATATTGCAATGCAAATTTTAGGTGCTTGAGGCTATATATCTACACACACACACACACACACACACACACATATATATATATATATATATATATATATATATATATATATAGGGTGAGTCACCTAACGTTACCGCTGGATATATTTCGTTAACCACATCAAATACTGACTAACCGAGTCCACAGACCGAACGTGAGGAGAGGGGCTAGTGTAATTGTTTAATACACACCATACAAAAATTCACGGAAGTATGTTTTTTAACACAAACCTACGTTTTTTTTAAATGGAACCGAGTTAGTTTTGTTAGCACTTCTGAACATATAAACAAATACGTAATCAGTGCCGTTTGATGCATTGTAAAATGTCAATTACATCCGGAGATATTGTAACCTAAAGTTGACGCTGGAAACCCCCGACGTTCAGTTGCGTGTTGTAACAAACACGGGCCACGGTCGGCGAGCAGCACCTGCAGGGACATGTTTACGATGACGACCGTGTTTACGACTGTGGCTGTAGTGCACTGTCGTGGTTTGGTCTAGCTGTCGCAGTGTCCGCATGTAGCGCTTGCTGCTATTGTTATTCTGCATCCGTCTCCGCACGCAGACCAACTGTAGTACACCGTGTTACCAGATGTCTGTGATAGTGTAGTGTTGTAGGAACTGTGACCATGGTGTATTCGGACTCTGGAATGGCGGAGATGATACTCATCTATGGCGAGTGTCGACGAAATGCAGCTGAATCCTGCATGGTGTATGCAGAACGGTACCCGGACAGAGAGCATCCAACGTGCCGCACATTGCAAAACATCTGCCGCCAACTTTATGCAACAGGTATGGTCGTAGCACGCAAACGGGTCCGTAACAGGCCAGTCACAGGAGAAGAGGGTGCAGTTGGTGTGTTAGCTGCTGTTGCCATGAAGCCACACGTGAGTACACGGGACATTGCGAGAGCCGGAGGACTGAGTCAAAGTAGTGTCATGCGCATACTGCATCGTCATCGCTTTCACCCGTTTCATGTGTCGCTACATCAGCAATTACAAGGTGATGAGTTTAATCATCGAGTGCAATTCTGTCAATGGGCATTAACAGTGAATGCGTAGCAGTTCTACCTGTTTACCGATGAATCGGGTTTCACAAACCACAGGGCAGCGAATGTACGGAACATGCATTACTGGTCCGTCGAATATCCTCGCTGGCTCAGACAGGTAGAGCGACAGCGACCGTGGACTGTAAATGTATGGTGTGGAATCATTGGCGACCACCTCATTGGTCCTCACTTCATTGCAGGGGGCCAAACAGCTGTAACATACATCGCGTTTCTACAGAATGATCTGCCAACGTTGCTCGAAAATGTCCCACTGGAAACGCGTCGACGTATGTGGTATCAGCATGATGGTGCACTTGCACATTCTGAAATTAACACTAGGCTGACCCTTGACAGGATGTTCGACGGGCGTTTCATAGGACGTGGTGGACGCATAAATTGGCCAGCCTGTTCTCCTGATTTTACACCTCTGGACTTCTTTCTGTGGGGTACGTTAAAGGAGAATGTGTACCGTTATGTGCCTACAACCCCAGAGGATATGAAACAACGTATTGTGGCAGCCTGCGGCGACATTACACCAGATATACTGCGGCGTGTACGACATTCATTACACCAGAGATTGCAATTGTGTGCAGCGAATGATGGCCACCACATTGAACATCTATTGGCCGGACATGTCGGGACACACTCTGTTACACTCCGTAATTGAAAACGGAAACCACGTGTGTACGTATAGCTCACCCCACATGATAATGTACATGTGCGTCAGTGAAAAAGACCACTGTTCCAGTCTCTTCTGTACCTAAGGTACATCACCGTTCCCTTTGGATCCCTACGTAATTCGATGCTCTCCGATACACACGATCGAACAGCGGAGGAGTGGTACTCAAGCGTCAACTTTAGTTTACAATATCTCCGGATGTAATTAACATTTTACAATGCAACAAACAGCGCTGATTCCGTATTTCTTCATATATTCAGATGTGCTAACAAAACTAACGGGGTTTCATTTAAAAAAACGTAGGTTTGTGTTAAAAAACATACTTCCGTGTATTTTTTTATGGTTGGTATTAACCAATTACACTAGCCCCTCTCCTCACGTTCGGTCTGTGGAATCGATTCGTCAGTATTTGATGTGGTTTACGAAATATATCCAGCGGTAGTGTTAGGTGACTCACCCTATATATATATATATATATATATATATATATATATATATATATATATATATATATATACTGCCGAGAACAGACCAAATACTATTGGAATAAACACCTTCCAAAAGCAAATTATGCATACAGAATTATTAAATATATAAATATGTTTTCAGAATAAAATGGAAATCACGAGTCTATTTAAGGTCCTAATATGAGAATGCAGACATTCTCTGCGAATCTCTCAGATGAAATCATCTCGGGTGGACATCCTAGTCAACACGTTGTTCTCCAGCAACGTTTCAGCAGGTTTCTTACCTGCCATCTTCAAGCGAAGTCGCCTGAAGATGGAAAGTAAGAAGCTCGCTGTAACGTTGTTGGAGAACAACGCATTGACTCGTCTGTTAACCCGTGTTGATTTTTCAATGTAAGGCCCTCTTCAACAAATCGGACTAACCTTTTTAAAAATTCTGCCCTCGTCCTTATCACAGTAGAAAACAGTCTACACTATCAAATGCAATTATGTTCATATACTATTTAATTTGCAATTCGAAGAACATTTAGGGAATTTTGCGAACTTCTTAGTCATGGAACAATTTTACTGAACTTCACAGTCAACTTTCGAATAATTGTAATTAAAGCTTTGTTATCAGGACAACAGAGATGAAAAGTAAAAACAATTACATTTTTATAACTAATGAAGAGGAGGTTTACTATTGCAACACTAACTCAAGAAATATTTTAAAAGATTATTATTTTATATGAATAAACTTTCAATCAGAAATGATTTGTACTAAAAAAAGTTTGTATGATTCTGTGAATCCGAGCATTCAGTCTGGCGTTTTTGGGCCATTTCCCTTAGTTACACACCTGGATGGGTGAACGCATTAAGAAATTAATACTGGTGACCATAGGTAAATATATATGATATATGAACTCTCCAGGCGCGTCAAATAAACGCTAAAACACGCGCACTAAAATAAAAAATCTGTCGCTCTGCAAAACTGGTGTAAAACATAAAATCCAATGTAACAGAAAAATAAATGAACGGCCCACTTAACATAATTACTCATACATCTGCAGGGACCTAATTGGTATGCTACCGGACTGGAAGCATTGCCTGCCTCATGTGTTTTAAACTGCTTCGCTACACGGAGGACATATTCTTCCAAGTTATTCATGCTGGCAGTTGTTTTTGATTCGAATTCTGGAATACTTATTTCGTTTTTTTTGTGAAAGTATTTCGGAGAAACATGTTTAGTAACTCTACTCAAGTGGTACTGTCATCAATGAGACAACCATTGTTATCGTGGAGTCAAAGTATCGATTGCGCCTGCCACTCTCATATTTTACGTGCCACCAGAGAGTCTTTGGGTTTTCTGCCAGATTTAGAGTCAGACGGAAATACTAAGCCGGCCGCGGTGGTCTCGCGGTTCTAGGCGCTCTGTCCGGAACCGCGCGACTGCTACGGTCGCAGGTTCGAATCCTGCCTCGGGCATGGATGTGTGTGATGTCCTTAGGTTAGATAGGTTTAAGTAGTTCTATGTTCTATGGGACTGATGACCACAGATGTTAAGTCCCATAGTGCTCAGAGCCATTTGAACCATTTGAAAATACTAAGAGCATCTCGCTTTGAAGTTCGCAGGGTAAAGTAAAAGGAATAAATTAATGTGACGTTTAATGTTTGGTTTATCCCTCTGTCGTAATGACAATATCTATTCCAGTGTAAGTTAAAAATTATATACTTCTACAAGTATATAAAGGCAGCTATGACTTGTGTAACTGAATGCATTTAGATAACTGTACCGACATGTAAAGAAAGCGGCTCTCAGATATCCAAATAACAGAACAGTGCTTAAAGAGGAATATCCATCCCGTTTAACTTTACTTTCGCTTGTTCTCCCTTGTGATACAGACGTAGGTACTATTATTTGGTAAATCTTTAATTTTTGTATTGTTTTGAATGATAAGTAAAATAATTAGAAAACGTGTCTACAGTCAGTGTAGTCATGTGTAGAATTCTCATATTTTCTGGAGACGGTGTGTCAGTAAGGATGTGTACGTTGTTCGAAAGCTATTAGACGGATCCCGTATTACGTATTGCTGTTTAAGCATTTCTATCAGAACAAAAGCTGTATCTTTTAGTATGAATTCCGAAGGTGCAAACCAAATTAATACTGTCCATGGGTAATCTTCTTATCGAACAATAGGACGCTTATCAGTATCTACGGCCTGGTGCACCCTCCGATCCATAAGCGATAGCATTTCAATTTCCTTTCAGGAAGTTACTTTAGCACTCAGAGGAATAATTTACATTTTCGGATGTTTGGATATACATTCAGTAGGTCAAGCTGTCACTTTTGTGATGGGTACTTTCGACGAAATACCCTTAATTTATTCACTACATACTGCTGAACAAATGTATTTATCTCTTTCATTTGTATCTGCTCCTTACTGCCGTCCAAAATATATATTGCAGAAACCACTATCGGTTCAGGAACAGATTCTAGGAGATCGTTTCAACTTCAAACGGTTGTTGTGGTCTAAATGAATGTCTGATATCAGTTACAGTTACTTTACAGAGTATGTCTACATCTACTTCTACATGTTAGTATTGGCTAACTATGACGAAATAACGGAATATCGAGATAACTGTGTACTTAAAAGAGGCGGATATTTCTCTTATTTATCACTCTCGGGAAATTTATGGAGGATAACAGCAATGCAATGATATAAAATTATTAGAGTGCGCAGCAACGACTACTTAAAGTATGTGTATAATTTCGAAGTAGAGCCTCACACGCACTCCAGATTTCACCTCATATGGATAGTTGGTTTGCAAAGAGTTATTTGTTTCCCTTTTTGTATAACTTTGGTTTTATTTGCCCTAACTCGAGCAGCTTCTCGTCATATAACTGTGTAGGTCCTGTCTACATTCATACCCTTGTGGACCATGTGGATGACCACATACTGCACTCTTCAGTGTAGGATACACGATTGCCTTTTATTACACCATCAGTGCATAGTTGGCGGTCGGTGACAGCGATCGGTGGTTTCACAAAACCTCACGATGATGACGGAGGAGGATGTACAGTGCTGCAAGAAAAGAGCTTCTCATACTGCTCGCGTGATGCCTGGTAGGCGTCCAATTACGGGCAACGACGGAATGTCCACAACACTGCTTGGGCACTGTTTGTTCACAGTATGACTGCACATGAGCACACGGTTCGCAGTGCGTAGCGGGGATCTCAGAGGAATTTAATCTCCTTCTACACAAGGATCTCACCACTCAAACAGAGGTTCACCGTGGCTAAACAATAACAATGGTATTTCTTGAAATGTTACGTTAGCAGCATAAAGGCATTGTTCCAATATGTGCAAGAAAATGTTAAGTCCAATAAGCACGCAAAAGTCATAATTAAGAATATAATTTATGTTAGTTGATAATAACAAATGTTACCAGTTTTTGCAAATGAGTGTTTACTATTATGTTCAAGCAGTAGTTCAACCTCTAGTTGCAACTAGTCGTTGAAAACTTAAATAACGTTTCAATGACCGTAGAACAGAAAACATTTCGTCTTATTAACGTGTTCAACTTCATGACAGCAGTAACTGAGAAGAAAAGATTTCAAGTGTAAAAAATATAGGAATATTAATCACAATATTAGTATATTCAGAGCTTAGGTATCTGCACATTGCCTGGGTTCTGCACATTGCTATGACGGAAATGTAACATAACTATAGAGTGCAACTGGCACTCGGCGGGGTGAGTGGTGTAGTGGCCGCTTGGTGGAGAAGAATGGTACAATGCTGATCGAGATAAATGTTTTATTCAACTTTAAATACATATCACGTCGTTAGCTGTGTCAGGGGGATTCAACACACTCCATCATCACGGGCGGCATCGGCTCACAGGCGGCCGTTTCGCCCCTTCCCTGAGATTGTGTTGTCAGGCAGATCAAAGACTGGGCTGTGACAGTAAGCCAACGCCTTGATGTCAGCGACGTTCTCCTATTTCACTTGTGTCGGTGTTTCTTTGGGGATTGGCTGCACTCAACCATCGCCCATGTCCACAGGTCATGTCGACTGCTGAGGCAGGTGGAGATTACCTTGCGCGACTCACGATCCGCAGCACTGTGGCTGGACTCTAGCGAAGGCAGGCACAGATGATGGGTCAGTGGCGCTACGGCACCAAGTCCCATAAGGAGACCCAGTGCAGGCAGCGGCTGGCCCGACACAGCCATGGATGCAGCTGGCAGTGCCCACTTATCTAATCATCTACTGTGGTGGTGGTACCGCACTGCAAATGGATTTGCCTCAAAATCGATAGCTATGTGTGTGGCTCTAAGTCACGTAGCTCAAAGTATGGATGTTGTCGTGATGGGGTGAGATCACTCTGGTACTTTTGCTATTACAGCTGCACAGTGAGGTTTCGACCAGCATGACTGTACCATTTCGCAATCTTCTTGCGTGTTGCTTAGTCAGACCCACATATCGCCACACAGCCCTTACCGGCCTGTAGGTGCTACTTCAGTACTCCTCGGCTGCTTCCTTAGAAATTCGACTAAAAACTGGGCAGTTACACTGCATAACACTAGAGAGACAATTACGACGTACACAATTTTGTACACATATGAAGCAAACTAGTACGAACTACAAGTTACACAGTCACTTCTCTGTTTGGTTGTAGGCACTTAGCTGCAACACTGGCAGAAATGAAATCACCGCAGCAAGCCGCTAGAGTACTAAAAAAAAGTGGACTCACTGTTTTGAACACGAAAATGTCTCCCCTATTATATTGGTTTCCTCAGATTTTCACACTTTTTCAAAATGCCAGACAAATTGGGAGGGCAGCAGAAATATTATAGCCGATTACACCGACCCAGATTTCTTTAGCCACAGCATCACTGACGAAAGGTGGGTGCATCACTGCGACCCCCAAGACAAAGGAGCAAAGCAAATGCAGGACACATGTGGATTAATCACCACCAAAAAGATTTGGTACAGCCATGATCGTACAAGACACTTCGGAGTGTTATTTGGTACTGCCATGGTGTAGCACTACGGATTTTGAATGTATGGAGCGGCAGTAACAGCAGAACATTGGCGAATTATCCCGACGAGGTTGTAGGAGGCTGCCACGTCGAAGCGCCACAAGGAGCTCTCCATGGCAAAGGACACTCCTGACGGCAAAGGACACTGTCACATTGCTGCATCTTTCGATAATCAGTTTTGACTCTCTACCTCTATTATTCCTAAGGAAGTTTGCAGTGTCTTCTTTCATTTTTTTCGGTTAAGTAGCAGGCTTATCTAGAATCACTAACCCACGATTTTCGAGTTACTACGACTGCTGATCACGTAAAATACAGTTCTAGAACTAAAATTTACGTTAGGTTATATCGATGAAAGTTGAAAATGTGAAGAAGGGCTAAAACTAAGTTTTACGGTACGAGCTTGTCTTTTACAAAGTGATAATTAAAGCTATGTGACTGCACTAGTAATTGATAAACGCTGGCCGGAGTAGCCGTGCGGTTCTAGGCGCTACAGTGTGGAGCCGGGCGACCGCGACGGTCGTAGGTTCCAATCCTGCCTCGGGAATGGATGTGTGTGATGTCGTTAGGATAGTTAGGTTTAATTAGTTCTAAGTTCTAGGCGACTGATGACCTCAGAAGTTAAGTCGCATAGTGCTCAGAGCCATTTGAGCCAACTGACAAACTAGCCATCGACCATTTCTTATCTAACAATCACTGACAAGAAGTGATACAACTAGTAGCTGGAAACAGTACCGCTTAGCATCACAGAAAGGCGTGCTGCAGTTCGCCGGTTCATATCTGATCATCAACAAATAAAGGGTGATTGTAAGTAGATTTCCTGTTTCATAGTGTTGTATTAGAAAGAACCGCTGCTGAAAATGACGTTAGATTTCAAGGAAGTACTATCGGAGACGGGAGAATTGTTAACGAAACAAATAAAAGTAACTAAAATTTTACCGCTAGATGGCACCGTAATGTAAATGGCTTCGGTCACAAATAACACATGATTCGCAATACTATAGCTCTGATGTGAGCTGGCCATTGTACCACATGTACAGTGGAATGTGCATGACTTCACAAGGGTGTCATGCAACACTTGTGGCACTGTTACTTAGGTAAGGCCGTCCATCATCACAAGATCGTACTACATCGGATGGGAAAAATATGAATTTAAGTGTCCTGAGGCCAAACACTGCTACAAAAACGACAATGAAAACCGGGTATAACTGTCATGAAGACAAAAACCGCATAAAACTCAACATGGAAACTGGTTTTTAGGTTTCCATAATCTCTGTCAGTGGAACAGGAATCTTTATAGGATTGGTTTGTTGTCCATCTGACTGTCTACCAAGTATTTATAACCCTTTCTCTCTAGAACGGGTATATGTGTCGTGTCCTAAATATATCACAAATGAACACTTGAGATTGTAGTCATTGTAAAAGAACTAACACGCCATATTTTCACTAACAAAAACTCATATAGAAAAGCCTGTTGCGTACTACCTATTCACGTAGAATCATGAAATTTGGAGCAGGCTAGTTTTCACAGTACATAATGGAAAAAGTATGAAGTGGGCAAATTAATCACGCTTGGAAGCTTTTTGTAAGACCACTTGACCACTTTACACGAACACAGAAATGACCAATTTTGGGCATAAATAGTTTATTTTTTATTTCATTTCATATTTTTCATTTTATTTATTCATTTTCTATTTCTTGCATTTGGAATAAACTGGAATTCAATAAGAAAAGGCATAAAATATCTGTAGCAATTCTCGTAATAGATTTTTCTCTTCCAATAAAGTGGTATAAAAATTGTAATGGAGTTCTCACTGAAAGTTCAAGATCGTGGATATATTATTACTATTATTTTCTAATTTTCGTTGTTTAATTCCATCTGAATTTAACCTGACCATCTTCCAAAAATTGGAAGTCCCAAACATTCTCCATACAAACTGTTCTTCCATATCTAGTATTGGAGTATTGTCATCCAGTAATGTTATAAAACATTTACCTCTAGTTCAATAACTTTTTTAAAACAAATTTGAATTACAAAAAAGAAGGGATAAAGAACGAAATGATAAAAATAATAGTAAGTGGGAGATTGTTGGAATACATCAACCTCAGGGAAGATAACGTTTTAGGATTGAGACCTGTCATTTATTTGAAATATGTTGACTTTGAGAAAATTCATTTCATGGCAGTTAAACTAATTATTGGTGAAAAACGTATTATTCTACACATAGACTGACAAGTCTCTTAACTAAAAGACAAATTACTGTGGATGATATAGGTACAAAATTAGAGAGTATTGATTTATGAAATTATGCATTTAATTTGTTCCATTCTAGAGCATTATATTCCGATAACATTGCCAATAAATTAAATTAAATACAGGTATTAAACATAATAATTTGTTAAAAGATATTTGTTATGTCTATTTTGCGAAATTAAATTAGTAGGCTCAAATTCAGATTCTTCAGAATCAGACGAGACAAACTGGTGAAGGTTTGATTTAAAAACTATAAAGTGCTACTACCTGAAAATATCTGGATGAATGATGTGTGTGAATTACTGGATAGTTCAGCAGTAATTCATGGAGAAGAATTAGCAGGAAATAAAATTTACCATAAAGAAAAACTATGAATAAAACGAATTTTAACAAATAAATTCAGTGATGTCATTAATAATAATCCCACAGGAACTCCACATCTGATCTGCTTTTTGAATCACCTACCACATACATTCTGAAATTCTGAAAAATGTGGAAATGGAATAGTAAATTGGGCTTTCAATAATTTGGCTAGTTAGGCATATATCTGCAAGTATTTCTGTACTGCAGACTATTCACTGTACTGGATGAAAGACTAGCAGATGGAAAAAAGGGATACTTCCTTCATACAAAGCTAGCAAAAATCATGATATTACATACAGAGATAACAAAGATGTGCATTCTATACATCAGGTTGAGAAATAACTTCAATTTGCTGCAAAAGAGAGGATATATGCCAGAGTTTCATCACTTGCTGAAAACGTTGCAGCAACAGCAGTTTGAGAAATAATATCTGGAAACTAGGAATAGGCTTGGATGAAAATTGATGGACGATATAAATTATTTCATCCTCATAAAATTTTACCTGCTACAAATCAATAACTCAATTATTGGTTAGGAACTGCCACATAATGGCAAAACTAAACCAAAAGCAATAGAAACTAGACTCATTAATGAACAGTTACAGCATGTTGATAATATTTAAGTGGAGAGTTTCGGATATCCACAAAAAGATAATGGAAAATAATTCATCAATAAAGAATTTAAAAAATTGATGAAAAAACTAATTGTTATTCAACTTTTACTGAATTAAGAGCATCTGCTCTTAAAAGATTAAATACGACAATGAAAGATAAAAATATGGAAGAGATTTTCTCTTGAAGGATGTTACAAGTGGGTTAATTATTTATAGAACTATTTGATCGATACAATAATACAATACATTCAAAATAAAAATGAAGTCTGTAGAAGTTACTGCCAAAAATTAGAAGACAACTGTCATTGTATACAATGATACACCAAAAAGTAAAACTCAACATAAAGTTTGAATTAGCAAACATAAAGGAATTTTTGAGAAACAGGTAGTTGTTCAATATAATTATTTTTTAAAACTGTTATTCCTTCTAACTGAATCACATACAACCTGAAGGCACTGCATGGAGAATAAGTAAAAGGACATTTTTATGAACAAGAGCTACATAAAAGTAAGTAACCAGAATTATATCATGTTGAAAAAGTTTGAGAAAGGAAAATGATAAAACATGTGTTGAGTGGTTAGGATCTGGTAACTCATGTAACAATTTGATAAATAAAAAAATAATTTTTGTATGAAATTTTATATACGTAAATGTAAGTCATTGACAATTTAAAGCTGTTTGGAACTGATTATAAGATTAAATTTGATGAACGTGTTATTAAATGTGGTACGGTGGTGATGTTTCAAGCTTCGAAATTACTTGTGTTTTTTTACTCAAATACTTTTACGGTTTTCTTTGAATAAATTCAAGTATTACTGGGAAATTAACTCATAAAACATTTCATGTGTTCTGAGCCTAGCACATTCGTTTGTGACATGAATTATATGACAATTCCTAGCCACACTCAATTTATTATTCATGACTGAGCCTTGTATCTAATTATTGTGACTGCATGTCGGAAATGCTGTTTATGAGAAATGACCAAGAAAAAAACAAGCTTTTAACGATAAATATCGTAACTACATCTATGTAAAATACACATTTTCGCACCACAAAATCAACTGTGCCACTCTAAATGACTATCATGACTATAATGCTTTTAAAGTCCGTAGTGACTTTATAACATGATTACGTCTTCATTAGTTTGTAGTCAGGCCAGCAGTAAAATCAGTTATTTGTTGTGCACCTAATTGTTTCGATGTAAATAAAATCTCCTCCAAATCAATGGGTTCCTGTCAAACAGTTATGTTATACTAGGAGCATGAGCGGTTTGCAACTATAAAGAAAAGGATTAAAATCGGAAATTCCATGCAATGGCGGCTATCTTGTAGCTCCTGCAGTGCTATTTTGTCTGAACTGAGAGTGTGCTAGAATTGCTATAAATGCTTCTTTATTTGACACAGTGCGATTACAGCCATGAAATGAAACCACGAAATAACAGTGTAAGTTAAAAATATTTCACAGTTAATAACATATTATACATTTGTACAGACCTGAAAGATGTAGAGCAATCTTAAACCAATGACAGAGTCAGAGAAACAGCATGGGAGAGGGGCTGTCTAGGAGAGAGAGTTATCACAATGACATGGCTATGTACGAGGGTTATTCCAAAAGTAAGGTCCGGTTATAAAAAAAAAATCAAAACTAAAATGTTTTTTTCAAAGCAATTGTTTTATTTACATTCCTTACATCTTTATCTATTTTTCTACATAACTTCCATACTTATTTAAACATTTGTCACATCGTTCAACAAGCTTTTGAATGCCCATGTTATAGAAATCGGCCGCCTGTGACGATAACCAGTCCTTAACTGCTTCTTTCACTTCATCATCTGTGTCGAAGCGCTTGCCGCCGAGAAACTCCTTTAAGTAACGGAACAGGTGGAAATCACTTGGCGCCAGGTCCGGACTGTAAGGAGGATGGTCCATCTGTTCCCATCCAAATTTCTTGATCAGAGCTTGCGTTTCATTTGCAGTGTGGGGTCTGGCATTGTCATGCAACAACAAGATTCCAGACGACAAAAGACCACGTCGCTTATTCTGGATTGCACGTCGAAGTTTAGTCAGGGTAGCGCAGTAGGCGGCTTTATTAATCGTTGTTCCTCTCTCCATAAAGTCGACTAACAATACTCCACGTCTATCCCAGAACACAGTCGCCATAACCTTACGTGTTGAGATTGTCTGCTTTGCCTTGACCTTGACTGGCGATGACGTGTGACGCCATTGCATTGACTGACGTTTAGACTCTGGAGTGATGTGAGAAACCCATGTCTCATCCCCTGTGACAACATTGTCTAAAAGACTGTCACCTTCCTTATGATATCGCTCCAAAAAATCAAGAGCAAAAGCCATTCTTTTCATTCGTTGGGGCTCAGTAAGCAGCCTGGGAACCCAACGGGCACACAATTTGTGAAACTTCAAATGTTCAGACACAATTCTGTACAAAGTTGTTCTACTCACATTCGGAAAATGCATGTCTACGTCTGTAATAGTGAATCGGCGATCTTCACGAATTTTTTTGTCAACCGCATTGACCAAATCGTCAGAAATCACTGATGGTCGGCCACACCGTGGTTCATCGTGCACATTATCCCGTCCTTCATTAAAAGCTCGCACCCACTTGCGCACTTTACTGTCGCTCATTATGTTAGGACCGTACACTTCAGTAATCTGCCGATGGATTTCCGCCGCTGAATTGTTTCTTGCAGACAAAAACCGTATCACTGCCCTTACTTCACAATCGGCGGGCTGATCAATTGTCTTAAACATTGTAAAGTGACACTGTGAACTACACTCAGCAACAGTAACAAAGCGAATGGCGGCGTTTGACGCGCAAGGCTTGCCGGGAGTCGGCGCGCATGCGTGTTTTGTCATTGGCGCCAAATTTCAATAGTTACGGCGAATCGGACCTTACTTTTGGAATAACCCTCGTATATATATAATTCCAAGTCCATTGATTTGTTTTTCACTAGTTATTACACTATTCAGAGTTTCTTTTACTACAGTCACTCAGTTCATTTATTCATAGCAAACTTAAAAAAACTTTGTGACATTCACATATGGGGATGCAATGGATTATATTTCAATACTAGAATAGAAGTTAATATATAAAACTTAATGTCAGAATTATTTGAGACTTTTAAGTCGGGGTTTATTGAATGGCATGAATTTAACAAATATAGTTTATTAGAGGCACATAAAACCGTTATGAATGTCACATAAAATTTGATTATGGAAAACGTAATTGGATTTTCAGTTTTATGCCAAAATAATCTACTTTTTGTATTAACTCAATGTGAACATCTTTCACTATTTGACTAGTCATTTCTTTTTGGGTGTAGCCATCCACATGATTAAATAATTGTGGCAGCAAACAATATTCAATCTTTCTCTCATTCTTTGGTATAAATTTATCAGATTAGTACTATAACTAACAAGGGGAGGCTGCCAATTGTGAAATTCAGATTCGATTCATACTGCGCATAATAAAAGCTTATGGCCAGAGGTGTAATGTGGCGAAGCACCAAGATGCACTTCTCAGCCATTGTCGTCAAAATCGACAGTTAAAAGAAACCGCTGTGGTGAAATACTCTCTACGATTAACAATTTTCTACAGCATCGTGGCGCAGCAGTAAGCACTCGGGTTCGTAATCTGAAGGTCGCCGGATCGAATCTCGCGCCCTGCAACCCTTTTTTTTGTATTTGTTTTCTGTAATTCAAATACATATATATATGTATATATATATATATATATATATATATATATATATATATATATATATATATAATTTCCGGCAATCAGTTGCAACAATTACGCATATAATAAGTTGTTGAAAATCGTTTGTCGTTCAAAAACTGGCGACTTCGAACATCATTACATTTTCCGCAAACAAAGCTGTATTACACAAATGTTATTAATTGTCTTCATAATGTTAACCACGTATAGTTAACGGAAGACGTAGAAATGGTATTCCGAAAGGAATACGCGTAGCGTAAGTCAAACGTTCGAATTAGAATAGAGGCCCCACGAACACAAATTTGCTGCGGCATGTATGAAATATAAACTCCGTTACTCGCTCGTTACACGTGAAGGATAGATATTGAATGGGCCGAAACGAGCTGCCGCATAAGAGCGTAGTTGCCTGCTAACTTCGGAAGAAGGTAGATGCGGTCCCTAGCGCAACTTATAAAATCGTCGAAAATCAGTGCGGACGGGAGAGCTTTGGTACACCCTGTTAAAAAAACGGAAAAATGGAGGCGGTACAATTGGAGAGCGATCCGCCTTCACCAACATGCATAAGCAATTCATTAATAGTTTATATATATATATATATATATATATATATATATATATATATATATATATTTGAATTACAAAAAACTAATAATAAAAAAAATTACATGGCGTGAGATTCGATCCGGCGACCTTCAGATTACGAACCCGAGTGCTTACCGCTGCGCCACAACGCTGTAGAAAATTATTAATCGTAGAGAGTATTTCACTGCAATGGTTTCTTTTAACTGTCGATTTTCTCGACAACAGCTGAGAAGTGCATCTTGGTGCTTTGCCACATTACACCTCTGGCCATGAATCGAATCTGAATTTCACAATTGGCGGCCTCCCCTTGTAAGTCTTACCATTTCTTCAATATTTGAATGGCAACCCCTGGTATTATTAACTTGTAGTTACAAATTTCTTCTATGTACTGTAATGACATATTAATTATACTCACAGATACTAATGATTAGTCTTAAATGGACCATCATTAGTCTTAAATTTGACTAGCTGTTTTAGGTACCACATGTCTTAAAAATACATCTGTTACTCCGTGTCCTTCTCTCATAGTGTATGTAATTTTATCAGTTATTGTACATCAGTTTTATATATCGTTTCCAAGAATTTTATTTAAATTTTTGTGGTGAGTTACGTGGTCCTGATACACTTATCTCAGTTCATTTTTACTCTTGTATTCTCCATGTTTACGAATTATTGGAAATTCTTCATATAGAACCCAGTTTTGTCTTCTTCCTTTCTTGTTGCAGTTGCTATCGTCTGCAGAAAATCACGTTTCAATAACTTGAACCGTTTATGAAATAGGACAGGGATTTTGACCACATGATTAACGTTTGGCATGGACACAAATTGTGTATTTCATTGGCTGCACTACAGTAATAAGGAGGAATAACGAAAGGAAATTCAATACTTTACCCAGCAAAGGCATCATATTGTAAGATGTGAAAATTCACGTTTCTTCACCGAATTGTTTTCTTCAAATCGGGTGAGAAGTATTTTATTAGCGGACTGCAAGACTCCTTAACCGTGTCGCAGACAATTCATGGACGGAGTGAACAGATGTGTAGTGAAAAATGTCACTACTGTGGTTCCCAAAGAGTCCTCATGTATTAGAGCGATGTCACGGACATATTCATAGTTTCCTTATTACAGCTATGAGTATATGTATGAGCGCAGTTTTGTGGAAGAGTAACTATGAAAAAACGTTAGGTTACTAAGATGAATATGAAGTAACACTTCGCTTTTGTCAGGTCCTTCTAACATCCTATTAAAAACTGCAGAACGGATGTAATTCTTAGTTATGACACAATATTCATATACTCGTGCGTCTGTGTACCCAGTGATTCATTTATAGAGGAGTTTTAAAGTCAGAAACTTTAGTTGCTGGGGTTACTGTATCTACAGATGTCACTTGACCATCTGGCTAATTATTACATATTCCCATATAATTTGGCCTTATTAATTAATGACATAATAATACTTGCCTCTGGTAAAATGTGGATTAATTTATGGCACGTACTGTACTTTCCCAAAGCGTAAGCAAGTGGGTGCCTGCAACATTGCTGTGTAGCTGTTACGTTAGTTTTATGTGTCTTTTGTATTTCCAGCGTGTCTGTAGTCACGATAGTAAGATATATACCGTTTAGTTAGTATTGAATGAGTTACTGGACCCACTCTTCAACAAACGATACTTAGAAATCGCATTGGGAGCTTACAAACAACAATGAGCACACGCAAGGAGCAGCTCAGTTGGTAGTGCCGTGTTATTTGTTTCTTTAGCTCCATATAAGAGGGGCAAAGTGCGTGCATTGTCAAAATACCATTTTATGCGGTGCTTTGTGTAGGCTGACTAGACCTCCCGGTTTTGCCGAGACAGTGCCGGTTTTCAAATAAATGCCCTTCTGTCCCAACCAAATCATTCGAGACTTATAATTTCCTGGCTTTTAAACTAGAAACATAACACGTACAATAATATTACTTTTTAATAAAATATTTGTGAATAACTAGTTTCCTAGAAGTAGAACGACCTTGAAATATATATTTTCACAATATCTCCTATAGGCCTACCACATTAGTACCTAAGGGAGGAATAAGAGATACGTTGATAAAAAAAAGCAGGTACTACCTGCACCCACTTGTAACTTGCTTACATTCCACTTTATAGCTCTCGAGACAAGTAAAACCTAAACCAAAGGAGGTATAAATGATCACTATTTAAATCAGTTTTCCTAATGGAACTGCAATATTATGGAAGTTAATTTTGTGAAGATTCCGAACGTTACGGCGTATGTTAGCAGAGCTTATCGAAAATAGGATTCGAGGAAGATTGGTTTTTACACTAGAACAGCAGCGTTTCTGACGCTCTTAAAACGGCAGAAAGGGGTCATTATGACCCTAAATAAAATATTTTCATATTTGACTTAAACATATACTTCATTTAGTGTTAGGTAATCCATACCATATATCTAGTAATCACAACAATTATTTACTGTTATATATAATAATTGCTAATTTATTTGAACAACAATGAATCGTACAAATATTTTTGCTGCTGCTAACAAGTTATTTAACTATAGAATTTAATTTATTGATACATTTTTTATTTATTAAATGTTCATACAACCTTCTAGCCACATATAGTATATTTGGCCCATTACATTCTCATGTATGTTTTACAAACATCTCTGTATTAGTTTTCACACAAGTCATCTGAAGCTGCTAGACGCACTTAGGATAGGTTATATCTGTTTTACGCACACGTCTTCCACACACAGCTTTGTGGCACTTTACACAGTTTTCCCTAGTCTTGTTGCCTTTGCGGAGGGTAATTAGTCACTTCCTCTGCTTTCTAGGTGATTTCAGTCTCACATCCTCTTCCCTTACAGGATGTTCTTGCTCTTTCATTCCCTTGAGTTCATTTGCCAGTTGAAGTATGAACTTCTTCCTTTCCATTTTCTTGTTCGTTACTGTGTTATACATGACCCATGCACTTATTGCCGCCATGTCGAGTATGTTGTATAAGACATGCGTTGGCCATCTCCTACATGCAACCTTCGTAGTATAACACGGGTCACTTGATCAACCACCTACAACCCATACTTTGATGCATTGTAGAACGCTATGGTTTCTTCTTTCTTTCCTTGCTTATTGCTACTTCAGCATGCAGCGAACTCAGAAGAACGACAATTTTTATTCTTCCTCACTTGGTATACAGTTAAGGTGCTGCCTAAATTGTCACTGTTGTGCAGTATTGTGGTGGAGTGTATTCCACTATTTGGCTTCGGTACTTCATCGGGATTTCACGGCGAATTTGGTTCATTGTACCAATTAATGAAGTTCTCTTTCCTTTGAGCTTTTTTACATGCTGAAGAGCCGTAAAGAAGTGGTCTGTGGTCACATTTCTTCCTTGATTCGCAAATGGTTCTATGAGATGCAGAACTATGTACTCTGTAAGTGGTTTTTTCTCTCTAAGCGTGTCTTCTTAGCTGAGACATGGGAAAGCACTACATATATTCTGTCATTATATCAATAGCGAACTAGAATTTGAGACCATATTTGTCTGATTCGTTGGACATGAACTGAATAAACCTGCATCTTAGTTTGCTTGGTAACAGTTGCTCGTCAGTGGTTATGTTTTCTAGAGGATGATAAGTGTGAATACTGTTTTCAATTAACTTTCCCCAAATTTCAGATACAAGAGCGAATTTGTTGGCTACCATGCGCTCAGCCCGGGCTGATTTTTCATCAAAATCTAGAAATCTGAAAAGCTCCTGAACCTGCCCCTTGGCATAATGTCCCTGAGAAAGCAGGCCGCCAAGAATGTGACCAGAGATCATCCACAGACATACCTTTTGCACACAGTACACCCCAAACATGTATGATGGGTATCAGTTTCTCCAGTACCTCAAATGACACAGTCCAGTCACTGTTTTTAGTACTTTACGAGCATTTGATTCTGTATATTTCTTTATGAGAGGTAGTATTCCTTCATCAAAAATAAGACGGAAGGCACTGAAGACAGAGATGTCTACTGGTTGGCATGCATAAGCAATGAGCCCTCCTGAACATTCAGAGCTGACCGCCTTCCAGATAATTAACAATTTCCAAACCCCCTTAACGGTTCCGCCCCTTGTAATCATCTTTGTAGACGCTTCCAACTGTACCTACTGTGATAAAAAGTGGTGATGATTGACGTATATCCGAATTTGAATACTCTTCCATTAATTCCCCTCGTTCACAATGTGTCAGGTACATAATCGTCGGTGATGTCAATTTCCGAGTCACCTACGGAATTCTCTAAGAGATATAACACTTTATCAGAAAGTCCACAGTGACGATACATGTCTGAAAACGTGTTTCATGGACAAATGCAGACTGAGTGACACAACATAAGCTGTGGCGGACTGCAATGTACACGTGCCAAGTTGCAACAATGAGGAGCAACTGCTCTGTGTTACTGCTCATTGTTCCCATTGTACTGTTAGGTAATATACTTATGTTCAGAAGAGAAATCACACTGGGGTCAAATTGACCCCTTTCGCCGTTCTAAGATTATGAATGAAATTGCGAAGAAAATTAAAATATATTGTAAATACTAAAACATCTTCAGAAAGAGGAGAAAAATTAGAAAGGTCATATCATTTCATCAACGAAGTAAAAAATTGGAATAGACAATGACCGAGTAACTAATGACAGGGGTCAAATAGACCCCTTCCGCCGTTCTAGTGTTAATGTCTCGTTGTCATCGAGGTCATTGGAGATGGAGTACAAGCTCAGATTGTGTCAAGCATATGGAAGGAAATCAGCAGTGCCCTTACAAAGGAAACTTCCCGGCATTTGCCTCGAGTGACTTATGGAAGTCACGGCAAACCTAAATCTAGATGGATAGACACTTGTTTCAACTGTCGTCTTCCCCGAATGTGAGTCCACCGTGCTAACCTCTGCGCCACTCGCTTGGTAGTGCTTACTGAATAATGTTTGGCATGTATTCACGCTGGACGTAACACCCTGCAATCAAATGAAGTCTTAAATTGTACTATGAAGTGTATAATTTGTATCTGATTGCTGATTAAAAATATTACACGGTATCTAGGATTAATGAGCTGTACCTAAGTAGCCAGTAAGTGACTAAACATGGTAGGAAATATATCCAGGATACTACAATCAAAACATTAAAAGCAATTCTTTTTTATTTCTGAAGAAAAGGATTTTATTTATGTGCAATGTACCTACATGTTCCTTTCCATTTCACAAAATGAAGACAAATTCTTGCCCTGGATTTTTCAGCTGCTGCGTCGTCATGTGGCTATCAGAATAACTGACAAGAAAGATAAATGTTAAGTGTAGTAAAGAAGTTAAGTTAAAAGTATAAATACAAGTGTTCTGGTTTTGATTCTTTTCTTTCTATATGAAATCTGGCCAGACTGTCTTCGTGCTTTAATTAAAGAATCCTAAATGGTTGTTACACGGTGAAAATTATTGAACTATGTGAAATAAAATCGCCATAGCTTCTGAACGGTTGCGTTCAGAGTTCCCAACTGCTCGGTTGGGCGCAGGGCGTGTGTGTGGTTTGATTTAGCGACGATGCCCATTTCCTTTCGGATGGGTGCCTGAATAAGCAAAATTGGCGCATTTGTAGGACTGACGATCCGCATTTCGTAATCGAAACGTCTCTTCATCCTCAGTGGGTGACTGTGCCTGCAATGTCCAGTCAGGGAGTAATCAGTGCGATATTCCTTGATGTCACAAATTCATATCGGTCTAAGCAGTATGGGACTTAACATCTGAGGTCTTCAGTCCCCTACACTTAGAACTACTAGTACTTAAATCTAACCAACCTAAGGACATCACACACAGCCGTGCAAGAGGCGGGATTGGAACTCTCGACCGTAGCAGCAGCGCGGTTCCGGACTGAACAACCTTGAACCTTTCGGTCAAAAAGGCCAGCTTTGATGACACAGTGAGTACCGAAAGGTACGTAAAAGTGTTAGAAGATGATTTCATCCCCGTTTTCCAAAGTGTTCCTCATTTCGTAGAGATGAGATTCATGCAAGACAGAAGTCGACCCCATCAAAGTAGGAGAACATTTAATTTCCTGGTGGAGCACTTTGGGGACTGCATTCTTGTTTTGAGGTACCCATGCGACTCCTTTTTGTGGGGCTATGTTATGGACAAGGCGTATGGCAATACCCCCAAAACCATTGCCGAGCTGAAAATAGCCATTCAGGGGGTCATCGACAACATCGATGTTTCTACACTTCAGCGGGTCATGCAGAATTTCGCTATTCGTCTGCGCCACATCATCGCCAATGATCTTAGGCATGCCTAACATTTCATAACGTAAATCCGAATACCTGTAGTCATGTTCACATGAATAAAGTGTACGCACTCCGTAGTCTGTAACTAATTTACTTTTTTCGTATAGTTCAATAATGTCATCCAGTATGTATCACGTAATAAGTCAGAAAATTTTAATAAAATCAGTGTTTGATATAAAAAAGGGTGTTTCAAATGGTACGGCTGGGGTCGCGAAAGAGACTTTATAAAAATCCGGCCTATATAGCATTTTTTGTTATCCGGCTTGACCTTCCGCCACATTAGACCATATAGTCAGGAGTCTACTATGTTCTCTATTCGGGGCTACGAAACTCAAAGCGCCAGACGAGATCGTCACTCCAGGGGCTTGAGGATATTTGGCATAGGGTAACCGAACCGTGCGGCAAAACCAGTACACAGGTACTGGCAGGAACTCTCCCAGCGCGAGTGGGAGTATAGGGGCGATAACAAAGCCGCATTCTCCACAGAAGCAGCAAGCACTTTTGAGCCGTCAAAGGGATAAGAATGCAGATCTTTGCACCAGAACGCCAATCTCAATTGAATTCAGACCACCGCATGGGGCGGTTCACAGTTCAGGTTCCGCCACACTGCAACACCGACCGGCAAGTATATCTTCATTATCGAACTGCTTAATATTTCGGACGTATATGTGTCCTATAAGCTTTGTGACTTCAGTCATTGTCCGTCCCAGCATTATTCCAGCACTGGTAATTAAAACACATTTTTACTGTCAAATGGCTTTTCCAGTACATGACACAGTTATTTCGTATCAGTACGTATTATCGTTCCTTTTGACTAAGAGCTCTCATTGTGCATAGCTCAGTTAATTACTAATACTGGATAAACAAAACTTGTTCTGCTCCTCACCATTCTCATCAAGTACATTATACGTGACCAATCCTAAATCAGAAAAATGTTGTTGCTCATTAACTAGAAACCTATATTCTGTCTTTATCTCAATTTATAAATATTTACACATTTTTAACTTTCTTTGCACGTGCTACGGGAACACAAGACTAAATAGGTGGAAATATTTCGTATTTTTATGCATAACGGTACCCAAGAAATTATTAAATTTGGCAGCCGAAGAGTTTCGGCATAAGAAGTCACTCTCAATCTGCCAATATCCTTGTCAAAGAGGGAGAAGGAGCGGAAAGAGATTTGGGGCCCGTACGAAACTACGCACAAAGACGAACAATCAGCAATGATTAGCAACATTAGGATGCAGAAAGCAACGGTAATATGACTGCATTAAAGACACATTATGTGCAACCACAGAACACTGAAAAAAGTGTTGATCTCCCCACTGGCAAAACATTCCAGAGCAATCCCCCTTTCAGATCTCCGGGACGAGACTGCCAAAGGGAAAGTGACACTGAGCAGAAGATTGAATAAGCCACGAGAGGATAGTATCCTACGAGTCGGGGGAGTGTCAGAAGTTTGAACGTGGTAGGAATGTTAGAAAATCTGATAAGGGATATACAAAGGCTCATTCTAGATGTAGTTGGAGAGAGTTACGTGAAATGTAAAGAAGACAAGGATATCTGGTCAGATGAGCATAGGGTATTATCAACGGCAGCAGAAAATGATATAACAGGATGAGGATTCGCTATGAACTGGATTGTCGGAAAGAGAATGTGTTACTGTGCACAGTTCGGTGATAGAGTTGTTTTCATCATGATCGACAACAAACCTACACTGACGACGATAGTTGAGGTACACATGCCATCGTCGCAATCTGAAGCTGAAGAGATTGGGAAACTACATGAGGATATAGAACGGGTAATTCAGTACGTAAAAAGATATCAAAATTTAATCGTCATGAGAGACTGGAATGTAGGTGTAGAGTAAGAAGTTGAACAAATTCTGACAGGAGAATATGGGCTAGCAACCAGAAATGAGATAGCTGAAAGTTTTATTGAGTTCTGCAATAAATTTCAGCTAGTAATAGCAAATACTCTAGTCAAGAAACACAGGAGGAGGAGGTATACTCGGTGGAGCCCGGGAAATACAGAAAGATTTAAGTCATCAGATAAAGATTCCGAAATCAGATACTCCATCTTAAGGCGCAGATATAGATTCAGATCACAATTTAGTAATCATGAAGAGTAGAATAAAATTTAACAGATTAGTCAGGAAGAATCAGTGGTCAAACAGGTGGGATACGGAAATACGAAGAACTGAAGAGATCTCCTTGATGTACTCAAGTACTAAGGAATAAAGAGACACACTTGAATCTCTCTCGGTCTACAGATACTGCGATAAGGAAGAGCTCAGTAGGTAGCTTAGTTGAAAAGGAATGGAAAATTCAAAAAGGCCAAACAACAAAAGTTGGAAAAGAAAACATAGGAACAAAGAAGGTAACTGCAAAGAAACCATGGATAACAGAAGAAATACTTCAGTTGATCGATGTAAGAAGGAAGTACAAAAATATTCAAGGAAACTCAGGAATACAGAAATACAAGTCGCCAAGGGATATAATAAACAGGAAGACCATGGGAGCTAAGGCGAAGAGGCTTCACGAAAAACGCGAACACATCGAAAAAGATGCGATTGTCCGAAGGACTGTCTCACCATATAGAAAAGTGAACATAGATGAAATTAAAAGTGAAGTTGGTAAAATTAAGAGGACAATACGAATTTCAATGTTAAAAGCAGTAGAGACAGCGGATAAGTGGAATGAGTACATTGAAGGCCAATGTGAGGAGGAAGAATTGTCTAATGTGATAGGGAATGAAACAGGAGTCGACAGAGAAGAGCTTGGGGATCCAACAGTAGAATCATAATTTAAAAGAGCTATGGATTCCTTAAGACCAAATACGGTGGAAGGGTCTGATAATATTCCATCCGAATATCTAAAACCACTTGGGAAAGTGGCAACAAAACGACTATGTTGTGTGTGAAATGCTTAAGTCTCGCGATGCACCATTTGACTTTCGGAGAAATATCATCCACACAATTCCAAAGACAGCTAGAGCTGACCAGTACGATAATTATCACAGCATCAGCCTAACAGCTCGTCCATCGAAGTTGCTGACAAAACTAATACACAGAAGGAAGGAAAAGCAAATTGAGGAAGTGTTACATGACGATCAGTTTGGCCTTAGGAAAGGTAAATGCAACAAACGGGCAGTTCTGACGTTTCAGTTGATAATGGATGCAAGACTAAAGTAAAATGAAGACATGTTTATAGGATTTGTCAAACTAGAAAAAGCGTTCGGCGATGCCAAATCGCGCAAGATATGTGAAATTCTGTGGGAAACAGGGGTAAGTGACAGGGAGAGACGGGTAATATACAACCTGTACAAGAGCCAAGAGGGATTAATTAGAGTAGTATACCAAGAATGAAGCGTTCAGATTGAAAAGGGTGTAAAACAGGGACGTAGTCTTCCACCACTAATGTTCCATCTCTACGTCGAAGATACAGTGATGGAAATAAAAGAAATGTTCAAGAGTGGAATTAAAATTCGACGCTCAAAGATACCGACATTAAGGTTCGCCGATGACCTTGCTAGCCTGAGTGAAAAGTAAGGGGAATTATAAGATCTGCTCAGCGGAGTGAACAGTCCTATGAGTAGAAATATGGAGTGAGAATAAATCGAAGAAAAACGAAAGTAATGAGAAGTAGCAATAATAAGAACTTCGACAAAGTTAACATCACGATTGATGGTCACGAAGTACATGAAGTCAAAGAATTGTGCTATCTAAGCAGCAAAATAATGCATTGTAGATGGAGAAAGGAGGGCATCAAAAGCATACTAACAATTGCAATAAGGGCATTTCTGGGCAAGGGAAGTCTACTAAGGTCAAACATAGGCCTTAATATGTGCAAGGTATTTCTGAGAATGAGCGTTAGGAACACTGCTTTTTGTTGTAGTGATACACAGACTGTGGGAAAACCGGAACTAACGAGAATCGACGGATTTGAGATGTGTCACTACAGACGAATGTTGTAAATTAGGTGGACTGATAAGGTAAGCTGTAAGAAGGTTTTCTGGACAATCGTCAAGGTAAAGAGTATATGGAAAACACTGACCAAACGAAGGGACAGGACTGTGGAACGCATTTAAGACGACAAGGAATAACTTCCATGGTATCAGAGGGAGCTGTAGAAGGTACGAACGGTAGAGGAAGGATGAAACCGGAGTAAATCTAGCAAACAATTGGAGGTATAGGTTGCAAGTGGTACTCAGATATGAAGAGACTGGCAGGGTACAGGAATTCATTGATGGCCTGCATCAAAACCGTCAGATAACTGATACTCAAATAAAAATGAAAGTACCACTTCATATAATGACATAATACCACACATTCATTTACTAAGGAGTAACTCAATGGGTTCCAGTTCACAAAACAACATGTAACAATCACCAATATGTGCAGATACAAACTTCATCCGAAGGATACAAAAACCAAAACATAACAAGTAACCTTCATCACAAAATTTACCAAGTGAAATTCATTTACTTGAAACCTTTATACTAAATTCTACAATACCTCCTATTTAGTTGTTCACTCATAGAAAGTAAGTAGATAATATTAACTAAAATTACGATAGTAGGGAACTGTCACTTCTTGTTTGAAAACCGCATTTATCTTCTTTTTCCCAATAACATAGGAGAAGATCAATTAATAACTGTTCAGGAGTAATACTGTTTACTTACTACCAAAAAAATATGTATACATGTTTACAGATTTATAGATGTGACAAATATAAGTATCCTGTGCTTCAGTAATTTTGCAATTCTTTCTACATTTTGGGTAAGTATTACTAGGAGTGTGCTTCAACATATAAGTTTCCAGAATTTCAGCTAGTTCACTATCTTTAACCCATCAACAAAAATACTGTCATTTGCTAACTAACAATAATCGATCAAATTCTTAGTAACTATTATTTACATGATTAAATGGTAGCAAGCTAGATCACTTAGCGTAAATTTTGCCCCATCATGTCATTACAGAGCCATGATATTCCAGTATTACAAAGTCATGCCAGTTTTTTGCTACCTTCTTACAGCCTCCTGCTCCTGATTAGACAGCAGCTTATCTTCAGTGGTCCTTGTGACTAAGCTCCTTCTCGCATGTTGATCACATCACTTCCCCAACTAAAACATATATACATATACATACATGCCTAAATAGCTAATTTATTGTAGCATATGATAAATAGTAAGGCATAATATTAATCATTACTCTTTACACATATTTCTATAGCTTGCATTACATTGCATGAGGCGATTTGCATAAGGTAAACCTCCAAATGATTTACCAGAGTTATATCTCTTCCATTAGCAATAGTTCATTACCGTTGCACTTAGATAGAAGAAAAAATAGTCTCTATCGTATCATACAAGAATATGCTTTCATATTATAGCTATGAATGAACTGTACTTAAACTGTGACACTCAAGGTTTCAGGCCAAATAACACATATATGTCCCAGTATCTAGCACAGCTACCATTTCGCTTTCATAAGTGTTTGTCACAACATTACTTATGTATAGAGTTTTCTGTGAATAGTAATGTTACCCTTTAGTTCATGTGAATGAATTACCTACTTCGACATGAGAGTAGTTATTTCTTTTATCACATATACATTTGACCAAAATGTCTTGAGCTCCTATTACTTATCCATCATTTAAATTCCTTGCCTGCTGGAAGGTCGATTCATTCCTCCCTTAAGAGATTTTATAATCCCGAAACAACAGCATTTGACTACCTATTAGGGTAATGCAGGTTGACTCTGATTCCCTTTAATAAACTTAACCTAATATTACAGGTGTCAAATATATTTCAACATTCAATATAACAAGTGAATTCATATTGAAGCACAGCAACTGGTTACTGCCGTATCCAAGCTTCCTATTAATAATAATAACAGGAATAATTACACTGAAAAACATGACAATAAAATTTCAGATATAGATAGACAATGTTTCTTATTCCATGAGAGTAGAGCAAAAGCTGTTTGCTTTTATTGCATTGTAGCTGAATTATGGTATGAAAGTACTCATAAGTACATGACTGTCTAAGTAACGAACGTGGTATGACACAATGAGTCATGGTTTCTCTGCCCTGGAGGGATATTTCTCCACACGTAACTACTTGGAGGCACTAGAGAGCATATTTCTATGTGTCTCTGTTGGAATATAGTCCTTGGCATTTCTTGCTAGACAAATAAGCTAATACGTGATTGCCCTCCCAGGGAATTATTACTGTTTGGAAGGGTCCCGTGTATATCAGGTGCCATTTCCTTATTAATATCTAAGGTTTATGATGAGTCTTAATACTTTTTCACAAATGGAGTAGTCTGCTTTCTCCTTAATTTGGTATCATAGTATGCTTTCCTCAAATTGCCACATCATTTAATGGAAATTAACACTTGTATCATCTTCTGTTCCCAGGAAGTTACTGTTTGAGATAAACATAAAAGCGGATGTGCATATTCGTTTGTTTCACTCTTCTTACATATTAGATTAGCTGGGGTTCATTGTAAAAAATATAAGGGAAAATTATTTACTATTTTCTGAAAACAGTGAATGATTCTACCCATCTTATTTGTTTACTTGCTGAATATGTCATCATACATCTGTTAAACTTCCTAAAATGTGCTTTGCTATGTGATGATTCCTGAGGATTAAGTTTCGTGATTGTATCTGTTGAATTTGTAGATACTCCAACAATTCTTTCCTGCTTTACAAGCAAAATTTGATGCAATATTCGACAATATTACTGTTACGTTTCCCACTTTGAAAATATATTTATTCATTATGTGCATAATTATTGGGCTAGTAGCAGTGGATTTCACTGCATGTAATTTAACGTATTTAGGAAAGTTATCACACTGTCCTAGTTTGTATTTGACAGTCCCATGAGCAGAGGGACAGGGTCATGTTAAATCAATACAGACAATACTTAGTGGCTCTGTGGGTATATCTGGGCGTTTATTTGTTTTACAAGACTGATCTGAGATTTTAACATTTTCGCAAATTAAATGAGTCTTCTGCATTTGATATGTTCATAGTAACATACTAGTGAAATAACAGTCTAGATTAAGGTTCATACAGTCTTTCTTCATCTTTTGGTGTCCTCACGTGCAGTGTGTATGCCAAATCAGAATATCTTGGGATCCAGCAACATACAGGCACCTCACATTGTACACCAGTGAGAACATTTCTTCTATAAAACAACAAGTCTTCATGACTTTTTTAGTGTAGGTTTGTTTTAGCATTATTTCCTTCCATGAGAAACGTCACCCTTTTTCTTCGTGAATCACTGTCTTGTAATTCTTTCATGTTTGCTCACATATCCAAAAATACTGCCTTTCGTTAATGTCCTTCATATTCATAATGATAAATTCATGGGTTAGTTCGACTAAGTCCTATAATTCTGCAAACCTTACTGAAATCATGATAAAGCTTTGGCTGTAACAATGTGTTTTCCTATTATGAGTATAACTTCAAATCGTGCAACTGCTAGAACATAGTCTACAGTGGGAGTTAAGTATACAGCAGTTTGCAGGGCAACAAAATGTTTAATTCTCGCTGATGACACATCCTTGCCAAAGACAAATAGTTAAACGCTTTTGAAATGCTGATATTACAGCCAAGGTGTCAAGTTCTGTAGCCAAATTCCTATGTTCCCGTTCCTATAAAGTTTTACTGGCGGAAGTCATTCTCCTAATCTTAAGTTGGCTTCCTGATCAGAAAGTTGGCGTAAGCATGCCCACAGTCTCGAAAAAGTGGAGTTACAGGCAAAGCTAAAATATTTTGTGATACCCAGATGATGTATTATCCTGAAATGTACTATAACAGATTTTATGGCTTCCCAACGCTTCTATCATTTTTCCGTCCAAAACCACTGCGCACTATTTTTATTAAACTAAATAATGTAATGGTGTAAAACAGTTATAGTGAATACGTGTGTAGATATGCTGGGAGCAACACCTATGTGGAGCTCAGCTGCCTGGTGCAGAGCTTTCAGTACGATGTCAGGTTGGCGATTGCGCGCTGATGGGGATTAAAACGCCCAGTCACCAAGTGGAGAAAATCTCCAACCCAGCCAGCATGAACCTGGGCTCCTCGGATGACATTCTGCCACATTGACCACTTAGCTAAGAAGTCAGACTGTTTAATGCCTAAACAACAAGCATAATCTCATGAAAGCTTTTAACGGTCTCTTTGTTTGAAGAACTAGTAAGTTTTCTGATGCACATATGATATGAGGAACTGGGATTATCCGTTCTGAACAAAAGATACGCAATAAGATTTTACTTTGATCCCTAACAAGACGCGCCGTGACACATGGGGATATTAACTTCTGCCGTGTTTGGCACAATAATTTTAAATGTTGTTGCCTCGTGAGGGGGTGAATATGATAATGTCATTAATATAAAGCCTAATTTACTCTCATAAATCCACTCCTAGCACAGTGCCAAATGCTGTGATGAAGACTCCTGGACGCCCTTTTAGACAAAAAGTAACATGCAATATTGATAAAATCATCCGACAAATGTATAGGCTGTATCTACCTGAATGAAGCTCTGGTTTGATACTAGACAGATTCCATGAAATTTTTACAATTGCTCTTCGAGGTTTTCTGGATATACTCACGCAGGTATAGTAAGTTGAATGATTGCTGTGGCATCTAACACTAGGATTACTTTCCTACACAGCTAGCTACTCCTAGAAGTGGACTACAATATGGAGACAATAAATGTTCAATGAATCAGCAATGTATCGTATATATGTAATGGACGCAGGAAGGCGTGCCGATCTCCCGTCTCATGGCGCCGCAGGTCGCACCGGCCAGCCGACGTCGTGGGTTGACTCCTGTTGCTCTGGTGTCGGCCGCGAAGCCACTACCCCTCGATATACGACGCGGCCGACTGGACTGTCGTGGTGACCTCACGTGCGCCGACGCTCAACACGGACAAGTCATCTTGTGTCTCAGTGCGCTACCGACCAACCTATCGATCCAACCGCCAATGACCATTGCTCAACAAACTCCAGCAGACTGGCATCCTAACCCATACTAGCACTCCTAACGACAGATAGACACTGACTGCCCCACACTGACCCGGCTAACCGACCAGACTCGCCGCCTAGCGAGCTCATAGCGCCCCTTAAATGCACGTGAGCCGGCTACCTTTCCACTTGCCCACCAGAGGGAGACACCAAAGCTGCGATTGCCACAGCGGCGCCACCGCCACAAACAGAGGGCGACTGCTTGACACTACGCGCTGTGGCTCGCTCTTCAAAACAGCAAATTTTACCACGGCTCAATGTCATCCTCCACACATAAGAGGTTGACAGATCAGTTCTTAGTCCATCACAGAAACGGGCAAGGGACAAACCATTAAGATCTCTAGTGAAACACATGGTTCCTAACGTGTATAAAAAAATAAGTTGTTGTCTCCAGAGTAGTCAATGACCAATACTGTTTGAAAACAACTACATCAACTGGTTTGTTTGTTCCTCAGTGCATTGTGTAATAACTACAAAGTCGCACTCACACACTCTTTTGAGTCTCTCAAGAAAGGAAAATCACAGCAGAAGCTTTCAGATAGTTTTGATGACTTTCACAAAAATGTAATAAGAAGGTAAGTACATAAATTTATTTTTTCTAATGAACTGCCAGCAATTGGCAACGTGTTTTGTATTGTGAATGAAGATCCAGGCAATTTTCAGAAAACTATATTTTATAAGTTGTTAAAATAAGTCAATTTTTAGTACGTGTTCGGCGTAGATGTGATAGGATGCTCATCTGCAGGAATAACACGGTTTTATGGAGATGGTGTCATCTGCCAACGATGAAATTGTTCAGAGGTCCGGATGGATTTTCCACCGGAAGCAAGGGCCCACCGAGTAGACGAACACGCTTCATCATTATAGAAACTCGGTGCAAAGAAGGTATCGTAGAAGGCTGCTTGTGGACTTCTGAACCTAAAAAGAGTGGAGATTATCATGAGGAGATATGCGCCAAGATGTTCGAGAAGTGTTTCAGGAAGTTCTTTCACAGCTTCAGTTATTATTTCTGATAACGTGTCACGCCAATCTTGTACAAAAGACGAAGTTCATAATGCGAATTTCAGTGAGCACAATGTATCAAAACGGCTCATTCGCCTGCTTATCAAGGTAGCAACGTGCTTTCCTCCCACACACCGGGTCCGGGTTCGATTCCCGGCCCGGCTGCAGATTTTCTCCACTCGTGGACTGGGTGCAGTGTTGTCTTCGTTACACTCATCACCGGTGCGGAACTCGCCCAATGTGGCGTCGACTGAAATAAGACTAGCACTTGGCTGTCGAAATTCACCAGACGGAGCCTCCCGGCCAACCATGCCATACGCTCATTTCCATTTTTTATCAGAACGGATAAAATCTAAAAATATCGCATTTTAAGTCACTATGTTCACGAGAGAAGTACTAGACGTCGTTAAAAAAAACATGGAGTAGGGCACAACGAAGACACAGTAGACGATAGGTCTAAGAATGCAGAGAAAGAACTTAGAAGAAACAGTAAGAGCAGTGACTGTAGAAGAGTGGATCAAGTGTGTCCTCCGTGTGGTGGAAAAATTTTAAAGTCAAATGTGAAAATAGATTGCATTATGGAATGTAGAGATGGTTAAAGAAAGCATTTTGCTTTAAATCTGAATGAAAATGGATGTAATTCAACAGATTGACCTTAGTTTAGTAGTCCTTTAAAATTTTGTAACTGGCAGCGGCACTAAGATTGCTTGTGTTTGAGTGTAATATGCCGCCTGTCGGTTTTTGACACTTCATTTCATTACATTGTAGGCTACGTTTATAATACACGATTTCTCACCAACGGCGCACTCTTCACAGTGACTTTAGACCGGTGGCCAGGTTGAAGTGTCCAGAAAGGATTTCCGGCACCCCTCCGTATCATGTAAATACCGAATGCTCTCACTGAAATAGTACTGGTAAGTCACGTGAAACTGTTTCTATTTCGCCCAAGGTCTTACTGTGTAGACTATACCTTCCTTTCATGTTTGGTAGACAGATCCTTTACCTGTGTTAAAACCTGCGGAAATGATAATTTGAAAGTGTTTTATTCTAATTGTAGAGTGCCAAAGTTCTCAGTCAACTCTTTTGGTGATAGATGGATACCCTTAATACCTTTTATCATTCCTGAAACTTCTGTTGTTATGATTTACATGTCAGTCCCTAACATTTCGGTTATGACTGGTAACGTCGCTATTTAATTGGCCAGTTTAATTTTTGACCTGTTCACTGATATGTTCGACCTGAATTGTCAAGCTGTGCTGTAGTTTCATAATATTAAAATCATTAACCCTACTCTCTTGGTTTTGATTCATAGTAGTAACATCATTAGCCATAATATCTGGTAACATTTTCAAATAGGATAGAGTGTTGTAACAATAGATTCAGCAACAGCTCCTTTTGCATCAGCTGACAATACGTCATTTGCTGTAGCGAAATAGTCATCTATATTTCCACTGTCAGTTCGCACTCAGACACCTGCATTAAAGGATCCTAACCATGTTAGGGTAGAAAAGCATTTTCTCGAAGGTATTACTTATCATGTTGATACAAGTACGTAAACAAGTCACAAATGGGAATAGCATACAGCTCAATGTTACTGACGAAAATATTTCTTTGAAACCAATTTGACGTCACTAATATAAACTAAGCCCACATAAATGTGAACATCCTCAGTCTTGTGGCTGTTAATCAATTTAATGTAATTGCAAATTTTGTAAACCGCAAAATATCTACTATGGGGAAACGATTAACATAAATGCATTCTACTGACACTGAAAGCGATAAATTTTCTGTATTTAAGGAATCTATTATGATATACTGATTTCTTATCCTAGCCACGTTAGTGTAGAAGAGCCATTTGAAGAAAGAATTACTGATCGTGTTGCTACAAATACGTAAGCAAGTCACAGATGGTAGTCGCGTACAATACAGTACTACTGACTTACTATGAATGAGTGAATCAATGCCTTACTTTGTTTCGTTGTAGGCGAGAATATAAATTTTAACAGCTGCCTTGTTCTGTTATATTTTCTAGTTTCATTTAGTTATTATTTGATTATATTCATATTTTTCGTCTGACACTACATCTATTTTAAGTTGACACTGGCGAAAGTTTCTGTTACTCATAAGAAAAATATTAATGTACCACTAAAATAAGATACAAAAGAAAACTGTGTGTCTACTTGTTGCAAGTTGACATCACTGAACATTCAGAGAATCTGTCTTCCTCTCTTGCGGTCCTTTGAAGAAGAATGACAGCACATAACGTTACTGTTTCCAACACTGACGACTGAACAAAATCACGAATGAAGAAATCCTCCCATTGACACTCACTGATGCCATATTGATTTCTCAACAATGAACATGCATACAGGCCTCTGGCGTCATAAATGTGAGGTAGGACACACCCAATGTTAATGTCCAATTATATGTATCCCAATAATTTTGATCATATAGTGTATGTAGTGCTAGGCACCTTTGAGTGTAAGACAGAAAACGTGCTTTCACGATGCCAGTAACTGATTATATGTCTTTGCCCTCTGAATGACACTGTCGCTTTTTAAAAGACTTTTGAAGAACATTTAAGCCACCTGATTACTATGCTGACGTGTGTTCAGGGCGCAGGCTTTCGTCTGGATCTGATAAAGCTTCTCTTCATCGCCCAAGAACTAGGAAGGGTTGTTGCACGTACTTATGGCAATGGCCTGTCTCTACTCATTGGCACATTCATAATAGGAGAATTTCTCTCAGAATTTGCTAGTACTATGAGCTATACATACAAGAACTTTTGCACCAGGTCCCATGCCTTGCAATATCTTGCTCAGTGAGGCACTAAATTTGTGCAACAAATCTCTTTCCAAGAGTGACGAGAAGTAATTTCACACTAACGCTAGTGGATGTAAGACAGATGCAGTTCTAGGTCAGAATGAGAAGGTTCTGAAATGGTGATAGCTTATGCTCCCAGAGTTTTCTCCAAGCCTGAGATGAACTTCACTCTAATCGAGAAAAAGTGCCTTTTAGTTGTTTAGTCCATCACCAGGTTCTGGCCGTATTTATTGGGCAAATAATTAACCATTTTGTCGGACAACCATTCCCCATTTTGGCTGGTTATCTTCAAGGATCAGTTGGGTCGACTGGCGAGAAAGCACTGAAGCTTCATGAATGTGACCTCACAGTACCATACGAAAGTGGATGCAAACAGATTGACACCATATGCCTCCGTGAAATCCCAGACATCGCTTCATTCAGTGACATTTATGGTGAACGTGTACAGTGAATAGGAGGAATCCCGTAAAACATCAAATCTCTGACATCGCTGCGGCCGGGAAAGATCCTGCAAGAACAGGGCCAACAATGGCCGAAGAGAATCGTTTGACGTGACAGAAGCGCAACGCTCCCACAAATTGCTGCAGTTCTCACTCTGGGGCATCAATAAGTGGCAACGTGCGAACCATTCAAAGAAACATCGTAGATATAAGTTTTCGCAGCCGAAGTGCCACTCGTGTACCCTTGATGACTGCACGACACGAAGCTTAACGCCTCGCCTGGGTCCTTCAGCACCGACGTTGGACTGTTGTTCACTGGAAACATGTTGCCGGTTAAACGAGTATCGTTTCGCATTGTATCGATTGGATGAACGTGTACGTCTCTGGAGACAATCTCATGAATCCATGGACCCTGATGTCAGCAGGCAACTTTTCAAGCTGGTGGAGGCTTTGTAATGGTGTGGAAGGTGTGCAGCTGGAGTGATATGGGGCCCCTGGTACGTCTTCATACGACACTGAACGGTGTCACGTACGTAAGCATCCTGTATCGTCACCTACATCCATTCAGGTCCACTGTGCATTCAAACGGACTTTGGAAATTCGAGCAGGGCAATGCGACACCCTACATGTCCAGAATTGCTACAGAGTTGCTGCAATTGTCTGAATTTTAACACTTCCGCTGGTCACCAAACTCCACAGACATGAATATTATTGAGTATACCTGTGATGCCTTGCTGTTCGGAAGAGATCTCCTGCCCCTCAAACTCTTAAGGATTTACGAACAGCCATGCAGGATTGATGGTGTCTATTCCCTCGAGCACTACTTCAGACATTAGTCGAGTCCATACCACGTCGTGTTGCGGCACTTCTGCGTGCTCGCGGGGGCACTGCATGATATTAGACAAATGTACCAGTTATTTCGGCTCTTTAGTGTACACTCAAGACTTTCTAATATCTGGTCCTCGGGGTATCATGCTCTAGAGAGGAGCAGACGCTGGTATCGATGGCCGGGTCTCTACGGACACGTTTCACTTAATGTAAGTCGTCTTAGGAAATGCCGAAAATGGGACAGTTATATATGTTGTATCTTATACAAATTCTGGCTGCAGCAGCACCATTTTGCCGGACTCGAATAGACTATCGGATTGTACAGTCAGCACTAAGCAAGACAGATTCTAACACACGAAGTCGCACAGATATTGTAAGTCAAAGAGAAGGAGCGGCGGGGGCAAGTAATATGGGGCGCTCCACTGACTTAACGCTGCGCCGTGAAACAGTTAATAAAAGTTACAGCAATTTGAAGTTGATATGCAGTCTTTGAACTGCAGAGTATTTCGTGTCACTGAGTGTTGCTGTGGATGTCGTATTATTGTTATATGAGAGGACAGACTCTTACTGTAGGAGTTCTTTGAAAGCGGAGGACTGCGCATTTATATTTTTGTATTAAAAAAGAAGCAAAGCTGAGACGTGATCTTAGAACAGTTATTGGGGACAAACACTCTGAAATATCAGATAATGAATTTTCAGGACTCTACAGCAACCAGAAATTAATCATTTTTGTGTGTATTGAACACCCAGTGGTAGTGTGGATACTTTTCGAACGAATTGAAAGAAAAATCATGGCGGATTGAAACTATGTGCCAGACCAAGATTCCGATGTGAGACCTTTACCTATAGTGAGCAAGGGCGCTACAGACTGAGCTACCCAAGCACGTCTCACTATCCGTCCTCACAGCTTTACTTCCACCAGTACCTCATCTCCTACCTTCAAAACTCCAGCAGAGCTCACCAGGGTAAATCGCAAGACTAACGCTAATGTAAGAAAGGATACTGCGGAGACGTGGTTTAGCCACAGCATATCGGCGCACACTCCGCTGCAGAGTGAAAATCTCATTCTGGAAGCTGAATGGAGTTTAATATGAATTCTCAAATGCGAAATTGAACAAACTATGGCATGGGCATACATGTCAAAAAAGAAACTGCATGTTCATAAATATCCTTGACGGTATGGTATGTCCCTGTTGGTTGGCTGGCTCTGAGCACTATGCGACTTAACTGCTGAGGTCATCAGTCGCCTAGAACTTAGAACTAATTAAACCTAACTGACCTAAGGACGTCACACACATCCATGCCCGAGGCAGGATTCGAACCTGCGACCGTAGCGGTCGCTTGGCTCCAGACTGTAGCGCCCAGAACCGCACGCCCACTCCGGCCGGCCCCTGTTGGTTAATAGTGTAACGAAAGTACTGCAACAGCAGCGTTGCTCAAAGACTATGTGGCCACAAATGTGAACAGGGATAAGGGCGGTGTAATTGTAAAAGATATTGGGCGCTTATCCTGTTTCTATCTAACCATGCAGCAAAATCAGATATGAAAACAAAGCCCTATCTTCATGTCTACGAAAGGTAACCAGAAGCCCAAAGCAAAACTTTCTCAGTAGTGCAGAAGAAAGTGAAAAGAATTCTCTTTTCTGGTGACAGCAATAACTTAAGCACTGAGAACACAAGAGAACTCCTCGCGGAGAATGGAAAGGAAACTCTAAGTAAAGTTTCCGATTGGTCTCATGCAAAGGAAGATGATTACTGTAAGGAAATTTGTACTGATCATCACTTAATGCAGTGTGAACGCACTGAGATATCTGCAAACAGAACGTCTTGGGCAGGTCTTTAGCGTCCTATGATGAGTGTCAACAGCCAGTGCTTTTACATACATAATACTCATATGAAGGCTCAATTTTAACCAAAAACCGTAATCAAGTTTGTTGTAAAGATCTGCAGAAGACTCTGGGGATATCAACCATGCTAATATATTCCCCAATCAAGTATGGATACCAAAAATAACTTTGATTCTTACTGTAAAAGAATTCTGTACGTGACCATCACACAAGACGTAGGCTGAACTTCCATTTACCAACAACACATAGACAAAAACAGCATTTTCTGCCAAGGAATGAAGCTATATAACAAAAGGCATTGGTGATCGACGATATTACTAAAATGAACTGACTTGTAAAAGTATTTGAAAAGTATCTGTTGAGCGATAACACATAGTGGGGTTTTGACAGGAAAATGTAACACAACTAAATTATAATAATAATAATTTTTATAATAATAGTATTGATAATAATAAATCTATCATTCTATGTAACACTTTTCTAATATGTTGTCAAATTTGTTTTTCTTTTCCATCATTTTAGGAAAACCTTACTCCCATAGATTTGTAGTGTATATTTCTAACATCTAAACCTGAATTCAACGTGTCAATCAATTTTTCAGACGCCTAAAGTTGCAGTATTCAAAATGGAAACCAAACACAACGGTATGTTCATGACGTTACTGACAGTGCGCGTAGCATCATAATATGATGTGATAAGTGTATCGTGTGTCTAGTGTGATGAGGGACTAACTGTGAGAAATGGGTAAAAAGTGTAGCGTTATCTTTTTATTTCATTGTTTTCAGAACAGTATTTTGCACTAGGAATAAACTAAATAAGGAAGCGATGTTCAGAAATCACCGGGGATATGCTGGGAGGGACTAACTGTGACAAATGGGTAAATAGTGTAGCGCTATCTTTCTATTTCATTGTTTTCAGAACAGTATTTTGCACTAGGAATAAACTAAATGAGGAAGCGGTGTTCAGAAATCACCGGGGATGTACTGGGAGGGATTGAGGCTCCAGTTTCCGTCTGGCCATGTTCAGTTTTGGTTTTTCATCACTTGCTTAAATTAATTGACGCAAATGTTGAGATGTTTCCTACTATAATAGCTCCATACTATACCTCTGTCTCTAAATGCCCATATGTATAAACTATGTTATGTTCATTTTTTAACTGTAATACGATGGCAATTCCAGTTTTCATGTAAAAGCGATCTAAGGATGTACGTGAATACTGCCAACTGCCACCTGTGTTACCATTACTAGAACTAGTATTAGACGATACTGTGGCACAACAACAATATATACCCGTAAGTGTATTCCACAGAGATAACTGTGCCAAGTGCCAGGATATGAAGTCACAAAAGGCTTAGAAATCGATTGCAAATGAAATAAACAACACAGCTGAGGGGAAGATTAGTATGAGATTAACCTGTGTGCTCCAGACTAGAATAATTTACAAACCCACATATTGTCCAGCGTCATGGAAGTACCTACAACAAAGGTTTCTCTGTGTTCTGGATTACCAGTCCTCTCAACGACATTCGATCAAGTCCATAAATTTTATCTTTCTGTCAACGAAATTTAAAGCGCCCCAATACTAATTCAAAAGCAACATCTGTAGCGAAGAGCTACACTGAATCACTTGATCGGCTTCGGCTCTCGAAATGTGAGTAACTAAAACAGTGCATCTTCCCTCCTTCTGACCCACCATGCCACATATAACACTGAAAAACTTCAGACGGGGATGCTTTGCACAAGAGATTATGGAGCTCCTTCTTACTCTCTACTCAAGTATCTGTTGTCCCCCGGATGCCTATTGAATTGCTCTGGGCTACGATATGTGCCTCTCAATTGGACACATTTCATTTCCACTATGATATGTATGTAGTTTGCCTCTAAACAAAAGAACGCATACACTAATATCAATTTACAATTCCAATAGGCAGCTATCGTTGCGCAGTCAGACGCTCGGGATTTAAATGTACATGCTGACGAGACGACGATCGTCTGCATAATGTTACACCACAAGGACTCATTCCATAGTACTATTACTGTTTAACACAACACCACGTAGTAATTGCGCAATTATGTATCATTGTGGAATTCGCAACAAGACTGTCATTTCGTTAGGCATTTCCTTGCCACTATAATTGTTTCGAATTGTCCTAGTCGATAGGCTATGGGAACAATAAATGACTGCAATATCTACGTCTGGGTTTTCTGATGTTAAGTCCACAGATTTCATTTAAAACAAATAAGATTTTCTAACATACCTAAATATCTCTGTTATATGAATTTGCATGTAGCTTATGGCTACCTCTTACAAAATAAATTTGCATTTCTCGTAATGGAAATTAACATCGACTTAACATTTTCGTTTATGTCTTTGCTAATAAAGCACAAATGATCTGTAACACGAATCGAATGGAGAGAGCCATGTTGGTTTCCACCTTCCGACATCCTATGGATTCGAAAATGATACTAACGTTCAGGCGAATCTTCTCTGAAAAAGAGAAGAGCATTAACCGAGAACAAATTCATCTCTTTCTTCTTAAAAGTGCACGCTATGGATGCTGTAAATAATACATTTACTGACCTCTCGTTTTGTTTACAGAAATTGGTATCTGAGTCTAGTTGTGTAGTACGTTACCATATATTGTTATCACCATCACCTTCTCAAAATAACGTAAATCAACCATGGGTACATCCAATCCTAATTATTTGCTGAAACGCAACACTCTCACAGTATCAACGAGGGAAAGAATATGTTACTTCTGCATTTAATTCTGCAATAACATTCAAATTAATAAACAAAGATTAAGTGAGAAATCTAATAGTCACTCTTGTTTATTGAACCTAGCTTCGGCTGTGTCAAGAGCCAATATAATCCATAATCACGGTCACTTACCGAAAAACTGTACACAAAAAGAGAGTCCTTAGCAAACTGAACATTGGTCAAAACACTAGCTCAAGCACATGTGATACTGTGTGTTATGTAAAAATATGCAAATACTTTAATTATATATCACACATAGAAGCAAACTTTGATCCAACTATGATATATTAAGGTACAGCGACGTTAGCTCTTTTTGCGAGGACTATTCGGAAAGTAAGGTGCGATGGGGTGCGAAATAGAAACCAAAATGAAAATCCGATGAAGTTTTGCACATATGTGTTGGGCAGCGACTCTAGTATGCCCGCCGACGCGTCACTTAGTTCTTTTCAGTTATGAGGCCACAGTGAGCACATAAAGATCCTTGGAAGTCTAGTGTCTCCCGCCAAATAAGAGGGCCTGGTGTGAGATTTCGCCTGACGTCATGCAGCCCACATAACATAACTTTCATACGTTTCCTTCTGCATGACAATTCTCTGCCGCGCTCTAAAGGGGCAACAAAGATGCTACTGCAGCGTTTTCATAGGGAAGGGTTTGATCACCCACAACCCAGCCCGTAATTGACTCTCTCTGAGTTTCATCTCTGCTCACATGAACCGCTAGCTATGAAGACAACGTTCTGGCACAGACGACGACCTGTAGACCAGCAAAGAGAATTGGCAGGAAGCAGAGGCGGCTTGTTTCTGTGACGATTTTATTAGAAAGTTGGTACAACGCTACTACAAATGTCTACATCCAAGCGGCGACTATGTAGAGAAGTAGCTGGAAGGTGAAGCTAACTGTTGCCAATAAAACATTTTTGATTTTTACCCTGGTTCCCATTTTGCGACCTATCTGACCGTACTTTCCGAATAGGCCTCGTACATCTTGCTCGTGTGACTCACATCACGAGAGAACAGTCTTAGCAGCACGAAAGTAATTCAACTATAGGTAAGGCAATGGTAACAAAATATTTGTCAACAGGTCTTCACATACTCTGGGAAAGACTGATTGAGAGTGTTAATTAATCTATGCAATAATACTAAATCTTATTCAGGAATAGAAATTTATAGCTATCCACCCGTCCCCGAAGGTAGAGAATTCGACATATGTGGAGAACAGTTATAGCACGACTTGTCCTTTGTCATTCAGTGCGGTAGCGTTCTCGCTTCCCACGCCCGGGTTCCCGGGTTCGATTCCCGGCGGGGTCAGGGATTTTCTCTGCCTCGTGATGGCTTGGTGTTGTGTGCTGTCCTTAGGTTAGTTAGGTTTAAGTAGTTCTAAATTCTAGGGGACTGATGACCATAGATGTTAAGTCCCATAGTGCTCAGAGCCATTTGAACCATTTAACCCTTGTCATTCAGAGTAATTTTCGACTCATTCAACTGAATTTAAGCTTTGAGTGAAGCTCTCACGCGGTCAAATTTTACGCATCAACATCAAATAAAAGCATCCACATCAGCTTCGACGTAATAGAAAACAACATTCCGTTCGGTATGCTTCCATTCAGGACATCACATCGCATATTGTATATTAATATAGCTGTTTCATAGATAAAAGTCATGACAGCGCATAGTTTCCAGTCTTTTATCTGTTGTTGATTGAAAGGGTCGCCACACATGACTTCGATCATGCCGGTAGTACTGAACGGCCGACAACCTAAGGTTTATAGCCGTAGTTATTCATGGACAAATTTGCCTTAGATAAGTTTCGTCCTAGGTTTGAAAACGAATTGCGACTTATTCACTCGCTCTCCACTATCAAGATTCCTCGTACACGATAGGCAGACATCACAGTCTAGGTTAGAACGATTTCCACAGAAGTAGAATGTAAACTTCGCAGTATTATATTGTGTAACACAACATAGCCAAGTAGCACGTAAATCGTATAGGTCACAAGAACTTGAAAAATCACCACAACGATACGCAGCCACGCCCTCTACTGGCAACCATTCTTGCTGCCCAACAGTCGGCAGCCCATTGCGCGAAGCGGCAACCGGCGCACAGATACAAGGGCCGTTCAATAGTTAATGCTACATATTTTATTTCCGGCAACCGGTTGATTTCATTCAGGACTGATATACACCAATTTATTCCCCACACTTCTCATACTCTCAGTTCAACGCGTGACCGTACCTGGAGGGCCTGTATGCCTGCTTGGTACACTCTACTCCTCGACGTTCGAGCCAGCGTCTGCTACATCAATAACCTCCCCATCATCCACGTACTGCTTCTAGTGCAGTGCATCCTTCATCGGGTCAGACAGATGCATGTCGGAAAGTATTAGATCCGGGTCGTAGGGAGAAAAGTCCAACGAAGTTTAGGGAACTCATGTCCGGCCTTGCGTTGTTATCGAGAAGATGAAGAAGTTCGTTTGGGATTTTGTGGCAACGAACTCGCTGAAGTCGATTCTTCAGATTTCATAATACACTTCAGAGTTGATTGTTACGCCATGATGGAGGACATAAAAGAGGATAACCTCCTCAGAGTCACAGAAGACTGTTGCCACACTTTACCGGATGAGGGAGCGGCTCTGAACTTTTCCTTCAGAGGAGAGGTGGTGGGGCGGTACCTCGTGGATATGCTGTTTTCTTTCCGCTTCGAAGTGCTGAATCCATGTTTCATTACCCGTGACGATGTTCGACAAATAATTGTCGCGATCAGCCTAGTAACGCGCAAGCCATTCCACACGAATGGCCCTTTGTTCCTCCTTAAAATTCTGTTAGGCGGCAAGGAACCCAGCGTGTGTACACCTATGAGTACCCCAGCTGGTGAACGGGTGAACGAGTTTGTCAGCACTACCAACGGAGACGCCCAGTTCAGCAGCGAGGTGTTTGACTGTGATCCGCCGGCCACCTCGAGTGAAGGTGTCCGCACGTTCCAGCATTTCAGGAATCACAGCTTTGTGCAGCCGACCAGCACGTGGGTGATGGGACAAGTTTGTGCGATCTTGTTGCGATGACGATAGACGCCTTGCCCACTAACTCACCGCGGCTTTCTTCAGCGCCAGGTCTCCATAGACACTTCGCCAATGCCCATGAATATTTGCGATGCTCTAGTTTTCTGGCAAAAGAAACTCAGTGACCGCTCTCTGCTTTCAAGCACCTGCGTTACAAATCACAGTATGTGATTTGTAGGATTTATTTATGCCACGCTAAATATTCCCATGGAGAATCATAATTTATGCTTGTATCAAAGTGAGCACATGTGACTGCTCTTAATGAATCCTTAGTTGAGGTAAGCACCGAGGTTCAAGTACATCCATATATGACATGTGCATGTGAGAGTAAAATCCATTTTCGTTTCAGTTTATCCTGAGAAGATCTAATTAAAACTGTCGCCATCAGATCATTCTCCGCAGACTGTATGTGAAGATCAGTATGAATTCCCAAACATTTTTCTCTTCAAATACGGGCTATACGTTTGGAATCCTATATGCTGTTTAGGAGGTTTTAGCCTACTGGAAATATTCTAGCAACTCTTGGTGGGGATTCGTGGCTGTTAAGTAAATTGTATATTCGTTAGCCAAGAACAGATATTGCGACTGTTTATCGTTAGTCGTATGTCCGTCTTGGTATACAAGGCAGGGAAACCATCGTTGTCACGGTGAGTCCAAGCCTCAGAGTGAGAGATTACTGTGAGGCAGTTATCCCTCCCATCCTCCCTTCCTTCGATTCATGTCGCGATCGTCGATACCCTGCTACTGGCCTGCCTAGATTCTCCATGACTTACTGCACATGAGGAGGGAAAGGTGGGAGGGTTGGGTGGAGAGTCGTCAAATGTTGACTACTTGGCAAATTACAGCTATTCACCTGTCGCGCCTCAGGCTCAGAGATCACCATTATGACGGATCTCATTGAACCCAAAGTATTTAGTTGGTTTACAAACGCAAATTACTGTTCTGTGCCAACAACTACAACTTTAACTATCAAAACCAGGAAAGAATTAATTGATGAATCAGAGAGAACTCTTATGTAAGGCAAGAAAGTACAATAAACATGGAATCCAGTAGAAAAAGAGAGAGGTGGTTTTCCAATACTAAATAAGAATAAAGAGTGGGTAAATATAGGGCCTGTTCTTTGTATTAATTATTTTCCTGGAAAACGTCTTGAATACACAGAATCCTTTTTGTGTTTAGTACACATTGTGCTCTACGTGGCTGTAACATATTCTCTGCAATGTAAACTCTTTGAATGTCTTATACACGTGAGAAATACAGTTGATGTGTGATTTCATGAATGTAAATCATTCTGGTAACAGTTCGTGCTGATTTGTACAAAGAATGTAGTGTATTGTCAAAACTATCGCTTTACTTCCAGTTTTGTACAGATAGGAATAGCACGTTATAATGAATGTATAAGGATTAAGTAACAACTAACATATTAATGAAACAAAAGGAGAAGGCATCCTGACAAGCAGCAGCTTCAAAAATGTCACTAGTATTTGGTGGGGTTATACAGACATGTAATAATCAACACTACTTACATGAAGAGCATTTTTTAATGTTGTTTAAGCTATTTCAGTAGAACGTTTCGTAACAAGTACACTCTCTTTGTAAACGTTTAACAGGTTTTAAAATAATCGGAGGCCGTTTTCCACATTGCGAACTTTCCTATTATTCTTTTTGTTCTATGAAGCTGGTAGATTCATCTTCAGTCCATGTGTCAGAAGCGTTACCAATTTTTCTTTTCGTCTGCAGTGTTTCAGATTTGATGGCCCTTCAAGAGCTGCCTTCGATATCAATTACAGAAGTGTCCCGTAACTCAGTTCTGATCTCTCTGAAAGCACGCTTTCGCTACGCCGCTTTCATTACCCTTTGATCGGTTGCCAGTCGGTTGGTCGTGTCATATCGATTATCACGCAGTACGTTTTCATGCATTTGAATGACGTGTGACAGGGTAGTACCTTTTGTACGGCACCATTTCACCTATCCACATTACTGTACAACTTGCTGGCGTGTCGAGGTATTCCGCAGCATGTCATCCTAATATCCGATAGTGGCTGGTTAGACAGATGCATCTTCTCTGACGGTGCAGTTGAAGTTTATCTTTGTGAAGTCCTATTTTGCCTAAAATAACAGCAATACACAAGTATCGGCACTGCTGCATTTAACTACCTGGGTTAAGTAGCTAACAAGTCGAGCAAGATACACCGACATTTATCATAATATCTAAGTAATAAACCTTTTTGTACTGAAAACATTACTTTTTGTTGCTGTGTTTGATATTCGTTGCAATTAGCATTGTCGTATGAAATAACAAAAACACACTCCGTTTTTAGCGCACAAGTGGCCCATCGGGACCATCCGATCGCCATGTCTTCCTCAGCTGAGGATGCAAATAGTAGGGGCGCGTGATCAGCACACTGCTCTCCCAGTCGTTATGATGGTTTTCTCTGACTGGAGCCGCTACTGTTCGGTTGAGTAGCTCCTCAATTGGCATCATGAGGCTGAGTGCACCCCGAGAAATGGCAACAGCGCATGGCTGGTTCGGATGGTCACCCATCCAAGCGCTGGCTACGCCCGACAGCGCTTAACTTCGATAATCTGACTGGAAAGCCGTTGCTACAGCATATGATATACTTGCCGCTATTCTTATGATACACAGGTAATCGTGGATACTGATATCAGTAGTCAATTTAATTTTTCCTTCGCACAACAGAAGATAATAAAAAATAAATTTTCCCACAGGTCGACTGACCATGGAAAGTAAATGTATTCTAAATACGAATGTCGTCATTCATTCCCTAGCAAGTACCGTTTGAAAAAGAGATTAATTGAAGTCTCATGTGGGAAAGCTTAACATTGCGACTGTAATCATCAGACTGCCGTATACAACGAATTATGTGTTACTAACCAGTAATCACTGTTTTATGACCTATGCAAATTATCCATTTCAACTGTTCTATGACAAGAATGTGCTGTAGGAAGTTACTGCTTTACACGTAAAACCGTAACAGACTTCATACAGACTAGATTGAAAAGTAAGCACGTACATGCCACACTAGTGCCATGAACATATAATACATACAGATCATCAAAGCTTAAAAGCGTGTACTTCATATGTTGGTAGCAGGCAATATCGGTTTTTTTTTCAGAACAGATCAGCATTTGGTAATACGAAGTCCAGGAAAGACGGATTTGATACTCAACCTGGTTGTATAGCGTGATTTGCCCTGAAAGTTAGCTAATCAACCGCTAGCCCTTAACCTGAGTTCGTAACTAATATGACTCTGCTGCAAATGTCCTGAAAATACTGACCTTCTTTTACAAAACTTTCATCCATAAGTGACCAGCAACAAGATCTATAAGCGAAACAACAGGTTTTAAGCATTCTTTGACACTGCAATGGAATACGCATCTACAAGATTTATAATTAAAGGATATATTGTCCCTTTTGAAATATTCAAGCCGATATATTGGAAGTAAATAATAAGAGGACTGAGAATAAAATTATATGGATATAACGACAAATTAATTATGAACATGTATGAAATTAGATTCAAAGAAAGACTATATCGACTGCAATGCAATAAAATGACATTATTTATATTATATGAGATCGTAGTGCATAACGTTCTCGAAACTACCATTATTATCTTTGTCATTATATATAAGGGAAAAAAAGATATTTAAGATCACTTCGAGTCAGATCATTTCTTCTGCTGTATGTAGCGAATAATTCAAGTGTGTATTCTGTGCTTAGTGGAAATATATTTACAAAAAGTGAGTGCAATGTATTACTTAAAGAAACCGTGCAAACAATTCTTCCTGAATTAGTAATTGCAAGAAGTTATTTAGCATTTTTTCATTCTCTGCTAAGAGAGCAGCGGCGATCTTTAACTGGCCACGCCGGCCAGAGTGTCCGAGCGGTTCTAGGCGCTGCACTCTGGAACCGCGCGACCGCTACGGTCGCAGGTTCGAATCCTCCTTCGGGCATGGATGTGTGTGATGTCCTTAGGTTAGTTAGGTTTAAGTAATTCTATGTTCTAGGGGACTGATGACCTCAGAAGTTAAGTCCCATAGTGCTCAGAGCCATTGGAACCATTTGACTGGCAACAATCGTCCGCCATTACGCGGCATATTTAATCTTATTGTGTTTTGTGTGGCGTATCACCACAGCCGCAGCAGAAATAATCATTTCAAGTTATTCAATTAACTAAAGTTCATAGCTTCACTAATTTTATTTCGTCTTTGTGTAACATATCACCACAGCCGAAGCTGAAAGAATCATTTCAAGTTATTCAATTAACTAAAATGCAAAGCTTCTCTAATTTTATTTCATCAAAAAAATTCATACTTTCACAGATACGATTTATTCTAGGTCAGTGAACTTAGCCTGCATTACATTTCGCCGAAAGCATTAGAAATAATTTTTATGGAGCCTGGCCGCATTTGAAACATATTTTAATATTTATTTTTGGCCACCTACAAATCAATATATATTTAATTATATTTCTTACATGATCCCCTTCTTGTGTTTCATTAATAACAATAATAATAATTAATAACCACAGAAAGGAAGGGATAATATAAGGAGCAACCAGCCACGTGTATGGCTTAAAAAATTACTTACCACAGATCACTACTGGTTTTAATTTTATTACAGATCCAAACTCGAATGTCTCTTATAGTTTTCATCTCTTTCCTGCTGGAGATTTGTTCTGTATCCGTTACTTGTGTAGCTGTAACGTGCTGTTTTATACGTTCCGTATTGCAGCTCATGGGTGATAGCAGTTAAGTAAGTGATTCTCCTTAAAAGAACCATTCAACTAGACGACATGGTCTTCGAAACGTGGGACGTAGGGAAAGCAGGAAGAGGTGTGGACGGGGCCTGATCAGTTACCATTAGTTGCACAGTGAAAACATATATTTTATTTGAGGAAATAATTTTTTAAAAACAATAATTTAAAAAAAATGACCTCAACATAAGCTGCACTGACCGCTGAAGGCCTTATTAAGAGAAAATTAAAAATTATTTGTCGGCTGTAGGATACAAGCAGTACTTTAGAACAATTAATGGCTGAAGGCCTGAATCACAAATGAGGAAGACAATTGCACGTTAAAATACAGCTACACTGACAGCTGAAGGTCTTATTAAGAAGGAATTCAAAATTATTTGTCAGCTGTAGGCCACGAGCAATACTGCAGAACAATTAACGTCTGAAGGCCTGAATTACAAATTAGGAAGACAATTACACGTTAAAAATACCAAAATAATCTTCTAAACAATCACTAAAAAACTGACTGTAACACAAGCTACACCTGTGGATGAAGGCCTTATTAAGAAGAATTCAAATTATTTGTCGGCTGAAGACCAGAAGCAATAGGAATAATTTAAACAAAATATTATTTTTAAACAATTGACACAATCAGACCAAATAAAGGAGGGAGTGATCACAGGCATTCCTCCAAGGATCGACCTGAGAAAAGTCCCTATTGCTGCGTAAGCAGTAAGACATGTAGCCAAGAGCTATGCTCACCTAACAGGGTGGCTACTCGAACTAGGGACAGTTTAAACACCTATCAATGCTCTTACCAAATCCACCTAACTTGTGATAACCAGTACAACAATGGAATAATTCAAGCGAGGACGAAGTGACAGAACACACTGCATCTTCAGGATCTAGTGTTTAAAACATCGATAGGCAGAAGGAACCATTACAACCAAGGTAGACAAAAGAAACCACAATCCACACCGCAATCAAGGAGGCTGTCGAACTACACGTCATGTCAAACAGCATCTGCAAGATAAGGAAAAGTACACGGCCGCAAAAATACGCTAACCTCCAGGGCAGATAACTGGGAGGTTAGTTTCCACTAGACAGTAAAATACCGCTGGTAGCACTTCACCAATAATAACACAAAATTCAAAAACTAATGACAGGCAGTACAAGATGGATAATGATTCCATAGCTCGACACACTCCACTTGTTGCTGTTCTTCTCACGGCGACCCTGCGAGCAGCAACGCATGAACAAACTGTGTGATCACAAAATAGTGGAGGTTTCACTACTGGATTAATGTTCACTCAACTCAACGTCCTGTGTCCGGTGGACAACGAGGTTGTGACTCTAGCAACTGCAGCCCCTCGATCGGGCAGTGCCTGCATGTCGCCAGCGGTCCCGGCATCTCCTCTCTGCTGCTCCGTCCCAACCGAACTACCGACACACCTGACCCGGGAAACACTTCACTTCCTTCCAAAGTTAGTACGGGTACTAGATATCGATAAACGCTGCTGCTGCTACTTGTGGACAGACAACGCGAGCAAATGTAGTGGCGCCAGTAAACAGAAGGAGGAAACGAGACGCCACTATCCCTATAACACGATGCCAACTTACCAACGGCACCAACGCGAGCCGCATACGGCTCAATCTTGTAACTCAAGTCGTTACCATCACCATTGTGCAGATTCTGTAACGACATGTATAAATTAACTATTAACGTATCTGACTGTGTTTTAAAAATATCCAGTGAACTTCTCAGGATATGGGTTTCTTTGGGGTCACTCAGAAGTTTCTGAACTGTAGCACCCTGGATGTAAGAGTACTGCTCCCGAATAGATACAGACACTGCCTTACACCTGCCCGTATTTGAACCAAACACTTTTGTAGTGACCTACCTTCCGTCGCGCTTCTCCCCCACACATCTCCCCACTGCATTCTGTTACAATTCTGAAAAACAGTTTAGGCTTTAATATGGCTCCGCCTGATTAAGATGTGGTACAAACAATTATTGTTTATTTTTAAAACAATTTCGTTTAAAAGTAAACATTAATTTTATACCATTAGAACAATATTTTTAATAATCTGTGAATTTTCCACACCGTGCAGCACAGAAATGATTAGTCCTACAAGAGATATGAATAAGATCTTTTTGTAAGAAATATAATGTCGTTTAATTTAGTACCGGGAAACATTTTCAATAGAAGCCACGGTTTTCGATTTATTCGAGAAAAGCTTAAAGTGACCATTAAACCCATCACCACCCTAATGTTCACAACCAACTGGTATGTTGTGCATCACATTCTGTCCTAACACTGTGCAAAAATTAGGGCTTACACGGTTTTTTCTCTAGTCGTCTTTTTTAATGGATACAGAATGAAGTTTTCACTCTGCAGCGCCGTATGGTTCAAATGGCTCTGAACACTATGGGACTTAATATCTGAGGTCATCAGTCCCCTAGAACTTAGAACCACTTAAACCTAACTAACCTAAGGACATTACACACATCCGTGCCCGAGGCAGGATTCGAACCTCCGACCGTAGCGGTCGCGCGGTTCCAGACTGAAGCGCCCAGAATCACAGCGCCGTGTGCGCTGATATGAAACTTCCTGGCAAATTAGAACAGTGTGCCCGACGGAGACACGAACTCGGTACTTGTGCTTTTCATGGGTAAGTGCTCTACCACCTCAGCTACCCAAGCACGACTCATGACCCGTCGACAAAGCTTTAGACAATTTGTTAAGGTTAACGTATAAAGTAGCGGCGTCAGTGCAGTTTTGCTTCTAACTTTCTTTGTGGCGTTAACGAGCACTCATCGACAAACGGCACACACAGTGATATCTGAAGTAAACTAATAAACGAGCTTCACGCTCACGTCTGAACCGAAAAAGAAAAGTAGGTCTGTTTCTTTCAACCCTAACTTTAAATTCGAATACTGAAAAATATTTTGAAGTGGAAGTCATCAATCTAAGAGTACTTGCTGTATAGAAAAGCAATATCTATTTGATGAATATTGAAAGATTAAAACTGCTTGGTTGGAAAAGTATGCCATAGCGATGGTGGGAAACGAAGATATTGGTTTACTCTTCATTAAGAAAGAATTAAAGAAAGGTTTAGTTGAATGTACTTTTCCTGATTAAACCGAAACGGAGACAGTAGACATCTGTAGCGTCGTGGTTGACTTACCTAATTGTGTTACGAGTCACAATGATAAATAGATAGATAATACGAAAGTAAAGATTACTAATTTCCAACTAGGGATTTAATTTAATATAAAAGAAAGGGGAAACTTAAAACATCAATCAGTTTCTTTAAAATCGTGAAGTTCTTTTACAAATAGTTACCGTTGCTGGTTTTATCGTGACACATATTTTCCTCACATTAATCCATTAATCATAAACAAATGGTACATCGTCATCTTTACGATTTAGATTTTTCGTAAGTTAAACGCAACCTTGTCTATTTATTTCCATCAGATTTCGAATAATAAAGAAGATAGTCATTTTGTAGTTCATTGGAAGGATAAATAATGTGCTTAAGTGAAACGATAAAACTCAGTGATTTACTTTAGAGAATGGTATGCTAAATTATATCCCTATCGTACGTCATATTATAGAAAGAGATTACTGCGATAGTTAGAGCTTAGTAACTGAAGAAAAAGAAAGTAAGTCTTCCGATAAGCATCCAACAGATATGTAAATATTTCTCAACTTTCTAATATTTATGAAGTTAAGTCCCTTTCCTATGCACCTCTTTTGGGCAATGCATTATTATTACAGTAGTAGAAGTGATAATACTAAAGGCCTGCTACAAGTGTTTAAACAGTGTTTGGTTCAAATATGGGCAGGTGTAAGCCAGTGTCTGTATCTAACCGGGAGCAGTACTCTTACATCCAGGGTGCTACAGTTCAGATACTTCTGAGTGACCCCAGAGAAACCCATATCCTGAGAAGTTCACTGGATATTCTTAAAACACAGTCAGATACGTTAATAGTTAATTTATACATGACGTTAGAGAATCTGCACAAAGGTGATGGTAAGGATTTGAGTTACAAGATTGAGCCGTATGCGGCTTGCGTTGGTGCCGTTGGTGAGTTGGCATCGTGTAATAGGGATGGTGGCGTCTCGTTTCCTCCTTCTGTTTCCTGGCGCCACTACATTTGCTTGCGTTGTCTGTCCACAAGTGGCAGCAGCAGCGTTTATCGATATGTAGTACCCGTACTATCTTTGGAAGAACGTGAAGTGTTTCCCGGGTCAGGTGTGTCGGTAGTTCGGTTGGGAAGGAGCAGCAGAGAGGTGATGCCGGGACCGTGTTCATGCACTTCCCTCCTCCATATATCGGAAAGCATAAGATCGAGCAGGTGATTCTCTAATGTATCTACTCCACTACGTCACAAGAAGCAACTACAGGGTGTTTCACAAAGTTATATCGACCCTGCACAGAGTGTTTATTTTGCACAGAACGGGTTACCACTACATGAGACGAAGGTTTGATTTACTAATAATATCAACGGAAATCAGAAGCAACGTAAATCTCCGCACACTGTTCTATACTGCGAGGCAAAATTGATTCGGCGTCATCCTGTACGACAGTGTAATACTTTCAATCTGGAAAGGCGGTCTGAAGCGAGCTCGTTGTTTGTGTTCTCCCCGTGAAGACAACTTCCTTCCACCCCAGCAATGCTCGCAATTCAGTTTACAGACAGACTCCGTAGCAATTACTGCCGAGTTCAATTATACGAGTAGATGAAGGTGATGTCTGGTTCGTGGGGTCCTCAACTGCACTGTCATCAGCACCCGAACAAAGTCCCAATCTGTACACAGTTCAATCCAGCCACTTTCACGAATGATGATGGAATGATGAGGACAACACAAACACCCAGTCCCAGGGCAGAGAAAATCCCCAACCCAGCCGGAAATCGAACTCGGGACTCCGTGATCCAGAGGTAGCAACGCTAGCCATTAGACCAAGAGGTGCGGACTTGCGAGTAGAGAAACTAACTTCACTGAGCTCGTTTTTATATAGACGGGTTAATTTCAGTTAATTAAGTAAGTATGCTTTTGCTGTTTTTAAGGGACCTAATACGTAAAATTCATTCTTTCAGTGACCGGACTAGATTCAATATTTCTCATTCAATTTGCTCATTTCGTTCTCATTTCGTACTCGCTTTCAGCTGGTTCCGGGAAACACATCTTCTTCCCACCCGAGCAGTATTCACAATTCAGTTTATTGACAGAGGTCTGCGTCTAGCGTTTCTGCTCGCTCGAATTGATTGGTGCGTGTAGTTACAGGAAAGTGCCACAGATCTATGTGTGGCTGCTTTGAGAGCAAGTGCATCATTAGACATCGTCTATTTTCTTTCGAGAGCGCCACGCACGAATGTCCCGGGCGTCGACACCCACCCGATCACCATTCAGTCACTCGCTGCTGGCTCATGTTCTGTCTCACAGTTCAACTGACATGCATCTGAAGACCCATGTCTGCAGAACACGACGAAGTGTAAGTTCTGACGCATTAACAGCTTCGGTGAAAGACTGTAATTAAAAAATTCTTAGAAATGTGTGCTGGAAAACTTACTCCATTTATATTAATATCTGGTGGAGAACATCGTTCTTTATGACATGAGCTCGCATATGTTGAGTCCGAATTTGGAAAAGTGGATGTCTCTACCATCCTATCTCAACCGACGACGATGGCACGAAATACTGGAAGAGAATTCTTTGAAATAGGGGCGAGTTCCACACCCAGTATTGTCTAAGCCATAACCGTGAACCCATGTGTACACACAGCAGATTTGTGACCGATCAATGCCGGAAAATGTGTTACCTCTCTGTAACTGCACACGTTTTTGATCAACAATGGACATTCAGAAACATGGTATTGACAATAACTAACATTTCTGGGAAGAAAAATCTTGGGCATTAATTAGGAACAATACTGAGGAAATAATATTTAATCTATGAGTAAATCTTCAGCACCTAACTTTATTCTACACTAAAGTGCCAAAGAAACTTGTATGGGCTTGCGTATTCAGATACAGAGATATGTAAACAGACTTATTAGATCGATTACTACTGCTACAATGGCAGTTTATCAAAATTTGAGTGAGTTTGAACGTGATGTTATTGTCGGCGCACGAGCGATGGGACACAGCACATCCGAGGTAGCTGTGACGTGGGGATTTTCCCTCAGGACCATTTCACGAGTGTACCGTGATTATAAGGAATCCGGTAAAATATCAAATCTCCGACTTCGCTGCGGACTGAAAAGAATCGTTCAACGTGACAGAAGAGCAAACCTTCCGCAAATTTCTGCATATTTCAATGCTGGGCCATCAACAGGAGTCAGCGTGGAAACCATTCAACGAAATATCATTGATATGGGCTTTTGGAGCTGAAGACCCACTTGTGTATCCTTGATGACAGCATGACACAAAGCTTTACGCCTCACCTGGGCCCGTCACTACCGACATTGGACTGTTGATGACCGGAAACATGTGATATGGGACCCCTGACACGACTAAATACGACTCTGCCAGGTGACACGTAGGTAAGTATCCTGTCTGATCACCTACATCCATTCACGTCCACTGCGCATTACGATGGACTTGACCAATTCCAACAAGACAAAGCGACACCCTACACTTCCATAATTTCTACACAGTGGGTCGATGAACACTCTTCTGAGTTTAAACGCTTCCGCTGGCCACCAGACTCACCAGACAAGAACATTATTGAGCATATCAGGGATGCCTTGCAACGTGCTGTTGAGAAGAGCTCTCCGTCTCCTCGTAATCGTGGTGTCAGTTCCCTCCAGCACTACGTCAGACATTAGTCGAGTCCATGCCATGTCGTGCTGCGACACTTCTGCCTGCTCACTGGGGCCCTACACGATTTTAGACAGGCGTACCAGTTTCTTTGGCTGTCATCGACAGACTCGCTAATATATGCAAGCAATGCAATCCTTTCCGTAATACGTGTGCATTGTACATCTTTTGAATATAATCCTAAAACACGTTTTCGGTGACGGATTTTTGAAAACTAAGACTGCAGTGGTTCTCTCCATTCTTTTATTGCCAAAGACATTGTCCGTTAAAATATTCGTTATAGACAAGATTGAAACCAGAAACGGATACTACGCGGAACAGCTTATTTAGAATGTTACAGTCTTTACTCAGCCAGTACGACAAAATGACGAATATACTTCCGGAGAAGGCGTGCTTGCAAAACTTAATGATTACTACAAACTATATGCAGAAGTACTCGTAACATTTGTGGAGAAGTGCTCCAAGGGGAGAAATATCCTACAGTTCATTTTGTGTGGCGACTGGCCCGTAAGTTGAACAATCATTGCAAGGCAGGGCCCGTCGATACACAGATATATATTTATATTTTTTTACACTATTGTAAATCCTCTTTTCTTGTTTAATACGCGCTGCGTGTCCTGCAGATACAATCTGTATTTAGTTGTAAAACACCATTTTCGGCCACTGGTATTTTGCACTACTGTACAAATATCGCATTATTTTACGTTAACTGTAGCTGCTATGTGCACTGAAAGAGTTTTGTCTACCTCTCGTCGAGAAGTAAGTGTAAATTCGAACCTTGTACGGAATAGCAACATTTCTGTGGCCACCCTTCCGACTACTGAAAGTTACGGCAGTTAATGATAGAGACGAGACGTTAAATGCTGAACCTCAAATTTGCAATGAAATATCAATTCCTGATAAGCAAGAACAAAATTGTAATTACTTAAAATAACGGTTTTTTGTCTTCTTCTTCATCTCCCTCAAGTATTAGACAAGTTGGTCCGTTGGTACTTCTCCATCAGTCCATCTTCTCTTGTGTTTACCGACGTTCCTTATTCCTTTAAGGATTTATTGTAGCATTTGTCTAGGATTAAGTTCATCACCCACTCTTTCTACACGCCCTTTTCATTCTTTTCCGTACTTCTTAACCTTTTCGATTAAGTTACAAATTCCTACATTACTCAGCATGGTCTCGCTTTTATAATCTATCCCTTTTTGTTACGCATTGAACTGTTGTTAAAAACCTCATCTCCGTTGCCTGGAATATAACACGCGTTCTGGAGTTCATAGTCCAGTTATCACCTCCATATAGCAAACTGCCATAACATTATAAATTTTTTATCATTGGTCCACTCGAACTTTTCCACTGAGAGTCTATTTCATGGTGTCACTTATCAGGTGAATGGCTCAATCTTTTTTCCAGTATGCAGTACACCGAGATATATGCCACAACCCAAGAATTTGAGGGTGTTAGTTGTTCAATAGTTTCGCTTTCCAGTATGAACATACGTCCCAAAGGTTGTGAGCCTTAGAGGGCCATGGATTTGGATTCATACTTAAATTATTTAACATACTTAAATTATTTTGCTTTGCTACTTTATGTAGTTCATAAAACGGTTTCTGTAAGTTATCGTTGTTATCTGTAACTAGAATGAAGTCGTTAGTAAACATAAAGAGTTTTTATAAAACTTTTTCTGTGAACGTGTCCTCTGTATTAGATTTCATGATCTATTGTTTACATTCCCTCATAGCGTCATCTAAACGTAAATTAAAATGTATCGGTGACATACGCCTTAATCTGAACCCTTTATTAACATTTCCTTGGGAGATATTCCCAGATTCTAGCTTTAAATTTACCTGTGTTCCTTTGTACTTGTAAGTACTTTGGACAACTTTGGTCAGATATGGTGGTGTTCCTCCTGTTGTTCTGTGCACACTGTAAAAGGTTTTCCTATAATCTGTAAAGACTTTGCACGATGTTAGATCGTAATTTCTTCTATTTACCATTATTTGTTTTAATGAGAAAACGATGTCTTAGCATAACCTACCTTTCCGAGTAGCAGCTTGTTCTTTGAGTAAAATGCTACTTACAATGTTTCTAATTCTTTTTGCTGATTTTGTCAAATATATATTTTACCTGTCTCACTGGAGAGTCTGTTATTGATCCTCTTCTGCAAACCGATACTGCTTTTGCTTTTTGCCTTTTTTTCTTTTTTTTAGCCATCAGTCTTCTCAATGGTTTGATGAGGTCTGCCATCGGTTCCTCTCCTATGTCAACCTCTTCATCGCAAAGTAGCCCTCAATTATTTGCTGCACGTATTACAATCTCTGTCTTCCGATACAAATTTTACCTTTTACAGCTCCGTCTAGTACCATGGAACTCATTCCCTGATGTCTTTATAGATGTCCTATTATCCTGTCCCTCCTCCATGACAGTTTTTCCATAAATTATTTTTCTTTCAAGTTCTGTGCAGAACATCCTCATTCCTAATCTTATCAAGCCGCCTGATTTTCAACATTAGCGCCTGATTTTCAACATTAGTCCATAACACCACATCTCAAATGCTTCTATTCTCTTCTGTTCTGGTTTTACGACATCTGATGTATCACTACCATACGAAGCTGCGCTCTAAGAAATTCTCAGAAATTTCTTCTTCATATTAAGGCCTATGTTTGATACTAGCAGATTTTTCTTGGCCAGGAGTGCCCTATTGTCAGTGATAGTCTGCTTCTGATGTCCGTCACTGGTTATTTTGCTGCCTAGGTAGCGTTTTACAACTTCATCTACTTCGTGGCGATCAGATGTTCTGTTTCTTGCTGTCCTCATTTTGCTACTTCTCATTACTTTCGTCTTTCTTTGATTTATTTTCAATCCATGTTCTGTATCCATTAGACTGTTCATCCCATACAGCAGACCATCTAAGTCCTATTCACTTTTACTCAGGATAGCAATGTAATCAGCTAATCGTATCAGTGAAATCCTTTCACCAAGAAATTTGGATTTCACTCATGAACCTTTCTTTAATTTCCATCACTGCTTCACCAATGTACAGGTTGAACAGTGGGGGCGAAAGATTACATCCCTGTCTTACACTCTTTCAATCTTCGTCGTCCACTCTTATTATTCCCTCTTGACTCTTGCTCATATTGTATATTATCCGTCTCTCCGTATAGCTTACCCCTATTTATCTCATAATTTCGAACATCTTGCACCATTTTACATTGTCGAACGCTTTTTCCACGTCGACAAAACCTACGAACGTGACTCGATTATCCTTTAGTCCTGGTTTCATTATCAACCGCAACGTCAGACCTCTATGATGCATTTAACTTTAATGAAGTCAAAGTGATCACGATCTAACACATCATCAATCTCCTTTTCCATTCCTCTATATATTCTTCTTGTAAGCAACTTGGATGCATGAGCCGTTAAGCTGATTGTGCGATACTTCTCGTACTTGTCAGCTCATGCTGTCTTCAGAATTGTGTGGATGATATTTTTCTCAAAGTCAGATCATTTGTCGCCATGCTCATACATTGTACACACCAACGTCAATAGTAGTTATTTTGCCACTTTCCCCAATGATGTTAGAAATTCTGAAGGAATGTTACCTATCCCTTCTGCCTTATCTGAACTTAAGTCCCACAAAGCCCTCTTAAATTCTTATTCTAATACAGGATCCCTTCTTCTTCTATGTCGACTCCTGTTTCCTTTTCTATCACATCAGACAAATCTTCCCCCTTATAGAGTCCTTCAGCGTACTACTTGCACTTATCCGCTGTCTCCTCTGCATTTAAGAGTGATATTCCCGTTCCACACTTAACGTTACCACCCTTGCTTTTAACTTCACGGAAGGTTGTTTTTAATTTCCTATATGCTGAGTCAGTCTTTCCAACAATGATTTCTTTTTCGATTTCTTCACCTTTTTATGCAGCCATTTCCTCTTACCTTCCCTTTACTTCCTACTTATTTTATTCCTCAGTGACTTGTTCTTCTTTATTCCCTAAGTTCCCTGAACATTTTTGTACTTTCTTCTTTCATCAATCAACTGAAGTAGTTCTGCTCTTACCCATGGCTTCTTCGGAGTTACCTCTCTTTACTTATGTTTTTTCTCCAGCTTCTGTGATCTCCCTTTTCTGATATGTCCATTCGTCTTCAATTGTACTGCCTACTGGGATATTCTTTAATTTTATATCTACCACCTTAGAGAACGTCAAGCGTGTTTTCTCATCCCTTAGTACTTCCGCATTCCACCTGCTTGCGTATTGATTCTTCCTCACTAATCTCTTAAGCATCAGCCTATTCTTCATCAGTAGTACACTGTGATATGAGTCTATATCAGTTCCTGGGTATGCCTAAAAATCCAGTATCTGATTTCAGAATCTGTTATCTGACTAGGATGTAATCTACCTAAAATCTTGCCGTATCATCTAGCCCATTCCAAGTATACCTCCTCCTCTTGTGATTCTTGAACAGATTATTCCCTATTACTAGCTGAAATTTATTACAGATTTCAGTTAGTCTTTCTCCTTTCTCCTCCCATATTCTCCTTCAACCTTTTCTTCTACTTCTTCCACCACAACCGCACTACAGTCCCCTGTGGCTATTAGATTTTCATCTCTCTTTACATACTGTATTACGCTATCTCTATCGTCATATATATTCTCTACCTGAAATATCGTTGTCGGTGTTGGTTTGCTGTCGACTGTGCTAAGTACAACCCAATCACTGATATGTTCACAGTAATACATTCTCTGTCGTACCTCATTATTCATAACGAATCTGACTTCCGTTATATTATTTTGCACTGCCTTTGTTATGACCCTACGCTCATGTGACCAGATATCTTTGTCTTCTTTACATTTCACTTCACAGACTCTTATTACGTCTATATTGATCCTTTGCTTTTCTCTTTTCACATTTTCTACTTCCGTACTACCTTCAAGCTTCTGACATTCCATTCTCCGACTCGTAAAACATTGCCCTGTCATTGGTTACTGATGCTTTTTCTCATTATCACCTCCCACTTGGCAGTCCCCTCCCGGATATCCGAGTGGATGACTATTCCCAAAATTTTTGCACAAGGAGAGACATCGTCGCAATACTTTTTCAATTACATGTTACATGTCCAGTGAATACACGTTATGTGTCTTTAATGCAGTAGTTTCTATTGCCTTCTGCATCCTCACGCTGTTGATGATTGTTGATTCTTCGGCCTTGAGGTGCAGTTTCCCATCTCAAATACATGAAAGTGCCCTGAGCCTCTGTCTCCTCCTCCGCCCTCTTTGACAAGGCCGTTGGCAGAATGAGGGTGACTTCTTATGCCAGAAGTCTTCGGCCGTCAATGCCGATGATTAATCAAAATTTAGGCGGTGGCAGTTTTCGAACCCATGATCGAAGGCGTTTCGGATTGCTAACCAAAGACGTTACGCCTAAAGTTAAAATCTAAATCCTATACGTAGCTTCATCTTGTGGATATTTAAAAAGAGCTCTTCAGATTTTATTGCACTGTAAGGCTTTTTGTACTTCCTTACAATCTGTCTCACCTATTTCCGAAAGACAACAAGGAATTTCTTCGACTTCCTTATTTTCCTCTTTTTTCGACCACCAAGTTTACAGAACAGTTTTCATTTGGTATTAAATAGTCTACTGTTGACCTACAGCTGCGGGTCGTCATGGTAAATTTGTCAATCTCCCTATGTTTCAAAAGTTACTTTCTGTTCGCAAAGAATTTACGTTCACAAAGTCTTGTAACATTTATCTATTCTGGTTAACTGCTGTTCCTCAGTTGATTCCTATTAGGTTCTTACTGGACTATTTTACTGTCGTAGCTAGCTTATATATGCCCTCCTATCATAATGCAGTCTATTTTGTTTATGGAACAAGGTCACTTTGCAAGCCATTGTAAAATTTATTGGATACACTCTTTCTTTCTTCTTCCAGGCCATATATTGATATAATACTCGTATATTCTCTACCAATTTTATTTTTCCGTGTTATAATTCTTTCATTTACCCAACTATATGATATAATCATGTTCCTTCTGTTTTTGTGAAATTTGCGCTATATTTATTTATGGTCTCTTAACAGACATCAGAGTCGCCGTTGACTGTTTAAAATATTTGCATTTTCGGCCTTATGGCCATTTTCAAGTAACACTGCAAAGTCACGTTCTGTCAGAAAATAAAACTATCTGACATGACTGTGAATCCCAACCATGAGAAGTTATTTGCGGTCTTTTGGAGAACGTCAGCCGCACTCACCAGCCTTAAGAATGATGTCCATGTTCTCGGAAGTGGTGGAAACTTAACAACTGATTTTATCCAAAGCTCGCTCCTTTGAGTGTTTTGTATACCAGCCTCCGGCGCAACTGGTGAAAGAAATCTTAGTGCTTCAGAGAACTTTACTTTGGACAGTCATCCACAATAAGTCAATGATTTTCTAACAGTTCTTTGTAATTACAATGCTAAGAAAGGGTAGTTAGGAGACATTTTTTAAATTTCAGTTTTTTTAGGTAGTACCATTCAAAAAAGTGTAAATATGAACCAGTTCAGTAGATGGTGGTATAAAATACAGCTCTGCATTTATTTCACTCCGAGACAGGGCATTATTACAAAAGTGGGTAGTTCCCTATTTTTTCCTCGAAACTTTTAACTATTTGTTTTGGTCTAAAAGAAGCTTTCTTCAGTTTTATGGGTGATATGATGTCATGATTAGACGCCAGGAACGTACGTCTACAGCATAACTAAATTGTTCTCAGCGGCGTCCCATTAGCTGGTGGGAGTAAGACCAGCCTGCGTGCACAAAGGGCAGAGAGGCTAGCACGCTGGACCGGGCGGCCACTGCCCTTCTCCTTCGCCTGCCCCTTTCCCCCCTCCCATCGCCCCGCCCACCAAACCGCGAAGCCTCCTCCGACCACACAGCCTACCCGCACCCAGCTTTCATACCCGCGCACGCCATGGCTGAGAGCGGTGCGCTCGAGTGAGGACGAGCGAGCAAAGCTCCCTACTTGGAGACCACATTTGGAGACATGACATTCAGCTGCGTTGACGTATTCGACTAACTTCATTTGAGTTAGCACATCACGTGGTCTTTATACAGTTGACGCTATTACATAATACCTCCGCATCCCCTGTCAGTCTAGACAGTATGACAGTTCTCACTGATCCAATTGCAGCAACTGTAACTATCATTGCAATTCACTTCATGTCTTGAATCTACTCTTTTGAACGCCTCTGTTCCCCTGAAAAGTAGTATACACCTGTCGGATTATAATGACATCATAAGGAAAACTCTAGGAATCTGCGTTAAAGAAATACTATTACATGAAATTTAAGACAGTTTAATTCTTAACTGACCAAGGTAAAACTTTGTTATGTAATGTAATATTGGCACTGATCGAAGTTCAAGCTATTGAATGTAGATATGTTTCATTTAAACACAAAGAAATTTTCGTAAAAGTATCAACAGATATCAGTGAATTCCTTTCTTTATAGAATGGTGGAAATTCCATAAAACCAATAATGGATGATGCAAGAATGCAGAATCTCGCAGTTCTCTGGCAACCAAATCAGTTGACAATGGCCAAGGAGCACTTGGCTGAAAGCACGTGTAATTTTAATCAGTCGGCGCAGTTGGAAGCCCGAGAACTTTTTATTCACCAATGATTAAATTTATTTTCAACAATGAATATCAAAATATAAATAAATGGCAATATACACTCCTGGAAATTGAAATAAGAACACCGTGAATTCATTGTCCCAGGAAGGGGAAACTTTATTGACACATTCCTGGGGTCAGATACATCACATGATCACACTGACAGAACCACAGGCACATAGACACAGGCAACAGAGCATGCACAATGTCGGCACTAGTACAGTGTATATCCACCTTTCGCAGCAATGCAGGCTGCTATTCTCCCATGGAGACGATCGTAGAGATGCTGGATGTAGTCCTGTGGAAACGCTTGCCATGCCATTTCCACCTGGCGCCTCAGTTGGACCAGCGTTCGTGCTGGACGTGCAGACCGCGTGAGACGACGCTTCATCCAGTCCCAAACATGCTCAATGGGGGACAGATCCGGAGATCTTGCTGGCCAGGGTAGTTGACTTACACCTTCTAGAGCACGTTGGGTGGCACGGGATACATGCGGACGTGCATTGTCCTGTTGGAACAGCAAGTTCCCTTGCCGGTCTAGGAATGGTAAAACGATGGGTTCGATGACGGTTTGGATGTACCGTGCACTATTCAGTGTCCCCTCGACGATCACCAGTGGTGTACGGCCAGTGTAGGAGATAGCTCCCCACACCATGATGCCGGGTGTTGGCCCTGTGTGCCTCGGTCGTATGCAGTCCTGATTGTGGCGCTCACCTGCACGGCGCCAAACACGCATACGACCATCATTGGCACCAAGGTAGAAGCGACTCTCATCGCTGAAGACGACACGTCTCCATTCGTCCCTCCATTCACGCCTGTCGCGCCACCACTGGAGGTGGGCTGCACGATGTTGGGGCGTGAGCGGAAGACGGCCTAACGGTGTGCGGGACCGTAGCCCAGCTTCATGGAGACGGCTGCGAATGGTCCTCGCCGATACCCCAGGAGCAACAGTGTCCCTAATTTGCTGGGAAGTGGCGGTGCGGTCCCCTACGGCACTGCGTAGGATCCTACGGTCTTGGCGTGCATCCGTGCGTCGCTGCGGTCCGGTCCCAGGTCGACGGGCAAGTGCACCTTCCGCCGACCACTGGCGACAACATCGATGTACTGTGGAGACCTCACGCCCCACGTGTTGAGCAATTCGGCGGTACGTCCACCCGGCCTCCCGCATGCCTACTATACGCCCTCGCTCAAAGTCCGTCAACTGCACATACGGTTCACGTCCACGCTGTCGTGGCATGCTACCAGTGTTAAAGACTGCGATGGAGCTCCGTATGCCACGGCAAACTGGCTGACACTGACGGCGGCGGTGCACAAATGCTGCGCAGCTAGCGCCATTCGACGGCCAACACCGCGGTTCCTGGTGTGTCCGCTGTGCCGTGCGTGTGATGATTGCTTGTACAGCCCTCTCGCAGTGTCCGGAGCAAGTATGGTGGGTCTGACACACCGGTGTCAATGTGTTCTTTTTTCCATTTCCAGGAGTGTATTTACCTTTTTGATAGTAAAATATTTATGCAAATGCATAAAAATAACAATGAGCAAGCTTCAATTGAACAGATATCATGAACAAAATATAAGGCTGTGATAATGAATAGTTCAGTTTTGAACAAAAAACACTATTCACAACACAAGCAATATGCATCTATGCGTGTCTGTTAAGAGGAAATCGTTCATCAAAAAACAATTAAATAATAGCGAGCGTGCTCGTTTTGGACACCAAGCACTGATTACACATTATTTTATTACAATTTGAACAATAATATGCATAATGACCTTTACAAACACGTTACTGGTAATTTGAATATACAGGGTGTTTCAAAAAGAATATACGTATTTCGAATGCGTACATTTATTAAACTTTAAGACATATGAATGTGAAACCTTACACACAAATTTTCGAACCTCCCAAGGTTAGATTACGGACGTTCAATGTGTGTTCCATCAGCGTCGATACTCAAATTCCTCCCATACCGAGGCAAGCATGTCCTTCGTCACTGATGTTATGATGTTATGCCGGTACGGATCCGGTTCGTCAACTCTTCCAGGTTCTGTGGGAGTGGTGCTGCATGAACGTTGTCTTTAACGAAACCCCACATGAGGAATCAGAGGGTGTCAAATCCGGTGACCGTGGAGCCCAGCTGAGACATGCTAAGTCACCAGCTCCTTGACGACCAATCCAACGGTTCAGTAGAGTTTCATTCAGATATTCACGCACTTGGCGACTACCAGTGAGGGGGTGCCCAGTCTTGTTGAAATATGAAGTTGTTTTCGAGCAGCCTCAGAAACAACCAGTTTTGTAATATACCGAGATACTGCTGACAGTTAACCGTGTTTGCATCAAAGAAGAATGTGCCGTAAACAGACGATCGGGACATCTCACAAATGAACATTGACTCTGAGCGAATTTTCTACATGTTCACTGGCTGCATGTGGGTTTTGTAGGCCCTAAATTCGACATTGCGTTTGTTTACCTGACCACTAACATGGAAAATCTCTTCATCACAGAACAGGATGCGTTGTGCAAAAGTGTTATCATTGTCAATAGCATTAAGAATCTTGCTACAAAATCCCACCCGTTTGCGTTTGTCATCGGAACGCTGAGCTTGTAACAGCTGTAACTTGTACAGCTTCTTAGCCAACGTCTTAAAACACGCCAAATTGTGGTTGTAGGCACTTGTAGCTACCGACTGGCACAACGAGCTGATTTTGAAGGACTACATCGGAAAGCAGTTTGAATTCGTAAATTCTTCGTGAACACGAGGGCGACTGGACTCTTTCCTTTACATACACATCCTGTATCTAGTAACTGTTGATACAATCCGAGAATGTTCCACCCGTTCGGAGGGTCGATTTGGTACCTCAACCTGAAACGTCTTTACACTGTAATCACGGAATTGCACTTCGCAAACTCGAGAACACAAAATGATTTCTGATGAGCAATAACGATTTTATACATATGACGGTTACCAAGCAAAACTGAAGACAACTGACGTCTAGTGACTGTTAATATAAACTAGACCATGCATTCGTTTCTCCAATAGTCGAGCCGAGGCGCAGCGATCGATAATTTGGACAAAATAATACTTTGTAATACGTAAATTCTTTTTGGAACACCCTGTATAATAGGAGTCCTATTGTAACAACTAGAAGGACAACATTTACATCTTGCTCATTTGCAGCTTTGCGTGGAGCTGCTGCAGCTTTGTACGGAACCCGATACAGACTGTTAATGGTGCTTATATCATTCTCACAACAGCAGTGTATGTTGCACTTTGTTGCAACCGTTTAATGGTTTCAGTGTACGGAGTAACAAGAAGTCTTCCTAGTTCCTCAAGGATTATTGTCTTTTTGTGAAGAATATTTCTTTTCCACTTTGGATTGATTTCTTTCCACTGAACAAAACATTATAGGCATTAATGTCAGACATACTGTAAAATATAATTACAGACGAACGACTGGTTTTTCTCTTGCAAGTATATGTGGCAATAAAGTGGTCGTGCGTCTCTGTTGCACCTTCCGTGGAGCTGTAGTCAAATATCACCTGTGGCTTTTTATCATCTCTTCTGCTTACTTCCTTATCATTATGCGTTGTGCTCATCAGTAATCATGTTCTAATGTTTTTGGATTGTAGGATACTATTGTCGTATCTATCGTGAAATACTGTTCTCAACTGTGGACGCCTTTGCATGTTAACGTAGGCAGCTCTGTCTTGCCTTGTCTGGCTCTACAGAACATCGTAACCTTTTTTTGAGCAGAACTTGACTAAATATATATGATGTAAATGAATTATCACATCTAATAGTACGCCCCGTTAGCTCATACGTCAGCTCCATGACTTCGATATTTATTTGTGTTTTCAGAGCGTACAAGGTAGCACTGTCACACAATGTCCATGTCTTTATCCCATACTTGAAGCGTTTGATTGAAATATGTTTTTTGAATGGACATCGACCTCTAAACCCACCTGCTGCTCATCAACCGTTATATTTCATCTAGTATTATCTGATTTTGTAAGTATTTCCTGAATCATCAGTCTTGAAACTCATATAATGCGGCCTGCCACGAATTCCTCTCCTGGGCCAACCTCTTCATCTGAGAGCAACACTTTCAATTTGCGGCCCCATTATCTTCTGAAAGTAATCTAATCTCTTATTATGCTTATCCATTACGGATATTTTAGAACTGTGACTGTGCATTGAATGTAAATAAGTTATACACAACTGCAACCAGTCACTTTTTTGAATAATAATGTTTTATTACATGAACCGGTTTTCGAACCTTTCAGGTTCATCTTCAGATGGTTTCGGGAGGATCCGGGAAGTTACATCATTACTGGTAGTACCATAATGCTGGGTGCTGGTTTGTGACATTATAGGCGGATTTTTCCGGATCTGTCTGCCTCCATTTTGATGTGCAGAACACTTTCACACAAATTATATTAGTTTACACTTTGACAGTGACACCTTACCAGCATCCAGCATGCGCTTTTCAACTGTTGCTTGTAACAAAGATCTTGACAGAAAGATATGGCATAAGCCTACTTTGTACAAAGATGTGATTTGTTGTTCTTTACATGTGTTCAAGTCGATATAGGGGCAAGTATTTTAATCAGAATGGCGATAACATGAGAGCATAAGATAAAATAGGTAAATAAATTACTACAAGAACAAATTTCAGGTGATCTGATATTTTATTTCTACTTGTATATTACAGGCAGTTTTTTTTAGCAGTTATCATGTTTGGCATTAACATGAATCCCAAGGAATCAATAATACAGAGTTATTGTGTCTGCATTGAGGTGCAGCTGTCTGTATGACTAGGAGCTGTATATTTAAATTAATAACAAATCTTCAGATGAACTGTTGGCTTATTTCTGTTGTTACGTTAACATGATCTGGGGTATTATCAAGAGCAGGTTCTGATTATTTTAGCTAAAGGTATATATATCTAAGAGTTATAGTGATTGTAGTGGATTAAAGCTGTTTGTATGGCTGTACATTTAATATTTAAAAAATCGTGAACAAAAATTCTTTAACTGTTGACTTATTTTTATTCTAACATTAGAGTGATCTGGGATATTGGCAAAGGCAGCTTCTGTTTGTTCCAGCTGGAATTAATATGTATAAAGTACTGATTTATGTTAGCAATGGAGGGCTTTAACATTTAGAGATATGGTACAGGTCTTATTCTGTGGTAGTATATTACATTGACACTGGTGTGGTTATGATTTAAGGAGAGGGAGGAGGTAGGTCATTGGGAGGGGGGGTAGGGGGAGCCGGTGTAGGGTTCGTTAGGTGGTTATTTGTTTTGAACTAGTAGATCTTCAAAGTTCTGAAGGAAAAATTTGTTTCTCAGTTCAGTTTGATCAGTGAGTAGGTAGTCAGGTGCTGTATTTGGGTAGATAAATATTTAAATTTCTTCAAGAAGGTCAAGTATTGTACCTTTGTTGGCTAAATGTAGTATTCGGAGAGTCTGTTCTATGTTGTTTGCAGAATGATTGTGTTGGGCAAGATGTGATGCAAAGCTGGACTTGTTCAGGTTGTTAAGACGGAGTGCAACTATCTGTTCTTTAAGTCTTGTTGTCAAGCTTCTACCAGTTTGTCCGTGTAGAAGCTTGGACATGAGTTGCAAGTGAGCTTGTACACACCTGACTTTTGATATTGCTGTATAGTGGTTTTGGTGCTGTGTATGATTTTATTTTGTATTTTGTTGTTGGTGAAGAAACTTATTTTTATGTTGTATGTCTTGAAGAGGTTGGCAATTTGGTGAGAAATCTTCCCTAGGAAAGGCAGGCTAACAAATGTGGTTTTCTTGTTTGTGGGTGATTGTTCAGCAGTTGGTTGATTTAGTTTTGCTGTATGGATTAGTTTATCTATTATTGGAGGGTTGTACCCATTGGTGGGGGAAATTGATTTAATAATTTCTGTTTCTTTTTGTCTTTCACTTGTGTCCATTGGGATTTTAAGCATGCAATTAACCATTGTTCTGAAGAATCCTTTTTATGTTGGTCTGGCTGGCAAGAGGATTTGTGTATGGTAACATTGTTGGTTGTTGGCTTTCTGAAAATTTGAAATTTATGCTTCTGATTTTTGAGGTTGTTAGATCAAGATAGTTAATGCCTTCCGGTGTTTCATGTTCTACTGTGAATTGGATTTTATTGTGCAAGAGCAAGGAAATGCGGGAACTATTGTACAATCAGCTTAACAGTTTATGCATCCAAGCTACTGACAAGAGTCATATACAGAAGAATGGGAAAGAGGATTGAAGATCTGTAGGAAGACGTCTGGTTTAGCTTTGGGAGATGTGAAGGAACCAGAGAGGCAGTTCTGACGTTGCAGCTGGTAATGGAAGCTAGAATGAAGAAATATCAAGACACGTTCATTTGTTGACCTAGAATAACTACTCTACAATGTAAAATGGGGCACGATGTTCGAAAATATGAGAAAAATTAACGTAAGGTGTAGCGAAAGCCGGGTAATATCTATATTTACAAGAACCAAGAGGGAACAATTAGATCGAAAGACCAAGTATGAAGTGTTCAGAATAAAAATAGTTGGAGAGAGGAATGTAGTCTTTCATCCCTACTGTTCAGTCTATACAGCGAAGGAGCAATGACGAGAAATACAAGAAAGGCTCAAGAATGGGATGAAAGTTCAGTGTGAAAGGATACCAGTTACATGATTCGCTGATAATATAGCTTTCCTCAGTGAGCTTGAAGAATCAGTTGAATGGAATGAATACTCTAATGAGGTCGGAGTAATGGATTTAGAGTAAATCGAATAAAGACGAATGTAATGAGAAGAAGCAAAAATAAGGACAGCAACTCCTGACAAGAAGAAGGGAAATGGTAATAGCACGTATGTTAAGACATGATGGAGTAGCTTCCAGTACTAAGAGGAGCTCAAAGGCTAAAAACTGCAGAGGAAAGAGAGATTCAGTATGTAGTTGAGGACATAGGTTGCAATTGTTACTCTGAGAGGTATAGGTTGGCACAGAATACAATTTCGTGGAGGGCCGCATCAAACTAGTCAGAAGACTCATGACCCAAAGAAAAAAAAGAATGGCCCTTGGCAAAGCTCAATATTTACTGTCGCGCCTTGTTGAATGCACTTCGTCATATTTAACGCACTTTTCGTCATCTGTACATATTAATAAATTAAAGCCCCTGGCCACATTTTTCTCTCTGTATCTGAAGGTTAATCTCCCGTACTACTGTAACTATTTTGATATGGTATCCAGTAATATACTGAATCACGAGGGAGGTTTACATGTATAATGTAAAACCTTTTCCGTTATGCCAGACAATTCGTCCGGCTCTGAATTAATGCTATCTGTGCGTAATCGGAGCGTGTCGCTAATGAAACTAAGTTTCCAAAGTCATAAAATCTTTGTTGGATAGTGAACACGTCTTCGACCACTACTACGATGCATTTTATGTACATATAAAGTAAAGAAACTACGAAAGAAGCAAGGGGGGATCAAAACCAAATTACACCACAAATATCGTTACTTATGTTGCAGCTATGTGAAAACCTCAAATCCAGGTGAGAGCGAATTTTATGTTACCGATTGCGTTTTACGAGCTGAAAGAACGCTGAGGTACTGCGAGACGTTTAACATCCACTGATACTCTCCACATTGTACGCCACTGACATTGAATGCACTGTAACAGGCCACAGCAAATCAGTTCGATGTACTGTTTCGTGGGCAACGTAAGAGGCATGTGCAGATGTAGGTTCCGCTAACCCCTTCAGTCTTCATCAAAAGAGAACGTATAGTATAAGCGTTAGTCTCACAGCTCCAATAGAACAAAGACCTCTCCTCATTAAAAAAAGCTACGCGCCTACAATGTTTCGTACTGTCAGGGGGAACTACGGGGCCTCGTGTTCTAGTCCGAGCGCTATATACCAGACGCTTTGACTGTGCTTTGCGTTTCCGCTTCACGCCACAAAGAGTGGATGGAACGCGTCCGCCTGTCCACTCGCTTTCATGCGCGTTCCTCTGTAGAGGAGATAGGCCGCCCGCTCTGTTGTGAGATTTGACCATTGTCATCCCCAGCGTCTCCCTGATGAACAAAACAGACACAAAGGGCCAGAGAGTGGGGCACATGGAAGAGTGGAATTCATTCTGCGGTTACGGCTATTACCAGTCACCTGTCGCTGTGGGCCTCTCTTTAGTGTTCCGCTAAAAATGAGGATGTTCTTTATTGATTAAACATACCCTCTCGGCAAATATTTCCGCGTATACGTTGCTAGTAATCTGTAGGCTCCAAAATAAAGCTAATTGATCAATTTTTGCAGAAAGAAGATATTTTATTTAAAGAAAGAGTGGTATTTCAGTCTGTAGTCTTTGGAATACCGAATTGTTATCGTCTATCCCTTCTTACGATTTCGCAGCAATTTCTGTTTTCATGAAATTACGTATATCACCTGCACTCTTTTCCGCGCTGTTATCTCCTGCATAGGCCTCTTCATCTCTGCAATCTACATGAAGCTTCTTACTCCAATGATGCCTTGGTTACCATTTATCGTTCGCACCCACAGTCCACATCCTACCTCCACACAAGCGCCCGCGCTTCTCGCACACACAGACACACACACACACACACACACACACACACACACACACACACACCTCATTTCAAATGTCTCTATTCTCTTATTCTTGGTGCCGTTTATCGTTCACCCTTCATTTATGTATAAGGCTACACTCCTGATTAATACTTTTAGAAAAGGATTCCTTACAAATATATATTCGATCTCTACGAAGTTCTCCTCTGCATCAAAAATATTATTTCCCTTGCAGTCTATATTTAATATCTTTCTCGTGTCTGCAATTGCGTGTTATTTAGATCCCAAGGTAACAAAACAGTTGCTGCTCAATACGGAGATGAAAAATCATGACGGACTCCTGTTGATGTTCTTCGACTCACTGCTGCAGTCTGGTTTCTGTGAAAGTAGTAGATAACCTTACACTTCCTGCATTTCATCCCTTCTATCTTCATATTATAGAAAACTATCCTTTTTTTCATTTTTGAGCCATTAGTCTTCTGACTTGTTTGATGCAGCCCGCCATGAGTTCCTTTCCTGTACCAACCTCTTCATCCCAGAGTATCTCTCGAAAGCTACGTCCTCAATTATTTGCTGGATGTATTCCAATCTCTGTCTTCCTACACAGTTTTTACCTTCTACAGCTCCCTCTAGTGCGATTGAAGTCATTCCCTCATGTCTTAACACATGTCCTATCACCCAGTCCCTCCCCCATGTCAGTTTTTTCCACATATTCCTTTCCTTTCCAGCTCCGCGCAGAACGTCCTATACCTACCAGTCCTCCTAATTTTCAACATTCGTCTATAACACCGTAATTGCTTCGATTCTCTTCTGTTCCGGTTTTTCAAAAATGGTTCAAATGGTTCTGAGCACTATGCGACTTAACTTCTGAGGTCATCAGTCGCCTAGAACTTAGAACTAATTAAACCTAACTAACCTAAGGACATCACACACATCCATGCCCGAGGCAGGATTCGAACCTGCGACCGCAGCGATCACGCGGTTCCGGACTGAAGCGCCTTTAATCGCACGGCCACACCGGCCGGCCCGGTTTTTCCACGGCCCTTGTTTCACTACCATACAAAGCTGCGCTTCAAATTATGTTCTGAGAAATTTCTTCATACTAAGGACTATGTTTGAAACTAAAAAACATCGTTTGGCCAAGAATGTCCTTTGTACATGTGCTAGTCCGCTTTTCATGTCCTCCTTGCTCCATCAGTCACTGGCTACTGTGATGCCAAGGTAGTAGAATTCCTTCATCTGCTTCGTGACCAATGTGTTTCTCGCTATTATCTTCTTTTGTGCTACTCCTCATTACTTTCGTCTTTCTTCGATTTTCTCTCATTCCATATTCTGTACTCATCAGACTATTCAGTAGATCATGTAATTCTTCTTAGCTTTCACTCAGGACAGCAATGTCATCAGCGAATCGTGTCATTGATATCCTTTCACCGTCAATTTTAATTCCACTCTTGAATCTTTCTTTAATTTCTTTAATTTCTTCTTTGATATACAGATTGAACAGTAGGGGCGAAACAACACATCTCTGTCTTACACCCTTTTTAATCAGAAAACTTAGTTCTTAGTCGTCTACATATATTATTCCTTGTTCGCTCTTGTATACACTCCTGGAAATTGAAATAAGAACACCGTGAATTCATTGTCCCACGAAGGAGAAACTTTATTGACACATTCCTAGGGTCAGATACATCACATGATCACACTGACAGAACCACAGGCACATAGACACAGGCAACAGAGCATGCACAATGTCAGCACTAGTACAGTGTATATCCGCCTTTCGCAGCAATGCAGGCTGCTATTCTCCCATGGAGACGATCGTAGAGATCCTGGATGTAGTCCTGTGGAACGGCTTGCCATGCCATTTCCACCTGGCGCCTCAGTTGGACCAGCGTTCGTGCTGGACGTGCAGACCGCATGAGACGACGCTTCATCCAGTCCCAAACATGCTCAATGGGGGAAAGATCCGGAGATCTTGCTGGCCAGGGTAGTTGACTTACACCTTCTAGAGCACGTTGGGTGGCACGGGATACATGCGTACGTGCATTGTCCTGTTGGAACAGCAAGTTCCCTTGCCGGTCTAGGAATGGTAGAACGATGGGTTCGATGACGGTTTGGATGTACCGTGCACTATTCAGTGTCCCCTCGACGATCACCAGTGGTGTACGGCCAGTGTAGGAGATCGCTCCCCACACCATGATGCCGGGTTTTGGCCCTGTGTGGCTCGGTCGTATGCAGTCCTGATTGTGGCGCTCACCTGCATGGCGCCAAACACGCATACGACCATCATTGGCACCAAGGCAGAAGCGACTCTCATCGCTGAAGACGCCACGTCTCCATTCGTCCCTCCATTCACGCCTGTCGCGACACCACTGGAGGCGGGCTGCACGATGTTGGGGCGTGAGCGGAAGACGGCCTAACGGTGTGCGGGACCGTAGCCCAGCTTCATGGAGAAGGTTGCGAATGGTCCTCGCCGATACCCCAGGAGCAACAGTGTCCCTAATTTGCTGGGAAGTGGCGGTGCGGTCCCCTACGGCACTGCGTAGGATCCTACGGTCTTGGCGTGCATCCGTGCGTCGCTGCGGTCCGGTCCCAGGTCGACGGGCACGTGCACCTTCCGCCGACCACTGGCGACAACATCGATGTACTGTGGAGACCTCACGCCCCACGTGTTGAGCAATTCGGCGGTACGTCCACCCGGCCTCCCGCATGCCCACTATACGCCCTCGCTCAAAGTCCGTCAACTGCACATACGGTTCACGTCCACGCTGTCGCGGCATGCTACCAGTGTTAAAGACTGCGATGGAGCTCCGTATGCCACGGCAAACTGGCTGACACTGACGGCGGCGGTGCACAAATGCTGCGCGGCTAGCGCCATTCGACGGCCAACACCGCGGTTCCTGGTGTGTCCGCTGTGCCGTGCGTGTGATGATTGCTTGTACAGCCCTCTCGCAGTGTCCGGAGCAAGTATGGTGGGTCTGACACACCTGTGTCAATGTGTTCTTTTTTCCATTTCCAGGAGTGTATATTGTATATTAACCGTCTCTCCCTAAAGCTAAACCGTATTTTTGTCATAATTTCGAATATCTTGCACCACTTTTCACTGTCGAGCGGTTTTTCCCCGCAGTCAAACCCTATCAACTTGTCTTTATTGTATTTTACTCCTGTATTGTATTGTATTGAAGTCGGGACCTAGAAACGACAGAGAGGTTTCGTCCCCGCCGTAGGCCTCAGTGGTACACAATAGGCTACAGCAGTCCACTCACCCCACCGCCGGCCTACACCGAACCCAGGGTTATTGTGCGGTTCGGCCCCCAGTGAACTACCCCGGTAAAGTCTCATTCCTGACGAGTATTCCCTCGAGCATGGGTGTGTGTTTTATCCACAGCATAAGTTAGTTTAATTTAGATTAACTAGCGTGTAGGCTTAGGGACCGATGACCTCAGCAGTTTGGTCCCATAAAACCTTGCAAAAAATTTCTAAATTTTTCCAGACGAGTGTGACCAGAATATTTGCGTAGTAAAGTAATTATGGTGCAAGCGTAAGTGGAGACAGCTTTCGCGCGGCAGTCGCCGACATAGTGAAACTGGGGCGGAATACGGGGAACCTGCACGCATTCGTCGAGGCGTATCGAAAACCGCCTTATAAACCATTCACAGGCTGGCCGGCACACCGGACCTCGACAATAATCCGCCGGGCGGATTCGTGCCGGGGACCGGCACGCCTTCCCGCTCTGAAAGCAGTGCGTCAGACCGCACAGCTAGCCAGGCGGGCTTTTTAGTCTTGCTTCCATTATCAGCCGCAGCGTAATAATCGCCTCTCAGGTGCCTTTACCTTTCCTCAAGGCAAATTGATTGTCATCTAACACATCCTCAACATTCTTTTCCATTCTTCTACACATTGTTCTTGTAAGCTACTTAGATTCTCGATAAGCTGTTAAGCTGATTGTGCGATAATTCTCACATTTGTCGGCTCTTGCAGTATACGGAGTTGCGTGGATGATATTTTTTTGGAAATCAGATCGTATGTTGCCTGACTCATATCTGCTACACACCAACGTGAATAGTCGTTTTGTTGTCACTTCCCCAATGATTTCAAAAATTCTGATGGAATTTTATCTATCCGTTCTGCCTTATTTGATCTGAAGCCCTTCAAAACTTTTTAAATACTAATACTGCATGCCCTTTCTCTCCAAAATTGGCTCCTGTTTCATCTTCTATCACATCAGACCAATCTTAGCCCTCACCTAGGCCTTCAGTGTACTCTTTCCACGTACCCGCTCTTTCCTCTGCGTTGACCAGTGAAATTCTCGTCTCATTCTTCATGTTACCAACCTGGCTTTTAATTTAACCGGAGGTTGTTATGACTTCCCTATATATTGAGTCAGTCCTTCCAACAATCATTCCTTTTTCGATCTCTTCACCTTTTCATGGATCCACTTCGTCTTAGCTTCCCTATATATTTCATTCCTCAGCGAGTTGTATTTCTGTATTCCTGAATTTCGCTGAGCATTTTTGTACTTCCTTCCTTCATCGATCAATTGAAGTATTTCTTCTGTTACCGACAGCTTCTACGCACTTACTTCTCTGTACCTTTGTTTTTCTTTCCACCTTCTGTGAGTGCCGTCTTCAATTGTACTACTTTCTGGGGTATTCTTTATTGCTTTCTACTGCCTTACAGAACTTCAAGCGTATCACTTCATTTCTTAGTACTTCCGTATCCCACGTCTTTGCATATCGATTCCTCCTGACTAACCTCTTAAACTTCAGCCTACTCTTCATCACTGTGATCCGAATCTATATCTGTCCCTGGCTATGCCTTAAAGTCCAGAGATCTGATTTCGGAATCTTTGTCTGACCTTGAAGCAATCTAACTGCAACCTTTCTGTATCACGCGGCCTTTTCAAAGTATACCTCCTCCTCTTGTGAGTCTTGAGCAGATATTTTCTATTACTAGCTGAAATTTATTTCAGAACGTAAATAGTCTTTTTCGTCTCTCATTCTTTGTCCCAAGCCCATATTCTTGTGTAACCTTCTCTTCTACTCCTTCCCCTACAACTGCATTCCAGTCCCCTGTGATTATTAGGTTTTCATCTCTCTTTAAGTACTGTATTATCCTTTCAATATCCACAAACACTGTGTCTCTATCTTCGTCTTTAGTTTGCGACGTTGGCTGTAAACCTGAACTACCGTTGTCGGTGTTGATTTCATGTCGATTCTGATAATAACAGCCCTGTCATTAAACTGTTCACACTAACACACTCCTTGCCAAAGCTTCCTATTTATGATGAATCCTACTCCCGTTATACCATTTTCGGTTGCTGTTGTTATTATCCCATACTCAACCGTCTAGAAAGCCTTGTCTTCTTTCCATTTCACTCGACTAACCCCTAGTGTATCTAGATTTAGCCTTTGCATTTCACTTTTTGATTTTCTAACTTCCGTACCATGTTCAAGCCTCTGACATTCCATGCCCTGACTAGTAGGGCGTTACCTTTTCGTTGCTTATTCATGCTTTTGCTGATGGTCACCTCCCTCTTGTCAGTCCTTTGCTGGAGATCCGAATGGGGGATTATTCCGAAATCTTTGGCCAATGTAAATAACATCATGACACTTTTTCAATTGCAGGCCACATGTCCTGTGGATAAACATTATTTGTAACTTATAAAAACTCTATAAATGTGGAACCGAGTTAGGCCCGTCTACCTTCTAGGATAAATATCACATTCAGTAATGCCTCAGACTTTCCTACATACCTCCGGAAATCAAATTAATCTTCTGTGATGCTTGTTCCTACTAGTTTTTCCATTCTTCTGCAAGTAAACTTCCTTAGTGTTTTGCAACCATGACTTACCAAATAAACAAAGCATAGGGCTCAACTGAAAGAGATGAATAAAATGCTTTCGACTGTGAAGATAGCAATGCTTTAAACCGTTAGTGACAATAGCAGCGTAACACCATCGAGTGATTTTTCACAAAATCCAAAGACATTGTGGTCGTTTGTAGATGCTGTTAGCGGCACCAAAATAAGTTAGCAGCTTCTCACAGATTGGACAAGAACTGAAATAGCAGATAACATAGCAAAGTCAGAAATGCTTCACTCAGTTTTCAAATGTTGCTTTACATAGGAATACCCAAGAGAACTGGCTCACTTTAATGCTCGTACCAATGAAAAGATGAGAGAAACGTGTGTCGGGAAAGCAGCTGAAATACTAAAATTGAACGTAGCTATAGGGCCCGATGGCGTCCCTGTCAGATTCTACGAGTGTACAAAATTTTGCGGTTGATTTTGCTCCTCTGCCTTACATTCCTCGAATAAAAAAACGTGCCCAGTAGTTAGAAAAAACACAGGCTACACCCTATACAAGAAAGGAAAAACAAGTGACACATAAAACTACCCTCCATTCTCCTTGTCATTCGTTTATTGCAGAATCTTAGAACATACTCTTAGCTGAAACGTAATTAAGTATCTCGAACAGAATGACCTCCGTCATACCAATCAGCGTGGATCCTGGAACACCGATAATGTTAGGTCAAACTTGCATTTATGCCACATACCTACTGAATGCCTCAAATCAAGGCAGTCAGAAGACACAGCATTTCTCGATGTCCGAAAAGTAATTGACTCAGTAGCACATCCACCTTCATTATGTAAAGTACGATGTTAAGGAATATCAAGTGAGTTTAGTGACTGGACTGAGGATCGTTTTGTATGGTGGTCGCAGGAAATTAACTTGAATGGAAATTCAGTGACAGATTCACAAGAAACTTCGGCGGCACCGCAGGACAGTGTGTTAGGACTCTTGCTGTTCAATTTGTTTATTAGTGAGCTGGCATACAATTTTAATAGTATCCTCAGACGCTTCGCAGATGATTCACAAATAAACTGGACAAATACTAGTCCCATCTCGGTAAGATATCAAAGCGGTGCGAAGACTGGCATCTCGCTTTAAATGATCGGAAACGTGAAACTGTCCTCTTCACAAAAAGAGAAAAGGTGGTTTTCATACGGTTATAATGTCAGTGAGTCGCAGATGGAATAGGTCAACTCATGAAATACCATAGTGTTACACTTTATCGAGGTATAAAATAGAACGGTGGCATAGGATCAGTCGCAGGTAATTCGGGTGGTAGGCATCCTTTCATATGATAACTTAGAGTTATCAGAAGATTTTCTTTTGTAATGGAAGATAAACTAATACAACTGCATTCGGTTACTGTAGTGAAAAAAGGAGGACTGTAGTAGATTTCACTGTGGAAAGATAAATAAACTCGCGTCACGACGGTTCAAGTTCAGCCAAAGTATTACTGACAGTAGTCAGCTATATTCTTCTTCTTCTTCCGTAGTGGTCAATCCAAGGATTGGTTTGCAACAGCTACTATGGCAGCTTGTCTCCATTCTGTGCGTCTTTCAGCTTTTCTCTTCATTTCTTTATAGGTGTTACATCCCACATCTTTCACGATTTGATCCATGTACCTCAGTCGTGGTCTTCCTCTTGGTCTTTTTCCCTCTACATATCCCTCTATGATTGTGTTCAGGAGTCCTTTATGTCTTAATAGATGGCCTGCAAATTGCACTCTTCTTTTAACAATGAAACTCCAGAAGCTTCTCTTCTCACCTGCTCTTTCCAGAACCACTTCGTTTGTGACCTTGTCGATCCATTTTATTTTGAGCATGCGTCTATAGCACATTTCACCACAACTTCTGGTCTTCCTCTGTCCCGAGAGTCCATGTTTCACACCCATAGCATGCCGCACTCCACACATATGATTTCAAAAATCTTTTCCTGATTTCAAGGCTGATGCTCTTAGATGTTAATATGTTTTTCTTCTTGTTAAAAGCAGCCTTTGCCTGAGCTATTCTACTTCTCACTTCTGCCTTGCTCCTTCCATCCCTGGTAATATTACTGCCCAGATAAGTAAATTTATCAACTTGTTCTAGCAGTTCATTGCCTACATTAACTTGGACTTTCACTTGATCTTCTTTGTCGCATACCATTACTCTTGTTCTTGCTTTATTAATTCTCATATTATATTCTTCACCCATAACTTTATCCATTCTATTCAGTAGGACTACAAGATCTTCTTCACTTTCAGCCAGGACAGCTATATCATCGGCATATCTTATCATATCTATTCGTTGGCCATGAATTACTACACCTGTCTGTGAATTTTCCCTTACTTTTTTCAGCGCCTCTTCAATGTATACGTTAAAGATAACAGGAGATAGTGCGCTACCTTGTCGGACACCTTTCCGTATCTGCACCTCTTCTTGTTTTGTCCGTCCACGGATAACTGCTGTCTCGTTTCTGTACAGGTTCCATATCATTTTTCTATCTTTATGGTCTATTCCTACCTTTTTGAGTACCTCAAACATCTTATCCCATTTAACATTATCAAAGGCTTTCTCTACATCTGCGAAAGCTATGTATGTTTTCAGGTTCTTATCTAGTCGTTTCTCTGTTATTAGTTTTAGAGCAAATATTACTTCTCTTGTTCCTCTATCTTTCCGGAATCCAAACTGGTCTTCGGAGAATGTAGCTTCGACTTTTTGTTCTATGCGTTTTAGGATAATTGTGGTTAATATTTTAGAGGCGTGAGTAATTAGGCTGAGCGTCCTATAATTTTCACATCTTGTAGCATTTGCGTTCTTTGGAATGGGGATCATAATGTTTTGCTCAAAGTCTGTAGGAATTTTACCCTGCTCGTACATGTTGAAAATAAGATTATACAACTCTTGACTCAGTTTTGCTCCTCCAGATTTCAAAAGTTCGGCTGCGATATTGTCTATACCAGGCGATTTGTTGTGTTTCAATTTTTTCAGAGCTAGTTCAAACTCTTCCTTTAATATAGGTTCACCTATGTTGTGTGCATCCACTTCTGTTTCTTCTTCCATGATGTTTTCAGACAGGTCTGGTCCGCTGTACAGTTTTCCTATACATTGTTTCCATCTTCTTGCAACTTCATCATCGTCATACAACATATTGCCACTTTCATCCATCACAGCCCTACACTTGTTTCTTCTGTCTCCAAAGCAATGTCTCACACATTTATAGGCCTTGTCGATATTTCCCTTGCTCATGTTGTCCTCAACTGAAATACAGAGATCATCAAGATACTTTTCTCATGCTTGTTTTGCCTCTCTGTTGATTCTGTTTTTCAGACTCTTGTATATCTCTTGGTCTTCCTCCTTCATAGAATTTTTTAATTTCCTTCTTTCTTCCATCATATTTAGTAGGTCATTAGCGATCCATTCCTTCCTTTTCTCTGTCCTTTCTTTTCCTATTACTTTTTCTGCTGCTTCTAAAATACCAGTTTTCATTTTTTCCCAGCTGCTTTGGATGTAATTGCAGCCCTGTGTACTTGTTTTCTCGCCTGTTTCTAGTTGATAGTGGTTCAGTGTATTTTCGTTTTTCGGGTTTGTCAAATCCCATTTACATGTACTTCTTTTTTTAATGTTCTTGATATTTAGTTCAGTCGTCATCATAACGTGTATGTGGTCACTTTCCACATCACAGCCTGGATATGATCTGCTGTCCTTAACTTGGTTTTTAATTCCTTGCATCACTAATATGAAGTCAATTTGATATCTGTTAATGTCACCAGGCATTTTCCAAGTATATCTTCTTCTTGGATGATGATTAAAGATGGTATTTGTAATGCAAAGTTAATTTCTTTGGCAGAATTCTACAAGTTTATCCCCTCTTTCATTTCTTAATCCTAATCCAAAATTCCCTGCCACATCCTCTTCTTTATCTTCCCCAACAACGGCATTCATATCTCCCATGATGACAAGGTTTTCAGCTCCTTTAATTCTGCCAGTTACTTCTTCAAGGTGTTCATACATCATGTCGATTTCATCATTCTCGTGCCTCGTAGTTGGCATGTATACTTGGATTATGATTGTGTCTCTTGGTTTAGTTACCAATCGGTCATAAATTATCCTCTCACTATGTTGAACAAATCCTTTTACTCTTAACCCCATCTCTTTATTGAGGATAATTCCCACTCCTGCAATCCCGGGATTGTCTTGTGCTGTTCCAGTGTGTATGATTCTGTAATCCCATGACCAAGAGTCGCCAGCGTTTGGCCATCTCATTTCTGAGACTCCCGGTACATCAACATCCATTCGTTTCATTTCCATTTTCAAGTGTTCCAGTTTACCACATTTAAGAAGTGAGTTGAGGTTCCATGTTGCTATCCTTCTTATATTAATGCTTTTGGATTTTGGTATCTCTTTAGTTGTCCCCGCCCGGAGATCCGAATAGGGGTCTATTTTACCTCCGGAGAATTTAACCAAAGAGCTTTCCATCATAAGCTGTTGATACTTGGGATACCCGCCCGGGTCTTTAATGGAGTGGTTTCCCGTTGCCTTCTCCTTGCTATGCCTTTGGCCACCTTGTGGCTCCTCCGCCTTTAGGAGCAGTTTCCCACCCCAAGGGGAAGAGAGTGCCCTTCCTTCTAGCCGCTCATCCGCCATCCTAGATGGCTGTTGGCAATTGACAGAAAGTAATCTCCTTATCCCGGGAGATATTCGCTCAGTAGAAGTAAAGGTTGGAAATGGAAGACTCCTAGCCCTCGAAACCTAATAGCGTCAGGGTCGGAAAAGAACAAGAGTTTGCCGAGGGTGGCCAAATAGGAAAGATAAAAGTGAGGAGCCTGGCATAAGTAAGTGGAAGCAATGCCTGGACTCAGCTCGGGACCCCGTGGTCGCCAGCCACGTACTCACTAGGTGTGAGTCCCTGAAGGTTCAACAGGTTCAACTATATTACTTCCTGAATATTTCTGAAGCTTTTTCCGGACGGTACTTCATATAAGTAACTGCTTCATTTGAAAGTTATTGTTGATACCTCCTGAATAAATTTTCACTTCGCAGCAGAGTGTGTGCTGATATGAAACTTCGTGGTAGATTAAAACTGTGTGCTGAAACGGGACTCGAAACTGGGACCCTTGCCGTTCATGGAAAAATGCTGTACCGAGGGCTTTTAATGTTTTCTACAAGGTCATTAATATACAACATAAGCAGCGAGGGCCCCAGCACACCTCCCTACTATTCGTAAGCTGCTGGAAATCGCCATGACTACTAATCAGCGAATGAAGCTGCTAAAAATGAGTTTATTGGAAGGGCTGCTGAGTCATGTACCGGAGACACCAGGGGTACATCAGGTACAATTCTTTCAGGTGAACTCTGTCTCTTTTGCACAAAGTACATGATCTACGACTATTCGTTCACTTGAATGTGAGCAGTACGTCAGTCGTAGGTCCAGGCATCCTGTACACGGGAGATGGGAAGCAGGTAGAACTCATGCTATTACATTCATCCTCCCAGTACAGTTCCAGGTGCTGCCTTCCACTGAAACTGAGATTGAGCCAGGAAAACTAACTTCACTTATTGGGAAACGTTCTGTATCAAGAGGGTGCAAATACAAAACCATAGAGGCGGTAGGGACCTACATATCGTTGGCAGTTCTAACGTACCGTGAATAACCGGAAATGACAGCAAGGAATACACCATGTGCACTGGGTGTGTGTGCCTGGGGGTCTCATTAAATATATTCAAGAGGCTACTATGGCAGCCATTAATGAAACGTTGCGCAGCCAAAAGCATACTGTGGTGCATATTAGAACAAACAATGCCTATAGTCTGGCTTCTGGAGTCACAACTAAATCACTCCAAAATCTGGCAGAGAAGGGTGAGAATAACAGTCTTCAAGAAACCGTACTATCTGCAGCTTTCTCTCCAGAACAAGTCGTGCCCCCTAGTTCTGAGTCGACTTGAAAGGAAACTGAAGAAAACTTCACAAGCCAAGAGTGCTAAAAGAATGCACTTCATTGGAGACTGATTTCGCCAGAACTCCGTTGTTACCGTTCATCCAATAATACACTTTGCTAACGATCTCGGCATTTGCAGTTTTTTTCAGTTTCCTTTCCATAGGTTGCATATCGTGCCCAGACTGACCACGTCAGGTACATATAAAGAACTTGAAAGCTTGACGCAGTGACTGCGAAGTTCCTGTGGCAAGCTAGGCTGTGATTTCCAAAATTTACGCCACTGGGTTGAGAGCTATAAGGTCCCCATTAATGGGTCAGGTGTGCACTACACATCAGTGGATTCTACCATGCTGGCTGAATGTGAGTTTCGTTGGCTTAGGCGATTGTCCAACCAGGACTGATTAGGATAACCGTGGGAGACCCAAACCTATCCGCGCAGGAGCCAAGAAAATACCCACAACAAACTACAGTATTAAAATGCTTGTGATTGACTGTCTAAGCAATTGTAATATAATACCGGAGTAGTCAGTGCTCCTAAAAGTCAGCGTAGCTCACACAATACTTGGTACAGAAAGCTAGTTAAAACCTAGGGCAGACAACACCGACATTTTGCGCAGAAATACTAGGAAATGGAGATCGTGTATTTGTCGCACAAGTCGAGAAATTCATATCCACCGAGGCAGAAGTTGAAACTGAGATTAGGCAACACTCAGTAACAGGGGTGGGCAAAAAAATTAAAACTTTTCATTTCTATCGACCACTAGACTCACCTCTCGATGAAACCGAAAGCTGTAGAGCAGTAGTAAGCTCCCAAATGATACTGTAATTATCTGTGGTTACTTTATTCTTAGAACAGTCAACTGGAATGTTTACAGCATTTTTAATGGAGTACGTGATAAGACATCCCGTGACACAATAAATTTACAGCCATGTTCAAGATTTTATTACTAAATGCCTTCTCTCAAAACTATTTGTAACACATAATTCGGAACCCCTGTTATGATGAAATTATGTTAGATCTAATAGCAACAAGTAAACCTGGCCTCTTTGAGGACGTCCACATTGAAACTATTATGAGTGACCATGGGCAGTTGTAGCAATAGTGGTTACCAAAGTACAAAGGGCAATGTAGACAAGCTGAAAGAGTTCTGTGTTCTGTAAAGTAGATAAAGGAGCAGTAGTGCCGCCTCCCAATGAGGAACTCGAAACTCGGGACAGTAGCATTAAGAGGAAATATGGCTAAAATTTGAAAGAGTTGTTGGCAACGCACTGGACAGGTTTAAACCCAACAGGACATGTTATGAGGGAGGTATCCTCCATGGTATTCTGTCACTCTTAAGAGAAACATAGGCTGCCAATAGGAAAATGCGTAAAGCCTTCAGTGACTACCGTAGCAGAATATCGTCGAAAAATCTCTCGCAAAGACCAAAGAAATGCGCGTACGTAAAAGCTGCTAATAGCACCATGGACGAAACAGCAACTCAAATTGAAGGTAGCACCACAAACGCACAAATTCTGTATCGAAATGTTCCCTTACAAAGAAAGATCGAGGAGTAGTACCCCGATATAACTGAGATGCCACTGAAGTGGTAACTGAAATAAATATTAGTGTCAATGACTTTGAGAAACAACCGTCCGTTAAAATTGAACAAAGCCACAGGATCTTATGGAATCTGTTTCACAGTCTATACCTAATTTGCGTTCGAGTTAGCACTTCTTCCTACAACAACTTGTAGGAGAGCTCTCGAATAAAAAACCGTGAGCAGTAATTGGAAGCAAGCACAGGTCGCATCTGTCTACAAGAAGGGGAGCAGACGTGAACGCTAAAACTACTGTCCAACATTCTTGATATACATTTGGTGGAGAATCTTAGAACATTATTCAGAGTTCAAACGTAATGACATAAATTGAACGGAATGTTCTGCTCCACATAAACTAGAGTGAATTTCGGGAACATCGATCATGTGAAACCTAACTTGCACTTTTCTCACACGAATTACTGAAAGTCGTGGAATGATTCAGTAAGGTAAATGTAGTATTTCTCGATTTAGGGAAATCATTTGTCTCAGTACCATAGCTACGCCTGTTATCAAAACTACGATCGTATGTGGTATCAGGCGGAATTTGTAATTTGATTGAGGGTTTGTTGGTAGGGAAGACAAAGCACGTTATTCAGAAAGGAGAGCCCTCTATGGGTAGTAATTTGGGATTCCTGCTGTTCGTGTTCTGAATTAATGACCTCACGAATAATGCTAATAGTAACCCAGTCATTTATAATGGAATACTGTCTGAAAGAAGCTGCACAATTAAGTTTTCAAAGACTGACAACTTGCTTTAAATGTCCACGTATTTAAAACTGTGTATTTCACAAAACGAAATATGCGTAATATCCTGTATCTACGACATTAATGAGTCACAATTGATATCGGTTAATACATACAAATATGGGAGTAACATTCTGTAGTGATATGAAATGGTATGGTCACATAGGCTCAGTCGTAGGTACATCACCTAGCAGGATCGGCTTATTCGCAGAATGCTAGGGAAATGCCATCAGTCTACTAAGCAGATTTATATCAAGCAACTCGAGCAATGCAGCCTAGAATATTGCTTAAACGTGTGGGAGCCGTACCAAATACTACATACAGAGGACATATAACGAATAAGAGAAGGGCACTACGAATGGCCAAGGATTAGTAAGACACGGGAGAGCTTGTCACACATATACTGAAGAAAATGAAAAATAGAACCTCGAAGGCGGGTGTAAACTATCCCGAAAAAGTCTACTAATAAAGTTTCAAATAATGTCCATGGGAATATACTCCTGCTCGTTACCCCCGTGGAAATCGTCAGGATAAGAGTAGATTAATTACAGCATGCACAGAGGCATTTCGTTCATGGAACGGGATAAAGCCCTTATAATTGGCAGGATGGGACGTACCCTGCCAACCATTTAGCAGTGCTTTGCATAGTGTAGATGTAGTTATAGATGAACAACTGTCGATGACTCTCCATTGAAGATATCACGCTGTGTCATCTTCACTAATAAATCCCCAGTTCAGCCACAAATCTCTCTTGATACCTCATACAGGTCTTTCGATAGTAAGCACATGTGGGTCAAATGCCTCTCTGAAGTCAAGTATCATCCCATCTAACAGCCGCGATCCATGGTTTTCATCTGTGATGTGAGATCTTCGCAAATTGTGCTTCACGTGATCGACGTTTCCTACATCCATGCTGGCTGGTCTGGAGGAAGTCATTATGTTAGAGATATTTTAGTGCATTTGCGCTTAAAATATGTTGCAAGATCCGACGACAACTATACGTCAAGGGTACTGGATGGTGGTTTTCTTGGATCACTGTTGCTGTCCTTCTTATAGGCGGGTGAGAGTTGTGCTTCCTTCCCAGCAATGAGCACAGTTTTTTCTTCTCGCGATCATTCGTGTATTACGTTCAAAGTTCGACCTAACTAAGCCACAGAGTCCATACACAATCTCTTATGAATTCCATCACGCCGCGGAACTTTGTTAAATTTTAACCATTTCTGCTGCTTCTAAAAGCCACTGACACTAACATTTACTTCGTTCAAATTTGTTGTTCATGACTGTCTGGACACTAACGTTAGTGCCATTAACGGCCTTCACATACTGCCAGACTTTCCTCAGGTTTTGTAAAATGTCTTTTGATAATAATGTCCTAAGATGGTCATTAAATGTTTCACGTATAGCCTCCTCCACATCCAAATGTATTTCATTCAACATCTCCTTATAGATCTATATTCGGTTTTACGCGTATTATGCAGCTGAATGTGTTTCTTTAGAAGTTTGTTTACAGTGACTGTATATCACAGAAGATCCTTCCCATCATGAAGCATTCCACTAGGTACGTATCTGTCATTGTCCTTGGTCAATTTTTTTTTTTTTTTTAACTTGAGGCATAGTTTCTCTACTTTCTCTTGTCCTGAACTAAATGTTTCAATTTCGTCTGTGAAATATGATGTTAATGCTTGTGTATTTAGTTTACATAATATATAAATCTTTCTACTTGTATTAGTTGCCCTTTGTACTATGGTAATCATTGTTGCTACGACTGCCTCATGGTCAAGTTTCAAAGTGTACAGCCTCAGAAAGGTCAGGTCTGTTTGCTGGACTTAGATCCGATATTTTTCCGTCATGAGTGGGGTTCTGAGCTACGTGTTCTACGTAGTTTTCAGAATAGATATTTAACAATGTTTGGAGGATGTCTTACTATGCCAATCACTAACAAAACTATAGCTATACCTTTTGCTCGTATATCATTAAAGTCTCTTCTTATGATTCCAGTACGATTGGGGAACTTGTGCACTAGTTAAGTGAAGTTTTGTCCAAAACTTCCGCTTACATTAGGAGTTAAGTCTGGAACATTGTTCACTTTAACACCTTTACGAAATTAATGTATTGTAACAATTTCATGCTAATTTTAATAAAATATGCCATACGCAAACTGCCCAGTTAAATTATTTGAGCATCATACTCCAGCCGGTTTACTCCTAGAGAAAGAACTAGCCAGAAACTCACTTCTGTGACATAATACTGAGCGCCTACAGTCAGCTTCGGACCAACAGGGGTACGAGGCTTAGTTACAACTGATACCTACCTTCTGATCCTGCGTCCTTGAAGACAAGTCGCACGTGCTCCACATGTTAACCCACCTGCCCTTGTCTGAGATACAGTTATACTTACACTGCACTCCCACATGTGAAACCTGATTGAACTTTGCAAGAATACGTCAACAGTCCATAAGGGGCTGGAACACTGTTAAAGAAAGAACAAACTAATCTGGTAATATCAGATATATTTCTGATGGTCTTGTCCTCTAGTTACAACATTTACGCAAAGCTGACTACAGTATTAATAAGAATTGAACACGCTTGTGGGACCAAAAGTAGTTCCGACAGTAAGCCAATTACACGCTATCGAATTAGCTACTCGCACAACACACTACATTCACTGCACTGTTCTGTCACGCAGACAGACCAGGATAATTTTGCATTTGCCACTTCTGTCTAAGTTATTAGCTATCTCAGTCTAAATCTGTAGATCAATCTGAATATACGCTGAGGCACCAATTAAAAGTACTGCCTATGCAACCGTACGTATTCATAATTAATCAACACCAAATGAACAAATACAAATGCCCTATTTCATTCAAGCTCCGACGCATTATGTTTTACACAACAGTCTGTCTCCCCTACTTGCAGCTTTCGGGACTACTCTGACCTTCATAGATCGGTTTGTCCACTTGAAACTCCTAGAAGTACAATCCGAAATAATTCTGCTTTAAGTCTTACTCTCGTATTTTTTTATGGATTATATTTCTTTCCCTGACCGTTCCTGATTTGTGTTAGTCCACCGGCTTACTGCGAAAAGGTGTCAGCCCTCGCAAATCGCGTCTAACTTGTTTTCACCATCGTACTCTTGCGGCAGCTTTCTGAAAAATTGCGATGCCGTGCCCTAAATCGCGCCATTAAGATTTTGCGCCCTTGCGTGCTCTGTGTACCGATACACAGTACAAAATCTTAAATCGTGCGACGACAAGTCAGACATAAAACAAAGTAAAATGAAAATTCTAAAAAACTCAGAAAGTACTCATACAAGTAGCTGTCATAACGGTAATAAGAATGAAACAAGAATGGTACAAACAGACTCTACAAGATAACTGTATAGGATCTTTGTGGTAATTAATTGTTCTTTTTCTAGCTGGCGATATAAGCTAAAAAAACCAGCGTTATTACTCACTCTCGGTTCTAGTGTCGAAGGTGACGCACGTTACGGTTGCCGTTTCGCATTGTGCGTGGGAATAATTTCATTATAATTTCATTGCATTCCGTCACCAACCAACGCTTTAAAGGACTCGCACAATAATTATTAAGAACAAGAAACTGAATATACTAATTTATGTCGTGTTAAGGTAAAAACTATGAACATTCTGTTAAGTTCAGACATTGGCCGCTTCTCGGCAAGACAAAGATTGTTACGTTAAAAAAAGGAAATACTTTCTTTCATTAACAGGTTTCTTTTAATTAGATTTCGCTACAGAAACGATATTCCGCAGCAATATTTTAATGTGATAACACGAAATACAATCCCTGACATTATGTTTACATTTTTTTTCTCACTATGAGAGCTCCACGTAGACATCTGTTTTAACAAATTCTAAAAGCACCTCACGTAATCATATATGAACAAGGCGGTGAGTCGCACGCTGGTAAATAATCAGAGCTCAGAGAACTATTTTACGAAAGTATAGATTCCTGTCGCCCATATTATCATGATTCTTTCTGGTGTCCGCTCCGCCAGATAAGTGCTCTATCCACACTCTGGACGGGCGTAAATATCAGTAAAGGTAGGTGGTAAGATCTTCTTACACTCTTTTCATCACGTTGTTGAGCACACCGTAAGTATACTTGAGACGGTGTCCCGACTGTCGCGGTAGCGGTACATCTGCCGCCCAGTCCTTGCATCAGTGGATGCCACTGGCTTTTGAACACTGCCAAGAATTCTGATTCCAGTACACTATTAAAACTGAAGTAACCCGTGATCCATATCTCTAATCAGCGGTTTTCACCAAATGCCCTAAAATAAACGGCACCACTCATACATCTTCTCTTGTTACCTCTTGCTCCGGCTGCTTAATGCATGTGATTTCAGATCCAAGTATAATAGCAATGAGTGAGGTAAGTGAGAGCACCTACCACAGCTGTATCCTACGTCTGGTGATCGATAGAAGGAACTAATGTTAATGTTATATCCACTATTGATAACATGTTTTGCACAAACAGGTCAACATACAGACCCAGTGTGTTCCTTTTTTCATCTGAATTTCGTGTCTGCCACCACCAAAAACTGCGCTTGCAATCCTCATTAAGCTAGCCTGTCGATATATATTTACATTGTTCCCAAAAATTACAGAGTTTAAATGATGACCCTAGGATTACGCTACAATCCTCTACGTATTTTTCCTGTAGGGGTCTTGAGGAAAGGATTAGCTAATTTCAGGGTGCATGGAGGCATTTAAACAGGCATACGTTCCACGCTCCATACTTCAAAGTAACATAATAGTGTTGCAGTTACTGGTATCCGTAGCAGCGTCCTTAGTTTGCAGTCAAAGCGACAAGGGTCCACGGTCCAAACCCAGTAACTGATGAAATCGGAATAAAAATCAGTAGTAATGATGACCGAAGAGCCCAGGTACAAGGAGTCACTGTCTTAGGGCCAACATACTTGTCAAAGAGTTTCAGGTATGGACAGAGTTTCTTTGCTAATCCTTGCCATTGCTGTGGGAAACTGCCTCTAAAATTCGCGAAAATCAGTAATGATTAACCGACTGAGGCTCCAGGAGGCTATGAAAACATACCATGTGTGTTCACAGGACGTGTGCCGTGTGATTTAATTGGTATCACGATGATCTCTCCATTGGCAAACGAATCCGGATTAGTCCTCCATTCAGGACTGCCAGGAATAGATAACCACAAGGAAAAGACTGAATAAAAAATGAACTGGTGAATCGGTGGGTGGAGAATTAGAAGGTTGAATGCGGTAGGCGATCTAGAATTCCTGAAAAGGGAAATGCAAAACCTTCTTCTGCATTTCGTATGTATGCGTTTAGTGAAATGGAAAGAATGTAGAGGCTCTCTGGTTCAAAAGAATATAGACTAATATTAGAAGCAGAAGAAAATGATATAATGGCAATAGGATTCGTTATAAGTAGGGAAGTAGGACACAGACTCAATCACCGCTCGCAGTCTATGGTAGGATGGTTCTCATCAGAGTTGGCAACAAACTACTGCCACTAATAATAGGTCACGTGAAAAGCAGAAGATGAAGGGATAGGTAATGTGTATGAGGAATTTTAGGTGTGTAATTAAGTACGTAAAACGACGGGATAATCCCAAGTCACGGGGCTGATAGTGGTAGTAGGGAACAGAGCAGGAGATAGAATTACAAGAGAATATGAGGTGGTAGGACTGAAAGAGGAGAATGATTAATTTAATTCTGCAATAGGTTTCAGGTAGCAATAGCAAATACACAATTCAAAAAAGGCTTGGAAGGTTCCAACTGGATAACATCTTTGTCTGGCAGAGATTCAAAATTCAGGTATTGGATTGTAAGACGTATCCAGGAGCAGATGTAGACTCCGATAGCAGTTTAGAAATGGTGAAGGGTAGACTCAGGCTTAAGAGAATCGTATGAAAGAGAGGGGAGGAAGTGGTCTACTAAATTTTGGAGGAATGGCGAGACGCATTCGAAGTTCACTAAAGATGTGGATAATGCGATAAGAAGTGCCACAATAGGCAGTTTGAGAGCAATAGACATCTAAAGAACAATCACAGACGCTGGAAATTGAAAAAACGGCTAGGAAGATAACAGCCAAGAAAACTTGTGTAGCAAAAGAAATAATTGGTCGACGAAGAAAAGAAGTGCACAAATGTTCAGGGAAGAAATACAGAAATACAAGTCACTTAGAAATAAAAGCGCAAAGGGAGCCAGGAGATGGCTTTAGGTAAAACGGAAAGAAACTAAATAACAAATAGTCGTCGGAATCAGTGAATCAGCATATATAAGAGACAAAACAGCTTTCGGTGAGAATAAAAGCAGTGGCGCCATCGTGAATAAGGCAGAGCGGAGAGCACATAGGTGCAGAGATAGCATTGAAGGCCTCTACGAGGGGTGGAATTTTCTGAGGAACTTGTCTAAGAAAGTAACAGGTGAGGATACGGAAGACATAGCAAGCTAATCAACGGCTGACATTCTGGATTATCAATCTACAGCAAACTATGCAAAGGTTGGCATTCTGGATTACCAATCCGGAGCGAGTGAACACTGTGTCATCCTCTGCCAATGGCATAATTGGAAGTGGATTACGGCGAGGAGTGGTGTCAGTAAATCGCTGTCACAGCTGTGGTCGGCTTACTTGGCCATGGAGCCGCTACTTAATCATTCAAGCAGCTTCTCAGTCGGCCTCACGAAAGTGAGTGCACCAGTCGACCCACCAAAGAAAAATTCTTGCCGTTCCAGATATCGAAACCGGGCCTTCCGTCTAGTGGCTAGATACACTGACTGTTCTACGGAGGCGGACTGCACGAGATAGGAGTCCAGCATTACAGTCGGAATTTAAAAGAGTTTCGGGTGACGTGCGACCAAACAAGGCAGAAAGAATAGAATATGTAACTACACAGTTTTTGGAACCAGAAGAGTGTCAATAAAGCTACTAGTCAAGTTCGTGTGTAAATCTATGAGTCTAGAGACTCATGGAAAAATGTCCACATATTTATGAAGATAGTAAGGATAGATAAGTGAGGGAACTACCCCACAATCGGTTTAACGGCTCATGCATCCAACGATGCAATATTTCAGTATCTGTTTGTTAAGAGGAGCGATGTTCTTTCAGACATGCTTGGATTTGTACCAGTGAACACGAATTTTCACTTCCGGCATTCCCTAATACAGCTAAAGGCTGTCCCTATTAGCCACTGCGAATACATTTTATGTATTGCGTAACGACTGTAATACCCACATTGTCTGTTCTTTCGAACATGAGAAGGACATGGCATCGTACTTCTTAACAACAGAGGCACTGCAATGTCATGCTCATCCGCCTGGTACCAGACAGGGACTTTCTGGTAAAATGCACTCCGCAGACTGTGATGCCGCAACGACGACGTATAGAAGTCTGGGTCCACCCAAGGGTCATGCACGAACAGCCAAAGTGTTGAAGGCGACCGCTCGCGCAGAGCGGGAGATCCGGTTCGAGAACCGGTGCGGCGCAAGTTTTCGTTGCTGTCGTTTACTTATGCTGCTCAGAGTTGTCCGTACTCGCTACTATGAATACATTTCATGAATGTCATAGATCCAAGTGGCTGCCTAAAACAATATACATGAGAATGAAATAGAAAGTCGAGAATCTATTAGATTACGATCAGTTTGGCTTCGGGAAAGGTAAGGTGCCAGAGAAGCAGTTGTGACCTAGCGATCCATGATGAAAGCCAGATTTATGGAATTTCTTACAATCAGTCAACCTGGAAAAAGCGTTCGACAATAATAAATGGCGCAAAAGTTTCAGATTCTTAGAAAAACAGGAGTAATACAGGGATGTGATATTCCACACCTGCTGCTCAATCTGTACACCGAAGCAGCAGTTACTGAATGATAAAATAGATTGAAAGGTGGGATAAAATTTATATGCAAATATATCAATGATAAATTTCGCTGATGACATTACTGTCAGTGAAACTGAAAAATAACTTCAGTACGTAGCGAACGGAATGAATTCTCTAAGGAATAGAGGTTCAGAGAAAACCGAAAATAAATAAAAACAATGAGAATTAGCGCAAACTAGAACAGCTTCTTAGCTTAATATCAAAATCGAGGACCTCGAGGTCTCCGAAATTAAGCAATTTTCTTATCCTGGAAGAAAAATCACACGTGATGGATGAAGCAAGCAGAACATTGACAAAAGGGACATTTCTAACCAAGATAAGTCTGCTAGTATCAAACGTCGGCCTTAACATGAGGAAGACATTTCTGAGAATGTAGTTTTCGAGCACAGCATTGTATGGTGGTGAACCATGGACTGCGTGACTGAGGGAAGAGAATATCACCCAAGCGTTTGAGATGTGGTGCTGTAGGAAGAAGTTGAAAATCATCTGGGCTAACAATACAAGGAATGAGGAGGTTCGCTGAAGACTCGACAAGAAGAACGGACAGGATAGTAGAACATGTATTAAGATAGCAGAGAATAACGTAAATGTAATTAAAGGTAATAACAGAGTGTGAAAACTGTGGGGGGAGACAGATACTGGAATGCATGTATCGAATAACTGACGATGTAAGATGCGCAAGGGGGGATTTTGTGGCTGACCGAATCAAGCTAGCCTCTAATACGACGATGCAAAAAAGTAACCGAATAGATAAATAAATAAAACTGGTATATTGTGATGCACCCTCTGCCAAGCACTTCACAGTGATTTGGTGAGTCTATATGCTGATATAAATGTAGATGTAAGTATCAAACTGTTGAGTGTGAAATATTCATTTTTGACACTACCTACCCGTGTTGGAATAGGGATTATTGTATTGTTCTTGAAGACTGATTACTTTTTGACTCTCTCACAAATTTTGCATCCGAAATGCATTAGATATTTCATGCTTGGTTCTTCCAAAACCCTAAAATCCTGATGAATATTATTTAGTCCAGGTGCCTTGTTTCGACGTAAGTCTATGTGTGCATTGCCAAATTAAACTCACAGTATTATGTCTCAACTCTCGTATTCATCTACTTGCTATTTCTTTTTCATTTTCTCCAAGTTCGTTTACTTTTCGTACCTTCTCTGTGTATTCGTTCCACCTGTCAAACTTTCATTCATGCGTAATACTGGCTTTCCATCAGAGCACTTCATAATAAGAAAGCTTCTTTTGTTTTCTCCAAAACGTTCCTCAATTTTCTCTTGCTCGCAACCTATCCCTCTCGCAGTAATGCTTGCCTCTATTCCTTAAAATTCCCTAATTTCTATCAGTTTCATTTTAAGATGCCTCTATTCATTTTTGCCTCCTTCATTTTCTTACATTTTAATATTTTCTCCTTATTGAATAGAAATTTAATATCTTCTGAGTTGTCTTTCTATTTGAACCTCCGCTGCCTCCAATAATTCCTCTCTTTTTTTGTATGCATTTCCTTTGTTTCAATTCATTGTTACTTAATTCTCATTATGAGTCTCTGAACATCACCTAGTTCCTTCGACTTATCGAGATCTCATGTCCTCAATTTCCCATATATGCAATTTCTTCAGTTTTAATCTGGAGCTCTTTACCAATAAATTACGGTCGGAGACCACATCTATTTCTGAAAATGCCTAATAATTCCCTATTTCTAACTTACCAATATATAGGGTGCACCATGAGGGATGATCGATACTGAGAGATGAGACACGGACGCACATTTTAAACGAACAACTGCATACAGTCCTATGTGCTATTCTGAATGCTTTCAGAGATGAAACACATTGTAATGTTGATGCTTTAATTTGTTCTAAAAGCGGTGCTGATATTCAAGACAATAAAAGCGGGTTAAAAGCTGAGAGATATCTGGGGAAGTTAACCTTGCATTACTGAGCAACTGATTCACCAGGTATCCAGTCTGGCTTACCAAATTCCCAACCAGACTAAAATTAATTATAATCTTTTAGTAGTCATCTTACTATAACCGTTGATATATACATGAAAAGACAATTTAAATAAAAAGAAATAAATCAGTTTATATTTGGACATTTATTTTATCATTGACCATTGTTCCGTTAAAATTTCAGCATATTAAACTTGATTCATAATTAACTGGTGCCTTATTTAAGATTGTGAAAATGTCAGTTTGTAATCTTACGGAACACATCAAATATGGAGCCAAGATTGGGAGACTGCATACAACACTGCATTCATAAAATAACACACGAAGAACGTTGAAACATATGCAAGAGGAGATTAACCACAACCAACCGATTCAATTTTGACCCAAAGAAGTTACGTTCGTAGCGGAATCCTGTCCGTCATTAAATTACCACACACTGGTATACTAAATTCATACTAACTCTCTGTGAAATCTTCCAGAAAAGAATAGCTGAGGGCTACTTTGATGATTACACTACATGCTTCACATGGTCAACTTGGTTCACACAAAGAGTGTAACTCCAGAATAATTTTGATAATTAAAATATATTACATCGAAACACAAATTACAAAAGAGAAACCTCGAACTGGTTACTATCGTCTTACTATTAACCTGATGGGTCAAACAATTGTACACGCACGTGGTAGTGGTCTTACAAAGTACACCCCACGTGGGTTGAACATAAGGAAAAGTTGCTATATTGAAAAATATTGTCAAGACGAGGCCTTATAATCTCACGCACATTCGCATTTAAGATTGCTGATATTAGTTAGAGTTACTCATCATCCCCTTCACCCATGAACCATGGACCTTGCCGTTGGTGGGGAGGCTTGCGTGCCTCAGCGATACAGATGGCCGTACCGTAGGTGCAACCTCAATGGAGGGGTATCTGTTGAGAGGCCAGACAAACATGAGGTTCCTGAAGAGGGGCAGCAGCCTTTTCAGTAGTTGCAGGGGCAACAGTCTGGATGGTTGACTGATCTGGCCTTGTAACATTAACCAAAACGGCCTTGCTGTGCTGGTACTGCAAATGGCTGAAAGCAAGGGGAAACTAAGCCGTAATTTTTCCTGAGGACATGCAGCTTTACTGTATGATTGAATGATGATGGCGTCCTCTTGGGTAAAATATTCCGGAGGTAAAATAGTCCCCCATTCGGATCTCCGGGCGGGGACTACTCAAGAGGAAGTCGTTATCAGGAGAAAGAAAACTGGTGTTCTACGGATCGGAGCGTGGAATGTCAGATCCCTTAATCGGGCAGGTAGGTTAGAAAATTTAAAAAGAGAAATGGATAGGTTAAAGTTAGATATAGTGGGAATTAGTGATGTTCGGTGGCAGGAGGAACAAGACTTTTGGTCATGTGATTAAAGGGTTATAAATACAAAATCAAATAGGGGTAGTGCAGGAGTAGGTTTAATAATGAATAAAAAAATAGGAGAGTTGGTTAGCTACTACAAACAGCATAGTGAACGCATTATTGTGGCCAAGATAGACACAAAGCCCATGCCTGCTACAGTTGTACAAGTTTATATGGCAACTAGCTCTGCAGATGATGAAGAAATAGAAGGGAGACGAAAATTTAATAGTCATGGGTGACTGGAATTCGTCAGTAGGAAAAGGGAGAGAAGGAAACATAGTAGGTGAATATGGATTGGGGGGAAGAAATGAAAGAGGAAGCCGCCTGGTAGAATTTTGCACAGAGCGTAACTTAATCATAGCTAACACTTGGTTCAAGAATCATAAAAGAAGGTTGAATACCTGGAAGAATCCTGGCGATACTAAAAGGTATCAGATAGATTATATAATGGTAATACAGAGATTTAGGAACCAGGTTTTAAACTGTAAGACATTTCCAGGGGCAGATGTGGATTCTGACCACAATCTATTGGTTATGAACTGCAGATTGAAAATGAAGAAACTGCAAAAAGTTGGGAATCTAAGGAGATGGGACCTGGATAAATTGAAAGAACTAGAGGTTGTAGAGAGTTTCAAGGAGAGCATAAGGGAACAATTGACAGGAATGGGGGAAAGAAATACAGTAGAAGAAGAATGGGTAGCTTTGAGGGATGAAGTAGTAAAGGCAGCAGAGGACCAAATAGGTAAAACGACGAGGGCTAGTAGAAATCCTTAGAGTAACAGAAGAAATATTCAATGTATTTGATGAAAGGAGAAAATATAAAAATGCAGTAAATGAAGCAGGCAAAAAGGAATACAAACATCTCAAAAATGAGATCGACAGGAAGTGCAAAATGGCTAAGCAGGGATGGCTGGAGGACAAATGTGAGGATGTAGAGGCTTGTCTCACTAGGGGTAAGATAGATACTGCCTACAGGAAAATTAAAGAGACCTTTGGAGAGAACCACTTGTATGAATATCAAGAGCTCAGATGGCAACCCAGTTCTAAGCAAAGAAGGGAAGGCAGAAAGGTGGAAGGAGTATATAGAGTGTTTATACAAGGGCGATGTACTTGAGGACAATATTATGGAAATGGAAGAGGATGTTGATGAAGACGAAATGGGAGATAAGATACTGCGTGAAGAGTTTGACAGAGCTCTGAAACACCTGAGTCGAAACAAGGCCCCGGGAGTAGACAACATTCCATTAGAACTTCTGATGGCCTTCGGAGAGCCAGTCATGACAAAACTCTACCATCTGGTGAGCAAGATGTATGAGACAGGCAAAATACCCTCAGACTTCAAGAAGAATATAATAACTCCAATCCCAAAGAAAGCAGGTGTCGACAGATGTGAAAATTACCGAACTATCAGTTTAATAAGTCACAGCTGCAAAATACTAACGCGAATTCTTTACAGACGAATGGAAAAACTCGTAGAAGCGGACCTCGGGGAAGATCAGTTTGGATTCCGTAGAAATGTTGGAACACGTGAGGCAATACTAACCTTACGACTTATCTTAGAAGAAAGATTAAGAAAAGGCAAACCTACGTTTCTAGCATTTGTAGACATAGAGAAAGCTTTTGACAATGTTAACTGGAATACTCTCTTTCAAATTTTGAAGGTGGCAGGTATAAAATACATGGGAGCCAAAGGCTATTTACAAATTGTACAGAAATCAGATGGCAGTTATACGAGTCGGGGGGCATGAAAGGGAAGCAGTGGTTGGGAAAGGAGTGAGACAGGGTTCTAGCCACTCCCCGATGTTATTCAATCTGTATATTGAGCAAGCAGTAAAGGAAACAAAAGAAAAATTCGGAGTAGGTATTAAATTTCATGGAGAAGAAGTAAAAACTTTGAGGTTCGCCGATGACATTGTAATTCTGTCAGAGACAGCAAAGGACTTGGAAGAGCAGTTTAACGGAATGGACTGTGTCTTGAAAGGAGGATATAAGATGAACATCAACAAAAGCAAAACGAGGATAATGGAATGTAGTCAAATTAAATCGGGCGATGCTGAGGGAATTAGATTAGGAAATGATACACTTAAAGTAGTAAAGGAGTTTTGCTATTTAGGGAGTAAAATAACTGATGATGGTCGAAGTAGAGAGGATATGAAATGTAGACTGGCAATGGCAAGGAAATCGTTTCTGAAGAAGATAAATTTGTTAACATCGAGTACAGATTTAAGTGTCAGGAAGTCGTTTCTGCAAGTAGTTGTATGGAGTGTAGCCATGTATGGAAGTGAAACATGGACGATAACTAGTTTGGACAAGAAGAGAATAGAAGCTTTCGAAATGTGGTGCTACAGAAGAATGCTGAAGATAAGGTGGGTAGATCACGTAACTAATGAGGAGGTATTGAATAGGATTGGGGAGATGAGAAGTTTGTGGCACAACTTGAGTATAAGAAGGGATCGGTTGATAGGGCATGTTTTGAGGCATCAAGGGATCACAAATTTAGCATTGGAGGGCAGCATGGAGGGTAAAATTCGCAGAGGGAGACCAAGAGATGAATACACTAAGCAGATTCAGAAGGATGTAGGTTGCAGTAAGTACTGGGAGATGAAGAAGCTTGCACAGGATAGAGTAGCATGGAGAGCTGCATCAAACCAGTCTCAGGACTGAAGACCACAACAACGAACAACAACTCATCATCCACACGTGGTTCCACTTTACGCACAAAGTAGTGACAAAGCAACTACTGGAAGATATTCTGAACTTCACACTCGAATTACACAGCGTTGCAATTTAAGATAACATTTGATATTTTAGATCTAAACCTGAAATAAAGGCGATTAAATTTTCAGTTAGGCTGAACTTAAGAAATCGATTGTCCTACAGACTTAGCAGAGACACGCTTAACCGGAGATCTTAACACTTCAGACGCTCGCCGTGGACAGACTAGCGTGGGCTCCTAACGAGGGTGCTTCACAGATACAAACGGAAGTGACCTGAGAGGCAGCTTCCTAAACCAACATGACAAGGGACGGACAGGACTATACTAAGAATGGAAACCTCTTTGCTCTTAGAAAGCGTAGCTACCTGTTCCAACGTTGGTCCTACTGTTCTCTAGCAGACAGGCTTGTCTGCTACCATCAAGCATGCAACTAGAAATACGTTTGCTCATTCATCCTTTCACACAGAAGGTAAGGGGGATGACAGTATCTTATCGTATACAGTATATAAAAGAACGCGGATGTACGTACCGTATGAGACTGTGTGACATGAATTACATATAAACTGTTTTTTAAAGTGTAGTAGTGTGACAGATCGTTCTTGATTATGTGTAAAAGTAACACGTTCCACTGCTCAGTCTCCTCCAAGATAGTCAGAAACACCACAGTAAATTTAGAAGTGGAATGTATGCCGTAAATGACAACAGTTTTAAGAAATTAACATGAAAGGAATCCAACAGATACCTTTCAACATGTATGGACATTTGTTCTAGGGCCAGTGGCATGCACGTACCTGTCTTATCCACCGAACATATCTGGCCCTCCAATCAAGCCCTATGTACTTCTTCGCTTTCCGCATCTCAGCTAGGGATGTCTTTCTGCCATTAAACTAGGCCCTTTGACCGCGAAATTGCTCATGGTGTATTGTGAGTGAAGTAGTGTGAAGGTCTGAGAGTGTGTCAGAGAGGAGCATCAGTTAACTACGTTTGTACACCTAATGAAGGATATGCGTAAATGGTTTATGTTTAGGACTTCAGAGATGGTTGAGCTCCTACTGGTGTCGAAAAATGTCGTCGGCGCCTTCCTTCACGTCGACTTCCTAACCGTAGAGTGTTTGCTATAGTCTTGAAGAGACTCCATAAAATAAGTATTCTTCGAAGATCCCACTGTCCTTCTGGACGTACCATTCAATAACCTTGCAGGAACAGCAACATATTGTTCAAATGGTGCAACCTAGTCGGACTACCAGCACACGGCGATTTTCTGCACGTATCAGTGTCCCATATGCGTGAATGGCGAACAGTACATGTGGGAAACCTGTAACCATCTCATATGCAGTCTTCATTCGCACCCAACTTCAGTTACTGGTTAAGGGACAGTTGTCATTTACTTTCATTAAAACTGTCCACTGGTGGAACCACGTTTACACAGAATGGAATTACCAACACGTGTAATGATCATGGATGGTCGCAGAAAACTCCACACGCTTCAGCGAAGACATATTTCCAAGTTTGTTTTCCGACCAATGTCCGGTGTTGGATGATCGCTAACATGTTGATGGGTCCAATCAGTTTAGAAGAGCGCATGACGGAGCAGAATTACTTACATGTTTTGGATGGTCCTTTGGCTACGCGGATTGCAACATATTTCGGACATGATGGAGCCTGTCCATATTTTACCACACATGTGAGGGAACATCACAACCGCCGGTACCCTAATTGCTGGATTAGTCGTTGCAATACAGTTGACTAGCTAACAAGGTCGTCACACTTTATACCATTAAATTTTTGTTTTTGGAATTGTACTAAGTCTCAGGTGTACAAACGAAAGGTGAATATGCGAGATGGAATGCTTGGTTGTATTATGGACACTGCTGTCATCATTAGGGCACATCCAGGGCACTCAGACAATCAACAATATGGTCTTTCAAGAGTGCACAAATCGACAGAAGTTGACGCTGAAGTAGTCGAACATTTTTTTGAACTGTCCAACACCTGTAATGTGGAGTGTACGATAATTTTTAGAGAAGAATACGCTAAAATTGCGTATTTTTCGCTTGATGCTGGGTGTAACCCATGTTATAATGTTTACCAACTCTTCTGTAAACCCGACAATATAGTGAATAATACAGAAACTATATAAAACAATGTATGTTAAATATCTTGTATCGTAGAAACCATTTATAATAGGGCACATGTCAATACGAATATTCCTCCTGAGACATCCTGCGTTATCTAGCTGAACCCTTTCCGGGTCTGCTGGCTCTTGCACAGATATAACTTTACTGGTTTGTTCTCATACCATGTGATACCTACAATTTAACTGAGTTCTGAGTAAAATTCTACCAGGTCGGTTGTACTTTCAATTATTGCACCCACTCCGTATTTACATTTTAGTATTCATTGTATTACTTCTTCTGCTATCCACTTCCAATTCCTAATCTCAATTAAATTTTCGTTTCCCTTAATCAATTGAATAATTTCTGTTACGCCGTCATTTATTTGAAACGTTTCATTGACTATGGAGCTAGTAGGCACAGACACTTACATACTGAGGTGTGCCTTGGTTTCTGTCCATTAGGTTATAATAATCCATTAATAATAGTTCACCTCAGTCCTGCTTTCTTACTCTATGTCTATCCTACTCATTCGCTAACCGTATTAGATTGTATGCTGATAACTTTTTATTCTCCCGAACAGAAAACCTTTTCCTCCTTCCATGCCATGTTACTATTAATCTCTGTATCTATCATCATTCTGTTTATTTTTTTTTCAAATTCTCTGCTGTACGTATGCTATGAATCGATTTAAAATCTCATGTTCCGATCTGAAAATAGAGAGAGTTGCATTTTTTCTTGATATATGAACTTAGGTAGGGGAAGATGCTGTATATTTTAATTTTTTTCTGTGTATAAAATCTTACCTGCGCTGCTCGGGCTATAGAAGTCTGTACTGATCATCACCGTTTACATTTCAGTTAGCAGTTGTAGTGTAACGACGTAAGTTTTTTATAACCGATTTTCGTTTGATATATGACCATGTGCAGACTTCGTCACCTACGTCAGTTTCAACCCACTTCAAAATGATTTATATTCCTTTTAAATTGTCATAGAATGGTTCATGAACGAAACTGTAAAACATCCGTTGAGTCGTGTGCAAAGAATTACATCACTTGGGCCAATTGGTTTTTGTAACTTTTCCGAATTTAAATTTCGTTTGTTTCTCCTCAGAAATTATATTGACACACGTTATTTTGATCTAATCGATATCAGAATCACACATTAAATAAACTTTTTAGATTCAAAGTTTCGGCGAACGCCGTAAGAATCACGAATCTATTTGTCATTTACTCTTAATTGTGCTATTATGGTAATTCGTAACCGAATATAGGGAGATTGCCCCTCTTCAGTTAATAGTTGCTAATAAATACTAATTTAGTACGTTCTTTAACGTTGTACATTAGGACAGAGCATTCAAATTGTGATAGATTAGTTACAGTTTCATTTATTTACTAGAGTTATTCTTTCCAAGAATGTATATTACTAATACGTTTCTCACAATAACTAATAGTACTATTTACTTTACATCATTCTTTTCCCTAATGCCTTATTTATGCCTGATGTCAAGAAGAAATCAAGCAAAACTTTCTTTAGAATCTCGGCACGGCTTTCTTTACCTTCGGACACCTTGTTGGGGTAATGGCAATTTATTTAGGAGAAACAAGCGAGAGAGCCCCGTTTGGTGTGTTCTATATTAACACTATTACAAACCTCTATTAAAGGCACTCTGCTATGTTCTCGTGAGCCATATAGCTCTGGACGCCCATGGTCCCTAAAACTATTAACCATCCCCTTTGGTTCCTACTATCCGAGTAAATTTAAAATATGCAAAATTCCTTTTGACCTAAGAGCAAAATTTCTTCCATATAAATCCCCCTTTTGGTTATCTTTCTCTTTTTGAAGTACCAGTAGATTATTGTAGAACATTTGTTTAAGCTTTCTGTTTCATTCTTTAAAATAATACATAACTATCACGAAAAACTTCACATGAATAAACTATGAATGCTCTTCCATGTGTGGCATATACTAATTATTAACTTATTTAGGAATGAAGGGTTTCATTTGATCAACACTATATAATCCTTTAATTACACCTGATGAAGGTTCCATAAGAAGTAATGCTTTGGGATGTACAATCTTATGTACAACATATGGACCTTCAAAGATAAAGAAGAATTTTCTACATTCCTTATTGATCTTAGAACTTTTAGGATGAGATCGTACTAACACAAGATCTCCTACCTGAAATGAGGGTTCTATAGCTTGTTGATTATAACTTTTAATTCTCCGTTCGGCATTTTTTACAATCTGTTCGCAAACTTTTTCGTCTGGAATGCATTGTTGGATCTCATTTACTGGTGGCCAAGGTAAAGCAGCTAGTAAAGGCTCACCTATAATTCGTAGAATAACATTTTTCTTTCCTTTACATAATACGGCAATCTACTAATTAGGACTCGTATTAGATGACTTTCAATAATTGGTTCTTCAATTAATTGAGCACGGTTTAAATTCCATTTGAAATAATTCCTATAACCTCTCCACCGTTTAGAATAAGGAGGAGGGTCTAACAACTCTAAAGTTAAGTGTTGTTGTTTTCCTCTTGACCAATAATTTTGTTTAAACTGCTTAACAAAATCATCCCAGTCCCTAAATTCAGTTCTATGCAGTACTGCCCATTCCGCAGCTTCTGCTTCTAAATGTCCTATTACAAATTGAATGCGTTTTTCATTACTCCATTTAGGAGATAATGATGTTTCAAAAGCTTTTATAAAGATTATAGGGTGAAGTTCGCCTCCTGGTTTGAATACAGGAAATCGACTTGCTACATTTGAATTGGTCGTTATGTCATCCAGACATTCTGCGAGAGAAATAGTCGGATTTTGTTTAGATTGCAGAGACGGAGTTGCATCGGATTGGCTTCCCGTGAATTCTTTATTCATATTGTTGTCGTTCGAGCTAGCAAATTCGATGCGACTGTTGTCTCTGATTATGTTATTACCTCTGCTACCTGAAATGTTTTCATTATTATCTAATTCCGATAACCGTTTAGTAATTTCCTGTATTCGCATTTCTGTATTGGATACGCGATTAGCTAATATCGATTCTTCACTGTGTTCACGATGTGAACGCTCTGTACCTTCGTCAATGTTATTATCTTTGGCAGTCTCAAGGTTACTGCATATTTCAGTAATTAAAAATTCCATGGTTTCGATTTCGGTATAATCTTTTTCTACTTGATGAGTTAATGTCTCTAATTCTACATTATCTATTGAAGAAATCTCTGCAGGTTTGGTAGAGACCTCTTTAATAGATTCCAATTCTCTACGAACAGTTTCCGTTTGCATAGGAAATTCATCTCGTAACATATTGTTATTTTTCTGTATTTCATTTACAACTAAGATATTGACACTATCTAGTCTCTCGGTTAAGTCAGTGATATCGTTTCGCATGCGAGCTTTTTCCTCGCGCGATTCCTGGATATGTTCTTCTAACCTTTTACAATTATCAGCAATCTTATTACTAAGTCCTACTAATTTTTCCTGCATTTCAACTTTAGAAGACTCTATTTTATCACTTAATTCTCGACTGGTTTCATTAAGATATTCCTGTAACCTGTCTGTAGATTTTGTTAGCTCCCCTTTAAGTCTAGCAGTAGATTCCTCGTTAGACTGTTTTAACTCCTGTTTTAGTTCCTCTTTCAATCTAGCAGTAGATTCCTCGTTAGGCTGTTTTAATTCCTGTTTTAGTTCCTCTTTCAATCTAGCAGTAGATTCCTCGTTAGACTGTTTTAATTCAGCTAGGAAATCCCCGTTAGATTGTTTTAATTTAGCAATCGCCCTAAAAAGGGATCTCATGCTCCTATCGGACATAGATTGCTCTTCGTCTGACATTTCACTTCCCGACATTATTGTATGAAATTAACTATTTACACACGCAGACTTGCAAACAACAATCCTGCAAAAGCACACTCCCTATGTACAACACTCCACTTCCAACTTGAAACAAACTCACTGGACACTAATATTGTAATTTGTAGTTCTCGATGATCAGTGTGCTGCTATGGGGCTGCAGAAGAAACAGCTGTCGATGCAGCCGCTGAGATGCTGCGACCCCGCTTCCGCAACCGGCCAGGACGCTGAGTCGAACACCGGAACGTCACCGGCTGCCACCACGCCCGGCACCGCCGTAGACAGGCGAAGCCCTCAGCAACACCTCTAATACCAGCCGGAGGAACACCCCGCAGCTGACGTACTGGGCCTATTAGTTTAGTGAGAAAAAAGGTTGTCGGGTTTTGCAGCGTTCAGCTGCGGCCCAACAGACGCGCCTTCTCGTGGAACAACTGCGTGACCGTACTGCTTGGCTGCGCTCCGTCAGATGCCCACACCCGCGAAGTCGCCGCTGGCTGGTGAAGGCTCCACGAAAACTCGCGTTGACTTCCGAAGGACTCTGGATGCTTTGTTTCGTACCTGTGTGCCTTAGTTGCACACCGGTCCTGTTTCTAAGGTCGCCACGGTGTAGTGTAACGACGTAAGTTTTTTATAACCGATTTTCGTTTGATATATGACCATGTGCAGACTTCGTCACCTACGTCAGTTACAACCCACTTCAAAATGATTTATATTCCTTTTAAATTGTCATAGAATGGTTCATGAACGAAACTGTAAAACATCCGTTGAGTCGTGTACAAAGAATTACATCACTTGGGCCAATTGGTTTTTGTAACTTTTCCGAATTTAAATTTCGTTTGTTTCTCCTCAGAAATTATATTGACACACGTTATCTTGATCTAATCGATATCAGAATCACACATTAAATAAACTTTTTAGATTCAAAGTTTCGGCGAACGCCGTAAGAATCACGAATCTTGTCAAATATATTATTAATCCGTTGACATAATTCTTCATAAATAAATCTTCAAGACACGTGTTTCAACTTTAGTAGCATACACTACTTTATTAGCTTCCTACACATACAGATGTGAACTTGAGCGTTGAGAGTTAGTGACTGACATTTCAATAAGATTAAGCTCTATATGACGTCATTGTTGTACAAAAAGAGTATAAAACTTCATTTTTAATTTTTAGAAGCACGACGCGACAACTCGGTTCCAGGATCTTCTGTTGCTCCTTGGCTGTCGACCCGCGACGTATAGCGGCCAGCAATTTCCTCTCTGGTCGCGGCAACGAAGATGCTGTCCCCGTTCGTTGCGCCGCCCTCTCCGTACATGAAACACATAAAAAAATACAAAACTTTTAGATAATTCACATCTATTACAAATAATAAAAAAACACATAAACAAAACTAGATTAAACTTATAGTCACCTGCAAACTGGGCTGACTTTGGTGGATGGGTGACGCTTAAATTCGTCCCACTACACAGTATATTGTTGAATCGTATGTGTATAGCCGAGTCAAATTACAAAAATCATTATCAGAGATAATCCTGTTTGCTAAATGTAATTTTTTTTATAGTTACCACTGCCAACGCTACCTTCATCATTAATAGGTGGGAAATATTTCTGCAACTACACAGATTCCACTAAAGTGTCATGGTTCATATAAACTAATCACTCCCTTTTGTTCAACATATTGCGATTAGTCGTTATCGTTAATGCCCCATCATTAATCTATATTGTTAGACACGTAGCATGTCAGTACTGCAATACATATAGCTAAGCATTTCTACCACGAGTCAACAGAATGGGCTACCAGAATTTTGAGTAAGTTTTTAACAGATTCATGTTGTATGAAACCTAATACCGAGTGCTTTAAAGTCATGTCTCCTTCTTTACTGCAGTAAACTGCAGAGTAAGTAATAAATACGCAAAGAAGTGGGGTACGGAGGAGCTAAGGTAAATAGAGATACCCTTGAAGTTCTCTTAGACTATAGGCTATGCAATAACAAATGGTTCAGTGGTCAATACAACTGAAGAGTAATGGACTTCTCTAAATAGGGCAATCGCGCAAGTTGAAAAGGAAACCTTAGGTACAAAGAAGGTAATTGCGAAAATACCATGGATTACACAAGAATTACTCGATCTGATCGATGAAAGAAGGAAATACAAAAACATTCAGGGGAGTTCAAGAATGCTAAACTACAACCCTGCTGAGGAATGAAATAAATAGGATGTGCAGGGAAGCTAAGACAAAATAGCTGTATGAAAAACGTGAAGAAATTGAAAAATGAATGATCGTTGGAAAGACTGACGGAGGATGTGTAAAAGTCAAAACAATGATAGGCGAAATTCGAACAGCTGGAGCGGTAATATTACGAGGGCATGGTGCAGCGACTGGGTTGTTCTGGTCAAAATTGACAGCAAACCAACACCGACAACGACAGTACTGGTATACATGCCGACGTCACAAGCTGAAGATAAAGAGATAGAGAGAGTATATGAGGATACTGGAAAGGTAATACATTACGTAAAAGAAAATGAAAATCTAGTAGTCGTGGGGGATTACAATGCAGTTGTAGGAGTAGGAATAGAAGAAAAGGCTACAAAACAATATGGGCTTCGGAAATGGGAAGAGAGAGGAGAAAGTCTGAGTTCTGCAATAAATTTCAGCTGGTAATAGTGAATACTCTCTTCAAGAATCGCAAGAGGAGGAGGCATACTTGGAAAAGGTCGAGTGATACGGGACTAATTCAGTTACATTACATTATGATCAAACAGAGATTCAGAAATCAGATACTGGATTTCAAGGCATATCCAGGAGCACATATAGACTCAGACCACAATTTAGTAGTGACGAAGAGTAGGTTGAAGTTTAAGAGATTAGTCAGGAAGAATCAAGACGCAAAGAAGTGGGATACGGGTGTACTACGGAATGACGAGACGCTTGTCTGAGGCTGTCGACACAGAAACGAGGAGTAGCTCAGTAGGCAGTATTGTTTAAGAGGAATACAATATCAGAAAAGGGCAATCCGAGAAGTTGGAAAGCGAAACATAGATACAAGGAGGGTACTTATGAAGAAACCACGGGTAACAGAAGAAACAGTTCAGTTGATCGATCAAAGAAAGAAGTACAAAAATGTTCAGGGAAATTCAGGAGTACACAAATACAAGTCACAGAGAAATGAAATAAATAGGAAGAGCAGGGAAGCTAAGACGAAGTGGTTGCATTAAAAATATGAACATATCAAAAAAGAAAAGGATTTGTTGACCTGGGGAAGGCGTTCGACAATATCGAACGGTGCAAGATGTTCGGAACTTCGAGGAAAATAGGGGTAGGCCGTAGGGACAGACGGGTAATAGACGACATGTAAAAGCCAGGAGGGAATAGTAAGATTAAAAACGGTGTAAGACAGGGATGCAGTCTTAAGCCATTGCTGTTCGGCCTATACATCGAAGAGGTAATCATTGGAAATAAAAGAAAGATTCAGTAGTGGAATTAAAATTCAAACTGAAAAGATATCAATGATGCGATTGGCTGGTGACATTGCTGTTCTCAGTGTAAGTGGAGAAGAATTACATGATCTGCTGAATGACATGATCAGTCTGATGAGTACAGAATTAGGACTGAGAGTAAATCCAAGAAAGACAAATAATGAGACTTAGCAGAAATGAGAACAACGAGAAACTTCACATCAGGACTGATGGTCACCAATTAGATGAAGGTAAGGAATCCTACTACCTAGGCAGAAAAATAAACAATAAAAAGCAGCCTAGCAATGGCAAAAAGAGCTTTCCTGGCGAAGAGAAGTCTACCAGTATCAAAAATATCCTCTTTCTGAGGAAGAAATTCCTGAGAATGTACGTCTGGGGCACAACATATTGTGGTAGTGAAATTCTGAAACAGAAGGTAATCGAAGCATTTGGAATGTGGTGCTACAGATAAATGTGGATTCGTAAGGTAAGGAATGAGGAGGGTCTGTGCAGAATCGGAGAGGAAAGCAATATGCGGAGAACACGGACAAGTAGACGAGATAGAATGATAGTCCATCTGTTAAGAGATCAGGGAAAAACTTCCATGGTACTAGAGGGAGCTGTAGAGGGTAAAAACTACATAGGAAGGCAGAGACTGAAATACATCCATCAAATAATTGAGGACGACGGTTGGAAGCGCTACTCTGAGATGAAGAGGTTGGCACACGAGAGGAATTCGTAGCGAGCCGCAACAAACCTTGAGTGGCTCTCCATATTATTTCTGCATTCTGTTAACCCTAATTAATACATTACATTTAATTTTCTGTAGGATAATTATGATTCAACACTATCTACGTTCTGACCCTATAAGTGGTAATTTAGTTTAGAGGTTGCCATGAAATTATGATTTAAAATTGTTAGAGAAATATCCCCTTGCTACTGCGTTACTGGCAAATACTTGGAATTCCACATATCGCGTTTTGTTGCTACCTTTATACACACAGTACCATGCGTATCAGTATCTCAGAAACTCGTGAAGAAAAAAAATCGTATCCGGTAGTGTAAAGGAATTAGTTCTATGATTATCTTCTAGGACCAGAGATGAAATTACACTGCCTAATTTAAAAATATTTATGTTTCTCGACGCAAGAATTGCCATTTTAGTCTTACGCCATTACAAGTAATTGAATGCTTAAGTTAAGGTACATTTTCAAGGCATATTTCGATAAGCGCTCTCGTAGCTTACCCGATGTGACAAGCAAAACAGTAATTAAGTTCAGGTTACATATTTTGGAACTAGCAGCTTTATCGGTTTTTTAGTGTCTTGAGCATCATCGTCCTCAGAATTATTAACTCCGTTAATGTGTAACCTGAAACTGTTTCGTATTTCTTTTTGCACGTTGAACTGTAAGAAAACTGCCGGTGTGCAAAGCCCTTGTACACTTGTTGGGTTTTAGTACCTAGATTTATGACCACTTTTATGTGCCTCGCACTTCAAGCTATCTGTTTTCGTGTTGCCTAAGAGATGCAGCGTATCCAGCACTCCTACTTAATATGTATGAGTGTAAATTGAAACACGGCGTTGGTACGGTTCCGCATCTGGAACTTCTGCAGCTGTTTAAAGTACGTGTACCATGAAAGACAGTCTTACCAAAATGAGGAAGGCAGATTGCCCCTTTTACAGTCTATGACTTACAACTGCAAAATGAAAATGGCAAGTACCTAACTTTGTTGCGAAGTGTCCGAAAACCGTGTTTCAGTTTAAGTTTAACTTCCGAAGTAAATTAATTATCATACGTAAAATGCTTCATCCTCCTGCAATATTGTTTCAATTTCGGGCTTTGGTAAAGCACTGGCCGAGAAAAATTGCGCGGCTGTCCGTTAAAAGTGCAACAAACATCAAATTGGTATTAAGTTACCACATAACCGAGATACGGCAGAAAGGACGGAACGACCAAAGAATCTGTAGACGTTGGACTGACGGACCAGGTGTCCTCAACGGGGGTTCGTGAACGAAAAGACCACAACGAGAGGAAAATAGGCAGTGGAGATGGCACGGAACAGTAACAAAGTATGAATTATTCAAAAGCGAAAACCTAAGCCGAAGCAAACTTCAGACCGAACTAGTGGTGTAATGAGCATCATGAAGGAGTAAAGCGAGTACACAACTGATGGCAGAACCATTACGCAGCTAGGTTTCCAGTGTGGCTTCTAGCACTAATTGGCTGGCAAGGTGGACGTGGCCTCGCGGTCAGCATTGCAACTGTAATTCCTCAGCGCCCGCGTGACAGTGCAGTCTAGTGGCCGCTGTCGGATTCCAAACCCTGTAAGGCTAACAGTTTGCTGGTAGCGAGCGACAGAATATGAAAATCTGACTTGTGGTTTTAAAAGGTGAGGCGGATTGCATAAAACCCATAGGTACGGCTAGCTGAATACGTGGAAGACTGTGCACCCGGTTCCTTATTCAGAATTTGTATTTGTATGTTAGTTGTTTGTGAGAAGATCATGTTCTCCTTTGCCTAAGAAAAACAAACATCAGCATGTGTTGTTGTCCGCAGCTCGTGGTCTAGTGGCTAGCGTTGTTACCTCTGGATCACGGGGTCCCGTGTTCGATTTCCGGCCGCGTTAGAGATTTTCTCTGCGCGGGGACTGGGTGTTTGTGTTGTCCTCATCATTTTATCATCATCCTCATCATTCGCGACAATGGATAGATAGGACTGTGAAAAAATTGGGACTCTGTACGGGCGCTGATGACCGCGCAGTTGAGCGCCCCACAAACCAAACGTCATCATCAGCTGCATTTGTTGTAATATGACGGGAACAGAATTGTGTCCTCCAGACACTGAGGTATATTGACGGATGTTGTCCGCCATGCAAGTGTGACACTGGCTACAGGAGCCTGCCCAACTAGTCTTATTCCTAGGCTGCCTCTTACCATCTGGCGAGAACTCCTCACGGCGCGACATGAATGCAAAGTGCGATCCAACTTCAGACATCCAGTTCTCAGAATTCGAGCGTAATATTTCACACTACGAAGGTTAACCGGTCCCCAGGCAACTAAGTTCCTTTAACCGGTCCCTAGGCAACTAAGTCCTTTTATCTGTCTGTGCAAAGAACTATCTCGAGCAACTTGAAGTAGCAGGTACATCAGTTCTTAAACAGAGATGGAGATAGTACCCTGGTTGTATGACTGACAGGCCCACCCTTAACTTGGAAGTGACGGAGTGTAACAAGGCCAATACTGTGACTACAGATTTCTTTTTTTTTTTTAAAAAAAAAAAAGAGTTTTAAATACATTTCATGGTGGTTTTTATCGATGTTTCAAAACAAGGGAACAGTGTCGACTGTTGATTTACCGTCCCAGACTAAATACTTGAAAGCCGCCTACCCAGCCTCAGTGTATTACGCACAGCTCTGGGCTATCAAGAATTCAGTGGAGCACTTACGATTTCTTAGTACATGATAGTTTCTTGTCCGCATGGACTTTCTTACTGGTACGCAGAGTATTCATGAAATGTTCCCAGAGCATACGAGAACTGAGGTAGCCTAGGACAGGATTCACATCCAGCATAGGCACAGGAAAGAGGTGGCTTTCTGCTGGATCGTTGGACACGTAGGAAAAGATGAGAATGAGGAAACTGACAGGCAGCGAAAGGAATCTGCCAAGTAAATACCACCGTTCACGTTTTAATGTCTCTCTAAAGACTGTCGTGTCGTCGGTAACAGAGAAAGTATTGGTTGAGGGGGAAAGCTAGTGGCCACAGTTGGCCAGCGAGGAGTGCGGCAGGTCAAACCAGTTATTCGAGCATGGCACACTTCCTTTCGATCTCCGAGACGAGGCAGTCCTCACTGTCGTATATCTGCGAATCAGGGCATGGAATGTCAGAAGTTTGAACGTCGCAAGGAATCTAGACAATCTGAAAAAGGAAATGCTTGGACTCAGTCTAGACATAATGGGGCAGTGAAGTGAAATGGAAAGAAGACAAAAATTTCTGATCAGACGAGAATAGGGAAATATCCACAGCGGCAGATAATGGTATAACAGAAGTAAGGTAAATTATGGTATGGCACTCTAATGAGCTACTGTGCGCGGTTGAGATTGTTTTCATCAGATTCGATACCAAACCAACACCGACACCGATAATACAGGTATAATAGCCGACGTCCCTCTCAGAAGATGAAGAAGATCAAGTATACGAGGATAATGAATAGGTGATTCCAATGCGTAAAGGGAAATGAACATATTGTAGTCTTGGGGGATCGGAATGGGATTGCAGTGTAAGGAGTAAAGGGTTATGAGAGAATATAGGCTTTGTAGTAGAAATGTATGGGAGAAAAACTAATTGAGTACAGCAATAAATTGCAGATGGTGATAGCGGAATCTGTTGACGAATCACAAGAGGAGAAAGTGTACTTGGAAAAAAGCAGGAGATCCGAGAAGATTCCAGTTACTTAACATCACTGTCAAGCAGAGACCTCGAAATCAGTTTTAAGACATACCCAGGAGCAGACACAGGCTCCGATAACCATTTGCTAAGGATGAAGGGCAGCCTGAAGTTTAAAAGACTAGTGAGACGGAATCAATGCGCAAAGAAATGACGTACACAGCTGTTAAGGAATGAAGAAATACGCTTGAAATTCTCCGATTCTTTAAATACCGCGATAACGAATTGTTCCGTTGGTAGTTCAGTTGAAGAACAATGAACTTCTCTAAAAACGGCAATAACAGAAGCTGACAGGAAAAACTTAGGACTAGGTTTAAAAAATGTCTCTGAGCACTATGGGACTTAAGTTCTTAACTTCTTTGGTCATCACTCCCCTAGAACTCAGAACAACCTAACTAACCTAAGGACAACACACACATCCATGCCCGAGGCAGGATTCGAACCTGCGACGGTAGCGGTCGCGCGGTTCCATACTGTTGCGCCTAGAACCGCTCGGCCACTCCGGCCGACCCATAGTACTAGGAAGGTAGCTGCGAAGTAACAACGGGTAAAAGATGAAATACTTCAGTTCATCGATGAAACAATGTAACATGATGCAAGAGGTTTGAAATCCTGAGAAAAATAGAGGTGAGCTGTAGGCAAAGGCGGGTAATTTGTAACACATAATTTTGAAATATCAGGTACGCCAAGACACCTTGTAAATCTTTATATTGATTCGAGGTTTCGACAGATCTGTGTTGTCATTATTCGATCTTAAAGTTTAATAAACAAACATTTCAAGTCAGTGTGACCAATACATGAAGGATCTCATTTAAACACTGTATACATTACTGAAGTACTAGAATGTACCTTCTTAGTCATTAACAGATGTTCATGATCCTTATGTACTTGCAAGTCGTACAGTGACGTTGATCGCTTTATAAAAAAAGTAGCAAGGAACATAAGCATGTCAAATACAAAACACCACAAATATAAATCATTTTGTGCAGATGTCCTAATGCACTCGTTCACTTAATGCAGCAATGGCGACTGAGTCAATACAATATTTGGAAAGGTAATCGATAACGCACTCACATAAATTTCGAACTGCATGTGCCACAATAAAAATTCTGTCTTCACTCCAATATCATTAAAATTTTCTGTAACAGAGATAAGTAACATTTTTGAAATTACAAACTTACGATAAATGATATTTTGAAAAGATACAACGACATTTGAAAAATATAAATTTCCGAGAAAAATGTATTTCAGATTATTTATCTACACACACAAACAGTAACTGACAGGGAACAGGTCACCATTGTAATTGCATACGAAACAATACAGACCACAGTCAGTGAATCGTAGTGAATGCACGGCGTAAAAGAGCTTGTCGCATAAACTGAATATGACGCCTGATGTCTGCTCAAAGATCTCATCCTTACCAAATAGCCATGATATGAATATTCGATATAGAATGAACACTACACTTTTCACATAATCACTCAATGGAAAACTGTTAAGTTTACATAAAACAAATCATCGCGCAACACAAAATAAACTACAAAATTCGTATATGCGCAAGTGATGTGGTACTCGAGGTACGAGCATGCCAATTTAAGGAATATTGGTAAGTCCACCCAGCAGCAGACTGAATACAGAATACCGTGGAGCATTCTGTATAACTCGATATGGTGCCTGATGTCTTCTCAAGATCACATCCAAACCGAGATCACTGAATTATATGTACAACGCATAAATGAACACGACTTTTCTTATATAATCATTCCACGTCAAACTGTTTAGTTACACAAAAAAATCATCAGACACACAAAGTAAACTACAAAAAAACATATATGCAAATGATGCGGGGCTCAACGTTTGCCTATGATTGTGCCATTTATGATAATGTGGTAAAATATCAATTGCATCCTCTAACATTCTGCGTGGTGTCCGTTGTTCTAAGTCGTCTATCCCTACCAATTTCGCGCAACGACGCTCTGAGCGTGTTTTTTAGGGAATTGACTAGTTTGAACCTGGGACCTGTTGCTGGTAAGAAGACGCCAGACCACACATGACATGCAGAGTTCAGAAGAGCTTAGCGAGACTATCGATGATATAACCTAATACTGAATGTTTTCAGCGTGAGCTCCACTGCACTCCATGTAAGAGAATCTTAATACTAACTAAATTTAGTGGAAGGGGTTCAAGGCTTTCCAATTTTTACTTATCTGGTAAAATAACGTCGAAAAAGCAGTTAAGTTTAGCATTGGAAATTTTATTCTACTCACAAAACATTGTTTATAAATTGCACTATTGATAAAAGGAAATGTTTTAATACAGGATGATACAAACCAACTGTGTTCAACAAAAATGTGAACGAATATACCCTGAATGGGTTTCCAAGTTCTACAATGGATCGAAGGATGACCTATGCCATATCACATCTATAATCTACGTTTAAAGTAAGTTTCACGAAAGAGAAAACTATCAAAATGGTCTACAGTGACCCTCAATTATCTTTAGTTACTTATCTAACTTGTCATAAATTGCAGTGGCTGATGTGGCTTCTCAATAATTATATAACAGAAAAATCATTGCGTTTCAGATTTTAACTTACGTAGCAAATGTGAATACCATGAGCTTTAATTGGCGATCGACACTGGTATTACGCAAAACGGGGGTGTAACAGATGAGACTTCTGCAGTTATGAGTGAAGCTTTATGCGCTGTTATGCGGCATTGCGTGCGTTCATTACCTTGTCATTGGTTAGGCAGCTTCAGGGGGGCAGTGGGCGGCGCAGGTCCACCTTCGCCGTCTCGGAAGCAACTCTCTCCTAACTTCTCGTTACTAAAATTTACCGAAGTTGGTTAAAAAATATGTTTGGCTGTGTTTTCATCTGACCAATCAGGGTCTCAATGTTAACCTTAAGCTCCGCCTACAAAAATTCTGTCTATCCAATGGGAAACGTTATACTTTTCGTGGTGGGGCAATGTTTTTAAAGTTTACAACGTAACAGAGACGCGAAAAAGTCTCACGCTAAAACTTGCGGCTGGTGTGGCCCGTTTGGTATTACAGTAAGATATATACTGTTCTTCTGGAGGGCTCTACCTTGTAACATGGGCTGGGGTGTGGTCCTGTCGGTTAGCTGGCGACGTGGGTGTCCGTCCCTTATCGTACGGCCTTCTAGCTTAACACGGTTCCGCTCTCGGCTTCTGTTCTCGTTTCTCCCCTCGGAACTGCGTCTGTCTCACGGTGGGAAGGTATGACATGCATTTAGGCATTCTTGTGTTAGTCTGTGGTATTTCATTTGCTCACTCGTTACTCGTATTACTTTGGTTAATTTAATGTCACGATTTATTAGGAGCTATGTGACATACTACTAGATTTGCTTATCATGTCAGGGTTTTCATGGAAGGTGTTGGATTTACCTGAAACCTTACATATCACCACCCTTCGAACATAATTTTTGCACTGAAGTTAGGCAATGATTGAATCGTTGTCTAAGTCAGTCAAAAATTATTCCTTTATCCAAATTTTGTTGCCTACTGTTCAGCTACTTTATTGTGGTTCTATACTAATTTTTATTACTAATTTATAATCTTATATTTTTCCACATTATTCTCAAAGATATGTTTATATTGACAAGAGGAAAATTTTTATATTATTATTATTATTATAAATTTTTAAATATTTTGTTTCTTTATTTAAGTGTGAAGTTTGTTTTTTAAGAAGTTTTTTATCGAAAGTGAGGAGTCTTTCACATCGATTTTGTTAGAAATATTTTTTTTAATGCAGTAATTAAGTAAAATCTATTCCTAACACATTTTCTAAATATCATGTACAAGTAAATGTTTTTGTTTCTAGACACTCATTTCAATTGTTACACTAACAAATAAGAATTATTTCCTAGTATTACTTTGACAAAGAAATATACATACATATGTATTGAGATATTATCCTAACAAATGGTACAAATGTTAAAAATAAGGGAAAACATTCAACGAGATAAATTTCTTATACTTCGTTTTTATAAGGAGAAATTAAGTAAAATATAGTTATTCTTTTATTTTTATGAGGAGAAAATTAGTGGCATATAGTTTTACTGTTTATTATGCCTTACTTTTGTTCTTTATATACTGTCTATTTCAGAACTAATGACTTATTTTTATCGATAGTCTATTTTTTACTTAAGTCCATAGCCTATGACAGCTATTTTGTAGTTTATTAGCTGTCTGGTGTCATTAACTTATTTAGATTTTCACACATTCCTTTTGCACAATTCCTACATCACATAATTTGATTTCACACAATGACACAATCCTATGAATGTTTAAGCATGAGGTTGGTGAATGTTTTTGCACGAAGGTGATGGACTTGAGCGAGTAGGATGTGGGCAAGTATTTGATTTACAGCTTTGTTTGTCGTTCCTTGTTGGCTTTGCAAGTGTGTCCCATAGTGGAATGGAGCTGTGAGTGCAGAATCTCATGGTTTACTGGCTTTGTATGCGTGAAAGTCATCGTTACGTGTCGCTGAAAGCGGTCGTTTTTCGTTGTAATACTTCGCAGATGACTAGTTTACAATAGGATAGGGATTTGGGAAGGTATGTTGTCTATTCTTTACCCATCTTCTTTCTTGGACTCAATGTTGCGAATCTTCAACTTCTGTTCTTTCTGCTTTTTCTCTGCTTCTTACTTGATTCTTGGTTCTTCTCTGGGCAGGATATGGGAATATTTACTGATAACTAGTCACTCTTCAAGTTCTCCGCTTAGTAAAGGTTTGATAAATTGTTTGGGCGTGTCATTTTTACTTTGTGGAAGTTTTCTCCAGTTTCGTGCATCAGCATGCTGTTTAGTAGCAGTATTGTGACTTTTACACATTTTGTTTTCGCCAGTGGTGGCTTGCCCAAGCGGTCTTCTCATCAGGCCATTTTTTGCTCACTCTGCTGGGTCGGGGCATTCTGTCGCAGCTGGGTTCCGCCACTCTGTGGTTCCACTTGGCAGCAGATTTATTTACTGCCCACTTCCGATACAAGAGGCCTCTGTTGGTCTCACTGTCCTTTCTTTTCTTTTGACGCTTCTGCCTTGTAGGAATCGTGTCTTGCTAATTACGTCTTTTTCTTTCTTGATACTTCTCACGTTGCTACTTGTGGCTCGCTGCATCCGGTCTTTGCTGGAGTTTTTACAATGGTTCTCACAAAATGTTTTACTTATAATCATCTAATATCTAGTACCTACATTGTTTTACGCCTTCTTAAAAAGCTTTACAAATTTCGGCGCCCTTTCCGTGTTACAATTCTAAGATATATTGAGTCTTAGCTTCTACAATAACCCTCATATTCTTTTTTTTATTTTTGTGTAGTGTCGTGGTGTATAGCATTTTAGTATTTCATGCTGTTAGACTATCTATGCTTTATCCCTTCACCTTAATCTATGGTACTATTGGTGTTAGTTTTTGTTTTTGTTTTTATTGAAACTACTTTCTTTTTACAACCTTCCTCTCTCTTCATTCTTCTCTCTCCTGACGATCTTATCTGCAACATAATCTTGAAATAATGTGCTGATTATTTACCAGTAACAAAATTAATCTTCGAACTTTTAGATATGGCTCCCATGATGAAGTCCTAAGGTTTTGCCTGTTTTACTTTAAACTTGTACTGAAAGTGTTTAATACAGCCAGTCTTAGGTAAAAATATCTCTGCTTTATCTCGTAAAATACCCTCTAATTCTCTTTTACTGTATTCCGAAATACCTTTAACTTCTTGCAATTTTTCATCGATTTCTTTATGGACTTCTAACATGAGTTGAGGCGATTCCCCCTTTTGTGCGTACCATTCTAATTCTTCATCCTCTTTATCTCACGTCATTCTTAATTGTTTGTTTATAACTGGTATTTCTTCTAATTTTAACTTTTGCTCAAAAAGAAGTATGACATTTCCGAATGTTACGCTGCCTATCCCCATATCTATTATCGCTCATCTCTCATTTAAAACATCTGCACCTATAATCAAATCTACAGTTAGTTTAGGTATAATGACGAAGTTGGCTTCGATCTTTTGACCTTGACACGAAAAAGTTAACCTTGTTTGTCTTGTAACTCCCGCAGCATTGTTTCTAATAGGACCTCTTACTTTAATCTTACGTGTTTTCAGAACAGGCAATTCCTCGTTAGCATTACACTGTATGAATAAATTTTCTGAGATCGCAGTCAGTTCTCTTCCGCTATCAATTACAATATTGACTGGGATATGCTTTACCATGGCCTTCACAATTCGTTGAATTTGGAAGGGTTGGTTCTGTTCTTCTTCTTCTTGCATCAACGAATTCTCCACTGAATCATATGTGAGTGTTTTCAGGAATTTTCCTTGTGAATTCGAACTTTCTGTAGGATAAGCTTCGACTGCTACTTCTCTCTCTTTTATTTCCTCTTCTCTATTTCTTCCGTCATTTACGCTCTCTTCAACATCCTCTACTTTTTCCTCATCCTCGTCTATCTTCTCCTTCTTCATCCCTACTTCCACATAATCGCATCTAAATGCTCTAACTATCGCTTCATAACTTCCTTCTTTATATACGTTGGGTTGTGTGCCCACTAGTAACTTATTTTCAACTTCTGTCGACTGCGCATTATCCTCACTGAATTCGATTTCCCTGGTTTCCATCTCAAACAGCTCTGCAATATTCATTACTTCGTCCTTTCCTCCTACATTCGTTGTGCATGCCTCTGATAATTCATCTTCCTCATCAGTATTCTCCCAGTTAATTTCGTCCCAACACGATATTGTTATTTTCCTGTCTTCGTTTTCATCTGGTCCCTGCGGATTTGTTTCTTCCTTCTTCTCTTCTCGCGATGAGGTATTTACTTCTCTGTTCAAGGTACTGCAATTGTCCTGGGTCGGTGCGTCATTCTCTTTAGCATGGGCGCTTAGCTGTCAATTCGAACGTTTTTCGAGGTTTGGTGGTCTTACCTCCACCTCTTCTATCTGTATCCTCTTTTCATGTTCAGCTTGTTGATAGCGGTTTCCTTGTTGATAATTTGTCGGTCTATGGGTTCTCCAGTACCCGTTCTGGTTGTCGTTATTCCCTCTGTAATAGTTGTTGCCGTTCCTGGGTGAATTATAGTTATTGCCATATTCTCTTCTAAATCCATAAGCGGTTCTTTGTTGATATCTATTGTCATTTCTTGGTTGCGAAGTTATCACGTGGTTCGTAATTATTGTTTCTTTGTACTGTGTCTTGTGGATTCCACTTCTTTTTGCTTTCGTTTTCAGGTGCGCTTCGTCTTTTTCTTGCGTCATCTTCCGAAAATATGAACTCTAGTTCCCTTAGAATACCTCTAAATGCTTCTACGTCATTGCCTCCGCGACCTACTAATGATTGCTGGTATATCAATGGTAACTTCATCGCGCATAATTTAATCAACTCTCCGTCACTGTATGGTACATCTAAGCATTGATTTTTCTTTGCCATTGATTCGAAATATTTCACGGGACTCTTCTCGCCTGAATTTTCAAAATATGGTTTCTGTAATTATTCGTACTTCACTCTGTTCTGTGCTTCGCTAGACCAATATCGTGACAGAAACTTCTCTCTGAAATCTTCATACGATCGGCATGTCGCTGCAACATTTTGCATGGATTCTGCGACTTTTCCTGACATGTGTGCACATATAAAGTCTAATTTGTGTGCTAACGTCCAGTGTTCTGGTAATGCTACTCGGAATTGATCAATAAAAGTTCGTGGATGTAATGAGTTGACTTCTCGAAAGTGTTGAAATTTTCTGACCGTGAGGAAATGATCGTTGTCGTACTTCGTCACAGTTCCATATGAAATTCGCGATTCTTCGCCACTTTTGTTTCTGATCATTTCTCCCGTCGTTCTTTCCGGTTGTGGTTGATCCATTGGTTATTGTCCACTGTAACTTTCGCGTACCCGCGGTGCAGGCTGTCTGATATCACGTATGTTACTTTCCGCCTGTGATTGGAATCGCAAATGCATGATATCTTCGATAATTGCTTGTTTTTCCGGTGCTGTTACAGATACGGTTGTGGTTGCAGACTCAGTGCTTGTTCGATCCTGTTCACTACGCTCTTCAATGGTTTGCAACAACTCTGTTCGCAATTTCTGAAATTGTTGCTTCGTTTGCGCCTCTATTTTGACTATGCGATTATCATATCTTTTCAGCGCTGCTTTTGTGATACGTTTGTGTAGCAGACTTTCTTCAACAATTTCACGCACTGTACCTGCTGTTTGTCTAGTAATTACGTTTATCTGTTGCTCCAGTTTCTTGACTTCTCCCTGGGTGTTGTTACGTAATGTTTTGATCTCGTCCTGAGTGTCATTACGCAATGTTTGTACGTCCGCTTGTACCTTGTCAATGTCTGTTCTCAATTGATTGTGACCTGTTACTAAGTTTCCTATCACTTCTCGAGATTCTTTTGCCTCGTCTTCAATACGACTTAGGTGTAAATGAATTTTTTTATTTTGTTCTTTAATCTCACGCATTTGTCTCGTGGTTTCTGCATTCTGAATTTCCATTTGGTTCGCAATTTCTTTATTTTGTCTTGTCATGGTTTCCGTCATTAAGTATAATAATTCTGCCAGATTGGTGGGTCCTATTGCGTTTTCTTCCGACGTCCTACGCTCAGTGTTTTCGCCCAAGTGTTGGTTTGCAACCGATTGAATTGAACTGTGCGGTGACACGTTTCTGCTCGAATTCCTTGTACTCTGTGGTGAGGGAGCTCTGATTACTTGTACTATGGGTTCTACGTATTCAAGACGCAAGTTAGAATCCTCATCGGCTGTCTCTCTACTTTCCTGCTGCTCTGTCGTATGCTGACCTAGGTTTTCTGTGCCTTGGCGTACATTATCCTTGTTATGGTGCGTTATCTGTCCTATTTCTCGCGATACTGCATCGTCTGTTGTACTGTCCTCTATTCTCTGTCCATCTTCATGTTGGGTCTCAACCTCAATTCGGTCAAGGTCTCGATCTGCCATTGCTAATCTTTCCTAATCCCTTATTTTCTGTTTTAAAAGCAATTCACGCGCCCTACTTCGCGTGAACATGCGCTCATACGATCTCACGCGTTTCATAAACATTTTGCACGCACGCCTTGACAATCCATTCACTTACTTGCTGGGTCAGAACCAACTTGTCAACGATGGTCCACCACCTGTGCATTGGAGAGAAAACTTAGTTCTAACAATATTAAAATTCGTAACTTAATTATGCTATTGTCTCTGCTAGAATGTCTCACTTTCTATTGATTACTTTCTTACTATCTATAGCTGCAGCTACTGTTTTCAACTATTTATGCCTCTCAAAAAAAAAAGTTTTATTACGAAAATTATTAACAGGGTATTTTTCTGACCTAGTTAGACATGTGGCCGACCTTCAATCATGGTATTTTACCATCCTGGCAGGGTCGCCATTCTCTATCATTCTGCGTGGTGTCGGTTGTTCTTTCGTGTCTCCCTACCACTTTGCCGCAACGACCCACTGAGTGTGTTTTTTTGGGAATTGACTAGTTTCAACCTGCGACACGTTAGTGGTAAGGAGACGCCAGACCACACATGACATGTAGAGTTCAGAAGAGTTCAGTGAGACTAGCGATGATATAACCTAATACTTAATGATTTCAGCGTGAGCTCCACTGCACTCCCTGTAAAAGAATCTGAATACTAATTAAATTTAGTGGAAGAGGTTCAAGACTTTCCTAATTTTAATTAGCTGGTAAAATAACGTCGAAAAAGCGGTGAAGTTTACCATTGGAAATTTTATTTTACTCACAAAACATTGTTTATAAATTGCACTATTGATAAAGGGAAATGTTTTAATACAGGATGATAAAAACCAACTGTGTTCAACAAAAATGTGAACGAATATTCCCTGAATGGGTTTCCAAGTTCTACAATGGATCGAAGGATGACCTATGCCATATCACATCTATAATCTAGGTTTAAAGTAAGTTTCACGAAAGAGAAAACTATCAAAATGGTCTACAGTGACCCTCAATTATCTTTAGTTACTTATCTAACTTGTCATAAATTGCAGTGGCTGATGTGGCTTCTCAATAATTATATAACAGAAAAATCATTGCGTTTCAGATTTTAACTTACGTAGCAAATGTGAATACCATGAGCTTTAATTGGCGATCGACACTGGTATTACGCAAAACGGGGGTGTAACAGATGAGACTTCTGCAGTTATGAGTGAAGCTTTATGCGCTGTTATGCGGCATTGCGTGCGTTCATTACCTTGTCATTGGTTAGGCAGCTTCAGGGGGGCAGTGGGCGGCGCAGGTCCACCTTCGCCGTCTCGGAAGCAACTCTCTCCTAACTTCTCGTTACTTCAATCTACCGAAGTTGGTTAAAAAAAATATTTGGCTGTGTTTTCATCTGACCAATCAGGGTCTCAATGTTAACCTTAAGCTCCGCCTACAAAAATTCTGTCTATCCAAAGGGAAACGTTATACTTTTCATGGTGGGGCAATGTTTTTAAAGTTTGCAACGTAACAGAGACGCGAAAAAATCTCACGCTAAAACTTGCAGCTGGTGTGGCCCTTTTAGTGTTATCGTATGATCTATACGGTTCTTCTGGAGGCCTCTATCTTTGAACATGGGGTCTGGGGGAAGGGGGGGATGGTCCTGTCGGTTACTTTTAGTGGTGGGGCAATGTTTTTAACGTTTGCAACGTAAAGGAGACGTGAAAAAGTCTCACGCTAAAACTTGCTGTTGGTGCGGCCCTTTTAGTGTTATCGTAAGATATATACTGTTCTTCTGGAGGGCTCTACCTTGTAACATGGGCTGGGGTGTGGTCCTGTCGGTTAGCTGGCGACGTGGGTGTCCGTCCCTTATCGTAGGGCCTTCTAGCTTAACACGGTTCTCCTCTCGGCTTCTGTTCACGTTTCTCCCCTCGGAACTTCGTCCGTCTCACGGTGGGAAGGTATGACATGCAATTAGCCATTCTTGTATTAGTCTGTGGTATTTCATTTGCTCACTCGTTACTCGTATTACTTTGATTAATTTAATGTGACGATTCATTCGGAGCTATGTGACATACTACTAGATTTGCTTATCATGTCAGGGTTTTCATGGAAGGTGTTGCATTTGCCTGGCACCTTACAATCCTCGTATGGAGACCTCAGGCAACACAACAATTGAACGTAACACTTTTTGTAGTTTATTTTCTGTATGGTGATAATTACTTTTGTGTAAACCTAACAGTTTGTCATAAACTGAATATGTAAAATGGTCCATTGGCATATCGTACATATAAATCAGTGATATTGGTTATAGATGTAAACTGGATTAGACCTCAGGCACCACATCGAACAGCATATTTCACAGTATCTTGTATTCAATCCACTGCATGGGGAGACTTAACTCTTAACAATATTCCTTAAACTGACAATCTCGCACTTAGAACTAGAGCACCACATCAATTGGACTTATGACTTTTGTAGTTTATTTTGCGTGGTGTGACTGTTTCGTTTGTGTAAACTTCATAGTTTGTCACAGAATGATTATGTAAGAACGTTAGTGTTTGTTGCCATTTCGTGCTTACACATTGATCAGTCAGAACGTTATGACCACTGTATGAACCGTAGGCGATAGCAGCGTCACCTGACAAGGAATAACTTCTAGTCAGAGACATGCACGGTGTATGTGGTGTCAGTGAGTATGCTGTCCACGTGCAGAATGAGGAAGGTGTGGGATCTATCTGAGTTTGACCGAGGACATATGATGATGTCCTGGAGATTCGACACGAACATTTTGGAAACTGCAAGGCATTTACGGTGTTCGAGGAGTGCTATGGTGAGTGTCTTCAACACGTGTCGAGAAGAAGGTGGAACCACGCCCAGACGTCTGGTCGGCCACCCTGCATTACAGATATCGGATATTGTAGACTCGGCACACCGGTAACCCAGGACAGGTGACGAATTGTGGCGGCACCAACATCCGATTTTATTGCTGGGCAGAGTACAAGTGTGTCTGAACATACAGTGCGCCGAACACTCCAAACGATGGGCGTGCGCAACTGATGACCCACGCATCTCTCAATGTTAACACGATATCGGCAACTACGACTGCAATGTGCTCGTGACCATCGGCACTGGACGTTGGCACAGTGGCAGAGCGTTGCGAATCCGTCGTCTTCCAGGGGAACAGCTTCTTGACACCTCTAGTGAGGGATGGAGGAAAGCTGGCAGTGGCTACATTATGCTTTGGGGAATGATCAAGTGGGCATCCAGGTCGAGTGGAGCTCGGGCAAAGCACCATGACAGCAACGAAGTATCGTACACTGGTTGCAGACTATGTACAACCTTCATGACCATCATGTTTCCGGACCACAGTGGCATCTTTCAACAAGATAATGCTCTATGTCACATGGGTAAGAGTGTGCCGGAGTGGTTCAAGGAGCACAGTAAGGAGTTCCAATTGATGTGCTGGCCCCCCAATTCAGTAGATCAAGCTGATCGAACACGTCTGGGATGTGCTTAAATTTGGCATCAGTACTCATCGCCAACACCCCCCCCCCCCCATTCATACCTGGAATTTACGGAGATTAGATGACTTGTGTTTGCTGATGTGATGCCAACTCCTTCCAGTGACTTACCATGGTCTCATTACTTCCATGCCGCTACTGTTATGCATGTCAAAACTGGTTATACAGGCAGTTAAGTCTAGGAACCTACCGAATTTACATCATGGGCTCCACAACATCTTCTATTTAAACCGGACTATGGACAATATTGTTTTATATACAATTACAGTACATACAGTTACAGTATATATACAGTGTGTAGATAAATGACAACTATATTTTTATCGCAAATTTCTATGACGATCTATTTTTGTCAATTGCTGTCGGTGCACGTACCAAGTGTGGTTAAATAATCTGAAATACATTTTTATATCAATTTGCATTTCAATAAATGACTATACTTTCAGAACATAATTTATCTTAAATACATAATTTTAAATATGTTACCCAATTGAGCCAAAAGTAGTTTTAATGAAATTAGACCGAAGAAAGAATTATATTGTGGCACATATAGTTCTAGGTTTGTAGGGGTATACATACCACAATGTAAGCAGCTGTACAAAGACTTTTCTGTGCAAATATCGTAGTAGCTCATTCTGATGTTAAGCCAACAAGTGCGTAAGGAGATCACCAGAACATGGTGTAGGGTAACTGAAGGTACCTGCGCCTTGGAGATTTTAACGCTAAATGCAGTTTTACAGATAGTTTACAAATATACCGACGTCGGCAGCACAGTGTGCTAACGAATAACTAAGGGGGGGAGCTTCCACTGCTTGCCTCTTCGTTCCTGCAACAACAGCCACCACAGTGTTGAGTTGGGCAGCCGTCAAAGCAAGATGGGTCCTAAAAGTTTGCTTTCTATTGAGGCTGAATAATTTTCCTTAGTTAACGGAGGTTCTTATAAACTTCTGATATCATTCCGATTTACTTTCGATTAAAATACATCCTTTCGTGTATTAAAGTATATAAATACATTTTAAAATATTTTTCAATCCGTTTTATAGTAACGGTAACAAGACACGAGGAATAAAATACTACCCTTTCTGTATTTTTCTCCTCTAGGTGATGATATGGATAGTCCCTATCAAAAATTTCGCACGGACTACTAAGGAAGTATGGAAGGCCAATGAAGCAGTTAGGTCAGGAATTACTGTATCTGAGGTTTCAATGACACTTAACATCCCACAAAGAGGCATTCGAGAATGGCTGGATAAACAAGGGTAAATGGACAACGCCCACTAGGGAATATAACCACAATCCTATATTGAATCCCAACAATGAATAGAACTTAAAGAAAGTAATGTTAGGCTGCAGAAAGTTGGTTTTGATGTCTCCAAAAACATATACGCGAGAAGGTAGCTGAAGTCAGCACAGTCTAGAGCGTAAAAATATCTTTGTCTGGCGATCAAGGTGGAAGATTTTGGTTTAAAGGTTTTCTAAAGCGTAATCCGGACATTGTTGTTAGGAAGGGTGAAAATTTAAGTTAGGGCAAGCTCATACAAACAATTATGCAGTTAGTGAAGCATCTGCTTTTTCTTCTTTTGGCTTCGGTGTATGACGAAACTGAACTGTTGCCACATCACATTTACAATGTGACAATTATTGAACTATATGAAACAAAATCGTCATAACTTCTGAATGGTTTGCATTAGGACGTTCAAACTATAATCTTGACCGCGGGACATGATGGAAATTAGTAATTCGCATGTATGGTTCGGTTTAGCGACGAAGCGCACCTTCATTTGGATGGGTTCTTCAATACGCAACATTGGCGCATTTCGGGGACTTAGAATCAGCATTTCCGCATTTCGCGATCGAGAAGTCCCTCACCCTCAACAAGTGACTGTGTGGTTTGCAATGTCCAGTCACTGAATAATCTGTGCAATATTTCTTGGTGACACGGAGACTACCGAGCTGTATGTGAAGGTTCTGGAGGATGATTTCATCCCCATTATCCAAAGTGACACTGATTTCTGCAAGATGTGGTTCATGCAAGACGGAGCTCGGTCTCGTCGAAGCACGAGATTGTTTGATGTCCTGGAGAAGGACTTTTGGGGCCACATTCTGGCTCTGGGGTATTCAGAGGCCACTGGCATGGGCCTCGATTGGCCGCCACATTCCCCGGATCTGAGCACATGCCACTCATATTCGTGAGGCTACATTAAAAGCAATGTGTACAGCAATAACTCCAAAAATCATTGCTGAACTGAAAACAACCATTCAGTAGGTCATCGGCAGCATCGATAATCTGACACTTTAGCAGGTCATAAGGGACTACGCTATTCGTCTGCGCCACATCATCGCAAATGATAGCAGGCACATTGAACCATTTGTAACCTAAATCCGAATATCTGTAGTGATGTTTACATGTTAAATGGAGTGTGAGTACCCCATAGTTTGTAACTGATTTACCTTTACTTCATGTGGATCAATAATTGTCGCCCTCTATGTTGTGGATGAAACTGGTCTTTAGTTAATTTCCAGTGGCGCCGACGATTTCGTCACCCGAAAAGGTAGTAAAAGAGTGCATGTGGCAAAGCATGGAGAAAAGGAGAAACAATCAGCGCTGTATCTTGTTGTAATGCTGCTGATACGTGGACTCTGCCCGTGGTCCTTTACAAAGGCATCTGTGCGGAAATGGAATCCGGAGATGACTTGCCAACTGACAGCTCATTTACTATGACACTAAAGGACTATGTCACTACATAGGTTTTTTGCTCATGCCTGAGACCTTTCAACAAGTTTCGGATTTCTAGAAACCGCTTGTTCATCTTTGGCGGCCATGAAAACAACATGGATGGCAGTGTACTTTATGTAGCAGAAAAACCAGGTATCAAGATACTTGTACAAGAATTTCTTCAAATCTCTTAAAACCTTCTGGAATGAGGCTGTTACCAGTTTCCGTCATCAGAATACTTGACGATCATTCGGGAAACTACTGTTTCCAAAACTATTTCCTGAAGCATGGTAACGAGCTGCTACTCCTGTAAAAGCTTGTTCTGGGTTGAGGACGACTGCAGTTCTCCCAAGCGACCCAAAAGTCTTTTTTCAGAAACGTCATTTGCACCGAGTTCTTTGTCTGATATACCGATTGCAGAAGTCAACTTTCAACTCAAAGGGAGAGGACTATTGTGAAACCACCATTTCAACAATTAATGATAACTCCAAAGACGAAAAAGAAAGGTACTAACAGAATGTCGCTTAATGCGGAAACAACAGATCTCAACAGGAGTTGTTTAATACTGATTCAACACCAGCATCGTAATTGGGCCTAGCAAATGCTGGGAAAGAAACCTCAATCAAAGCACAATCCAAGTTTTGTAATGAGGATCTGTTCTGTGGTGATAGTGATGGCTACTTCTATGAAAAAATGGTCAAGAAAGATTGAATTCAGTGCACAACGTGTTAAACATGTTATCATGAAGCTTGTGATAGTGGATCTGTAAAATAACAGGGTTGTGTACATTGTACGAAGATGGCTGTGTTGAACTTGAAAGTGACTGACTTGGAAGTTCATAGAATGCTTAAATTCTGGATTGCTTTCGTAACAGTTGAGTGTATGACCTCCATGGTTGGTAACAATTGTGCATTTTTTTGTCATTTTTGACTAATGCATCGTACGTTAGGTGTCATAAATATGAGAGGGTTTCAAGGTTTAGTTATTACCTTCACTACTCCTTACAATCTCTAGTTTTCCCTTTTCTACATACAAAACTATCTGTAAAAATATCACATATAGGCGAATTCCTTTTAAAAGAATCCATAAGCATGTTATTAGGGCGTAGCTCATTTAAAAATTAGACATTTTGCATACCTCTATGCGGCATTAGAGACAATTAACTAAATGCATGTCGTTATTACCTTCAGTTATTCATTGTTCTATAGTTGTGGTATTTTATGTTTCATATGCTAATGTTCCTTACTACCTTTTCGTGTAAAGCGATGCATGATCACTATTTTACTTGCAAATCTGTAAAGATCATGAACTTCCGTTAGCTTGCAACAACATACGATCTAATGCTTCAGTTACGTATACAGTGTTTAGATAAAATGTATTAGCCATCATGATGATGACATCACCTGCCGAAACCGCTAATCAGTAAGAAGATTAACATGCTATATTGGTGCAACTGATATTTCAGAATAAGGTAATAAATTTTATCGCCCCAAGCAGTCGACACAATGGCAGACATACGAATTTATAATTTACAATATGTTCAAAAACCAAGAGGTAACAATAAGACTGTAAGACCGAGAACGAAGTGTTCGGCTTAGAAAGGATATTAAAAAGAGATATAGTCTTCACGCCTATTGTCCAATCTATCCATCGAAGAGGCAATGACAATTTAATGAGTACAGAAAATCAACTGAGAGTAAATCGAAGAAAGACGAACGTAATGACAAGTAGCAGAAATGAGAACAGTGAGAAACTTAAAATCACAATTGGGGTTCACGAAGTAGACGAAGTTTAAGGAATTCTGATACCTATGCAGCAAAAAACCCATGACGCATAGAAAAAAGAAGACATAGAAAGCAGACTAACACTGGCAAAGAGGGCATTCCTGGCAAAGACAAGTCTTCTAGTATCATAGGCTCTAATTTGATGAACAAATTCCTGAGAATGTATGTTTGGAGCTCAGCAGTGCTTGGTAGCAAAACATGGACTATGAGAAAAAGGGGACAGAAGCGAATCGAAGCCTTCTGAGATGAGGTGCTACAGATAAATGTTGAAAATTGGGTGCACAGATAAAGTAAGGAATATGTACGTTCTCCACAGAATCGGCGAGGAAAGGGATGTTTGGAAAACACTGACAAGAAGAATGGACTGGATGGTAGGGGACATCTGTTAAGACATCGTGGAATAACGTCCATGGTACTAGAGTGAGCTGTAGAGGATGAAAATTGTAAAAGAAGGTGAAGACTGGAATACATGCAGCATGTAATTAAGGATTTAGGTTGCAAGTGCTACTCTGAAATGAGGAAGTAGGCACGGGAGAGGGGGGCGCGTCAAACCATTCAGAAAACTGATGACTCAGAAATAAAAAATTAGACACTCCCCAATGATGCGTGCTTATCTCCTGCGTTATGAATATCATGCGGAATGAAATGTTTGCGCCATCCAAATCACGGTGCACTATGTTTTACCGTCGTGTGCTTTGTATACTGATAGGGGGGATGCCTTTGGCCTACCGATGAGGAATGAACAGCAATTAGATTTTTGACATTTTGTTTGCCGCCAAGACAACTGCCCATTTTAATGGAACGACATGTTTTAATGTGCTTTAGGATGGCTGGCTCATTCTATTAATTTCACGATCAATCAGCCATCTGACTGCCATCCACTTTTTTATTAGTACTGTTAACTTATAACAACGGTACGAGTAGTTCACCTGGAACATATGTGTAAACTGTATGACTGTGGCTGTATTTATATGGCTTTGCTTTTCGGTTAAACAAAACAGGCTTTTTTCGGTTTAACAAGGATAACTACTCATACATAAGAACCACCTACATGAGAAAGGGCGCAGATAATCATGCTGTTAGCGCCCAACATTTTTGAAATCATCAAGATCGTAACAGACGCACACGATTAGCCAGACATACCGTTCACTAGGCAGCGCATGATCTTGTAGCCATCTGACGCACCTTGAGTAAGGGAATGGCCTTGTTTGCACCAACACACGAATCCATACAGACAGTGCGACGACGTCTGGAGCCCCACGGACTGCCGCCCTTCGCGTGGTAACAGAGAGAGAGAGAGAGAGAGAGAGAGAGAGAGAGAGAGAGAGGAGAGAGAGGTGTGCCTACAGTGATACGCAAAGAAACAATACTGGACAAACGAATGCCACCATATCATCTTCATAGAAGAGTCCCGACTCTCTGTGCAAAGTGACGATGGACGTGTGTAGAATCTCCGAAGAGAAAGAATGTTGTCTGATTTCGTCATCGTGATACTGCTTGAACACCATGGTTGTTAGTTTGGAGTGAGATGAGTTGCACACCACTATCACATATGTTTGACGTAGCCCAGCGGTTACATTTCAGATTAGCTAAAATCTCACTTTGTCCATGCTGTCCTGACTTACATATCTCGATTCAGTGGATGTTCGACTGCTGCCCAGGTCTTTCGCCCATTAAAAACATGTTGCTATGGGTTTCAGAGAGTCTAGCACACTACCATTTCACCACTCTTACAACTGATGAAGTTTCGTACGGAATGACAGACACCATTCGTGTTCTACATCTACATGTACATCTACATTTATACTCCGCAAGCCACCCAACGGTGTGTGGCGGAGGGCACTTTACGTACCACTGTCATTACCTCCCTTTTCTGTTCCAGTCGTGTATGGTTCGCGGGAAGAACTACTGTCTGAAAGCCTCCGTGCGCGCTCGAATCTCTCTAATTTTACATTCGTGATCTCCTCGGGAGGTATAAGTAAGGGGAAGCAATATATTCGATACCTCTTCCAGAAACGCACCGTCTCGAAACCTGGCGAGCAAGCTACACCTCGATGCAGAGCGCCTCTCTTGCAGAGTCTGCCACTTGAGTTTGCTAAACATCTCCGTAACGCTATCACGGTTACCAAATAACCCTATGACGGAACGCGCCGCTCTTCTTTGTATCTTCTCTATCTCCTCCGTCAACCCGATCTGGTACGGATCCCACACTGATGAGCAATACTCAAGTATAGGTCGAACGAGTGTTTTGTGAGCCACCTCCTTTGTTGATGGAATACATTTTCTAAGGACTCTCCCAATGAATCTCAACCTGGTACCCGCCTTACGAACAATCAATTTTATATGATCATTTCACTTCAAATCGTTCCGCACGCATACTCCCAGATATTTTACAGAAGTAACTGCTACCAGTGTTTGTCCCGCTATCATATAATCATACAATTCCACTCTGTGAAAGCATCGCTATAGCCGAGAGGAGACAGCTCTCTGCGCTAAATTTTGAATCTTTTATGCACCGAAATCTCCTATAAGTTCGTCAGGCATTCTTCCAATTTCGCGCGCGCGCTCACACACACACACACACACACACACACACACATAGGTCACTGTGCCACCTTCACCCGACGATGAGAGGTCTTACATGTGCAAAATAAGCAATATTTCTATGTCTGCTGTCTTTTTAGTGTTTCCAACTTAATGGCCAATAGTGTGCGGTTAATATGATATAAAGAACTAGACGGGGACCTTTCCCGTCTTCAACGATGTAAATCACGTATGCCCATAAAGAAGAAAGATTGGTGATAGGTACTGCTGTACGTAAGCACTTTAGAAGGAAAGTTACACATGTCGTCAGGTGCGATAACTATTGCGCAACAGCAGTTCCGCTTCTTGTGACAAGAGAACATACACTATGTGATATAAAGTATCGAGACATCCCAAAAAACATAAGTTTTTCGTATTAGGGGCATTGTGGTGCCAACTACTGCCATGTAGTTCATATCAGTGACCTCAGTAGTCATCGTGAGCGAGAAGAATTGGGCGCTCCGCGGAACTGATGGACTTCGAATGTGGTCAGGTGATTGAGTATCACTTGTGTCATAAGTATGAACGCGAGATTTCCACACTCCTAAACATCCCTACGCCCACTGTTTCCGATGTGATAGTGAAGTGGAAACGTGAAGGGACACATACACCACAAAAGCGAACACAGGCTGACCTCGTCTGTTGACTGACAGAGTCCGCCGACAGATGAAGAGGCTCGTAATGTGTGATAGGCAACATCTATTCAGAACATCACACAGGATTTACGAACTTCATCAGGATCAACTGAAAGTAATATGAAAGTTAGGCGGGAGGTGAGAAAACTTGGATTTCATGGTGGAGCGGCTGCTCATAAGTCATACATCACGCCAGTAAATGCCAAACGATGCCTCTATTGGTGTTAGGAGCGTAAACATCGGACGATTTAACAGTGAAAAAACATTGTGTGGAGTGACGTATGACGGTACAAAACGTGGCGAGTGTGGGTATGGTGAATACCCGGTTAACGTTATCTGCCAGCGTTTGTAGTGCCAGCAGCAAAATTCGGAGGCGGTAGTGATATGGTGTGGTCGTGTTTTTCATGGAGGGGGCTACCACCCCCTGTTGTTTTGCGTAGCACTATCACAGCACACGCCTACAATGATCTTTTAAGCACATTCTTGTTTCCCACGGATGAAGAGCGATTTGTGGATGGTGATTACATCTTGAAAAACGATCGAGGACCTGTTCATTATGCACGGCCTGTAGCGGCGTGTTTCACGACAATAACAACCCTGTAATGGCAGAGGTTAAAAATACCGCTTCAGTTGTAAATTTCCTTATTTTCACAGGAACGGTTTCGGATATTGTAAGCCCATCTTCAGGTGTCGTAGCTGTGCTGAGGTCCCCAAGCACCGGGTGTACCAGGCGCGGTGTGCTGCCTATAAGCGTCTAAAAGGATTGGCCCGCACAGAGTCCTAACCTGAATCGTATAGAACACATTTGGGATGTTTTGGAACGCCGACTTAGTGCCAGGCCTCACCGACCGACATCGATGCCTCTCCTCAGTGCAGCACTCCATGAAGAATGGGCTGCTGTTCCCCAAGAAACCTTCCAGCATTTGACTGAACGCCTGCCTCCTAGAGTGGAAGCTATCATGAAGACTAAGGGTGGTCCAACACCATAACGAATTCGAGCATTACCGATGGAGGGCTCCACGAATCTGTAAGTCATTTTCAGCCAGGGATTCGGTTACTTTAGATCACGTAGTGTATATTCCTTGTTTCGTTCAGAGTTTTCTGCTGATGAAATTACAACAGGTGAATCACAGTGTGCGAGTTAATGGCGCGGAAACTGAAAACCTACTCCAAAGCTGAAGGAAACGAGGCAGTACGATTCTTGTAGGAGAAACGTCTAAATTGCCGTGAAATTCTAGGGGTGTACGGACAAAATGCAATGAGCTTCCAGCCGTAGTGAAATGGTGCAAACAATTTGACCAATGCAGCACGGACGTGGCTGGTGATGATGAGTCAGCAGTCTTTTGACTGGTTGGGAAAAACCCTCCACGAATTCGTCTGCTGTGCCAATCTCTTCACCTCAGAGTAACAGTTGCAACCTACGTCCTCAGTTACTTCCTGCGGTATCCCAATCTCTGTCAGCTTCTACGTTTTTATCCCTCTAGAATGTCGGAGGCAATTCCCTAATGTAGAAACACAAGTTCTATCATCTTGTCCTTCTTCTTGTCAGTATATTCCTTACGTTCCTTTCAGAATCGATTCTGCGGACTACCTAACCATCCCTTGTCTTATTAATCCACCTAATTTTAAACATTCTTTGATACCATCACATTTCAAATCCTTCGATTCTCTTCTGTTCACTATCACGAAATGCTGTGCTCCAAACGTAGTTTCTCAGAAATTACTTCCGCAAATTAAGGATTTTGTTTGTAGCCAGAAGACGCCTCTTGGCCAGGTATGCTCTCGTTGCCTGTTTTGGTCTGCTTTTTATGTCCTCTTGTCTTCGTCGGTCTTGTCTCATCTTGCTTCCAAGATAGTAGAATTCCAAAACTTCGTCTAGCTTGTGCTAACCACTTTTGATGTTAAGTAACTCACAACATTCATTTCGGCTACTTCTCATGATGTTGGTCTTCTCCGTTTTGAATATTTCGTCCATAAGAGTGGGCATCCGGCCTCTGTGGCCGAGCGGTTCTAGGCGCTTCACTCCGGAGCCGCGCTGCTGCTACTGTCGCAGGTTCGGATCCTGCCTCGGGCATGGATGTGTGTAATGTCCTTAGGTTAGTTAGGTTTAAGTATGTCTAACTCTAGGGTATTGATGACCTCAGATGTTAAGTCCCATAGTGCTTAGAACCATTATTAAGTGTGGGCGTGTGATGGATGCGACTGTTTTATTTGTGCTTTCCCGTTTTACTCTCAATCCATATTCTGTGCCCGTTAGACTGTTCATTCAGTTCAACATATGCTGTCCCTTAATTTTAATTCCACTATTGAGACTTTCTTTGGTATCTGTCATTACATCTTTGATGTACAGATTGAACAATAGGAACGAGACGCTGCTTCCCCGTCTTACAACCTTATTAATCGGAGCACTTCATTCTCAGTTATCCAGTCTTAGTGTTCCCTCTCGGTTCTTGTACATGTTGTGTATTATAACCTTTCCCAATAGATTACTTCTATTTGTTTCAGAATTTCGAAAATTCTACCCCATTTTACATCGTCAGACATTTATTCTGGGTTTATGAATCCTATGAGTGCGTCTACAGTTTCCTTCAGTCTTGCTTGCATTGTCAAACTCAACGTCAGAACAGTGTCCCTAGTGCCTTTACCTTTCCTAACGCCGAGCTAACATCACCTAACAATTCCTCAGTTTTCTGTTCCATTCATCTGCACATTATTCTTGTCAGCATCTTGGATGCATGAACTGTTAATCTCATTGTGAGATGGTGCTTGGACTTAAGTGCGCTTGCCGTCCTCGGAACTGGATGCATGATATTTCCCCGAAATTCTTATGGTACGTAGGCAGTCTCATAGATTATACATAAGAACTTTTGTTTGGTAGTGATTTCCCCACTGATTTTAGAAATTGATATTTAATGCTATCCATCCCTTTCGCTTTATTTGATTTCTGGTCATTAAGAGCTCTTTTAAATTCTAACTTTTATACCAAATCCCATTTATCTCCTTATCCCTTTCTCAAGATGTTAAGATGTTCTGCATCGTGTATTTTACATCTTTTCGGCAAGCTGAAAGAGCTAAAGACGGGGGGGGGGGGGGGGGGACGTGGGGAGGGGGGAAGCAGGAGGGCTGGGAAGGCAGTGGGGGAAACAGAGATTTTCCGATGATGAAGATTTTCACACAGCCGTTATCAAATGTGTTAGTGACCTCGGATAGGATTTCTGTTGCCGATTCGTAGAGTTTCTATCGTTATCTACAGTGACTTGGTGATTCCGCTGAAAATCAATGCCATGTATTTCTGTCGCTCTGAAATTTAGTGCAGAATTCAATAAAAGTAACCTGGCCTGTCATTGACATGTGACTTATTTTCGGAAGATCACTGGCAGTTTCAAAGTAAACATGAGCCGGAACGATCACGCACTGAAATTGGTGATAGCTGCAACAGTCAGGAGAACGAGGCTATGAAATAATACACGATAAGACACAAAAGAACACAAAGGACACTAAATCAGAATACGAAATACAATAACTATATGAACCCCCAACTTGGAGACGTTGAGTTATGTTTTCAAATTTAAACAGAAATGATACAAAAGAAACTGTTGTTTGCCTTAGGACAGCAGGTGTTTCTTGCTGCCCTCACTCAAAGACACCACCCAGAGCCGCTAATTTCCTTAATTAGAGGATGTATTCCAGCAATCACCTAAGTTCTCAGAATACTGTCCACCTGCGGCATGTCTTGTACTCCAGAGGACTTAAAACATTTCTGTGCAAAGAGAAATGCAGACGACGTTCCACCAACTACACTGCGAGACATCCGTAACAGTGCCCGCCCGATTGCGCAGTTTGTGTGGTTGACTTTTATCTGAAAGCATTCTGACAACAAAGATTCTACAGTATAACGTTTCGTTCTGTTTTCTACTAATGTCCCCAGTTTATGGGAGTAGGTTTACTTTCATACCGTCGGTTGCAGCAGAGTCTTATGACAGCTAATGCAGACTTAAAGCAAAATAGAGGTAACGTGTTCACTACAGTTAATGAGCGAGGTGGCACAATGTCAGTAAAACTGACATGATATCCAGGAGGACGGCTTTCAACTCCCTACCAGGGTATGGTGATTTACGATTTTAATTGCCTCCTTAAATTACTGAAAGCGATACCAGATCTTGACTGAATTCCATCCCCATCCCCTACTAGTGGAAATAAAAGTTAATAAGAAGTAGGGAAAAAATCAGTAACGTTCGAATACACCAATAATAAAGTGCTGCTCAACACGGTCATGTCGATTATATACGTAAGCGAAACGTTGCAAAGCGATATGAAGTGGAATGGGCAAAGGCTGATGATCGGTAAGACGAATTTAATTTTGAGGTCATAATTTTAAGGCAACTATAGCTCATCCATTGATGCGATGGCGTATAGAACGCTAATGTAAACCATTCTTGAATACTGCTTGTGACTTTCGGACCCACACCAGGCCTGGTTAAACGAAGTCATCGAAGCAGTTCAGAGGCGTGCTGCCAGATTCGTTACCGGTATGCTCGATTAGCTCGGAAGTATTCGTGAACTCAAATGGGAATTACTGGAGGAAAAATGCTCCTTTAGTGAAATACCGAGTGCGGACATTTGGAAAACCAGCATTTGAGGGCAAATGTAGATTCATTCTACTGCCACCAAAGTACGTTTCTCCCAAGTTCCACGAAAATAAGATGAGGTAAATAAGGGCTCTTACGGAGGCCTGTAGACAGTCGTCTTCCGTTCTCTCTATTTGCCAGTGGAACGGGAAGGGAAATGACCGGTAGTGGTATGTGGTGTCCTCCGCCACTCACAGTTCGGTGGCTTGAAGAGTATGTATGTAGTTGCAAATCGAAGTTCTTGCTCCGTCCCTAATGAGTAAGTAGTCGACGAGTCGTTACATTCCTCTAAGCTATTGCATCGCTACTATTGCATGTGATATACTTCAGTGATATTATAAAATAATTATTGGTTTCTGAAGCACTGCTTTGTGTGAGATGTCGACGTGAGAGATCATTTCTATCAAGTATGTGTCAATATAGGATAAGGCCACATTTTGCTCCGAAGTGAGATGCGCCTATTTTGGAAAAGGAAGGAAGGTTAGGGTTTAACATCTCGTCGACATCGAGAAGCAGAACTAGGAATGTTTCAAGGAGGTGGAGGGAAATCGGCCGTGTACTTGCAAAGGAAAACCTAAATCTGGATTTCCGGACGCGAATTTGTACTGTCTGCCTCGCGTGACACGTTTTGGCATCGACTCAGTAAGACAGCTGCGGTGTTGTGGAGCCATTCAAAGCAGGGACCAATCAGGCACTAAGCAAGCATTGAAGACATTGGTCAGGGCTGTTTGTAAGGAAAGTATCGTTCTGTCTGGTAATGTTCAGTGAACTACACTAAAACGCGAAAGAAAGTAGCGTAGGCGTGCATATTCAATTGCAGGGACATGTAAACAGGCAGAATACCGCGCTGTCGTCGTCAACGCCTACATAAGACAACAAATGTCTGGCACAGATGTTAGATCGGTTACTGCTACTACAGTGGCAAGTTATAAAGATTTAAGTGAGTCTGAACGTGGCATGGTGTTATAGTCGGCGCACGAACCATGAGACGCAGCACCTCCGAGGTAGCGATGAAGTGGGGATATTCCCGTACGACCACTTCACGAATGTACCGTGAATATCAGGAATCCGGTAAAACACCAAATCTCAGACATCGCTGCAGACGGAGAAAGATCCTGCAAGAATAGGGCCAACGACGACTCAAGAGAATCGTTCAACGTGACACAAATGCAACCCTTCAGCGAATTGCTGGAGATTTCAATGCTGGACCATCAACAAGTGGCAGCTTCTGAACCATTTAACGAAACATCATCGATATGGGCTTTCGGAGCCGAAGGCCACTCGTGTATCATTGATGACTGCACGACACATAGCTTTACGCCTCGCCTGGTCCCGTCAACACCTACACTGGACTGATGATGACTGAAAACATGTCGGACGAGTCTCGTTTCAAATTGTATCAAGCGGAAGAAAGTGTACCGGTATGGAGTCAACCTCATGAATCCCTGTACCCTGCATGTCAGCAGGGGACTGTTCAAGCAGGTGGAGGTGTAATGGTGTGGGGCGTGTGCAGTTGGAGTGATATGGGGCCTCAGATACGTCTAGTTACGACTCTGACAGGTGACACGAACGTATGCATCCTGTCTGATTTTCTGCAACCATTCATGTCCTTTGTGCGCTTTCACGCACATGTGCAATTCCAGCAGGACAATGCGACATCCCACAGGTTCATAATTGCTACAGATGAGCACCAAGATGGCTTTTCTGACTTTTAACACCTCCACTGGCCGGACATAAACATTATCAAGCATATCTGGGATGCCTTACAATGTGCTGTTCAGGAGCGATCTCCACCCCCTCGTACTCTTACGGATTTATGGACACTCCTGCAGGATTAATGGTGTCAGTTCCCCTCAGCACTACTTCAGCAATCAGTTGAGTCCATGCCAGGTCATACTGAGGCACTTGTGCGTACCTACGGGGGCAATGTACTGTATTAGAAGGTGTACCAGTTTCTTTGCCTGTTCAGCGTATATGTGGTATTGCAGGGTAATTCAGTACCTGAAAGGAGATGAAATTGTAATGGTCATGTAGGACTTGAATGCGTTGTAGGGGAAGAAGTAGAATAAAGGGATACAGAAGATTATGGGCTTCGTGGTAGTTTTTTGTGACCTTGTCGTCACTGTTTAGTCTTTTACCATAGCAATGAGCGGAGAGGATGTTGTTTCGGGGCCAACGACTACTGAGAAGAATCGTTCAATGTGAAAAAAGTGCAAACCTTCCATAAACTGCTCTATATTTCAATGCTGGGCTATCAACAAGTGTCCGCGTACGAATCATTCAACGAAACATTGTCGATATGGACTTTCGGAGCCGAAGGCCCACCAGTTTACCCTTCATGACTGCATGACACAAAGGTTTACGCCTCACCTGGGCCCGACAACACCGACATTGAACTGTTAACGACTGGAAACATCTTGCCTTGTCGACGACTCTCGGTTCAAATTGTATCGCGTGGGTGAACGTGTACAGGTATGGAGACAACAACTTGAATCCAAGGGCCCCGCATGTCAGCAGGAGACTGTACAAGCAGGTGGAGGCTCTGTAACCGTGTGAGACGTGTACAGTGGGAGTGATACGGGACCCCTGATAAGTCTAGTTACGACTCTGACAGGTGACACGTACGTAAGCATCCTGTTTGATCACCTGCATCCACTCATGTCCATTGTGCATTCAGACTGACTTGGACAATTCCAGCAGGACAATGCGACACCCCACAGGTCCAGAGTTGCTACAGAGTTGTTCCAGGAACACTCCTCTGAGTTTAAACACTTCCGCTGACCACCGAACTCCCCTGAAATCCACATTATTGAGCGTATCTCGTATGCCTTGCAACGTGCTACTCAAAACAGAGCTTAAATCTTCGTACTGATTTATGGGCAGGCCTACAGGATTCATGGTGCCATTTCCCTCTAGCAATACTTCAGACATTAGTCGAGTCAATGCCACGTCGTGTTGCGGACCTTCTGCGTGCTCGCGGTGGCTCTACACGATATTGGGCAGTCTGTTTGGCTCTCCAGTGTCGTTTTCCACACAGCACAAGCCCTTCTCACTCCCTTATAGTTTGGGAAGTATTTAAGGCAGAAGAATGATTAGAAATGATGTGCTAGAAGCTGAGTATACCTTCCATATAATATACCAGAAATGTCAGTCCATACTCCCCGAACATTCCATGTGTAAGAATGCCTCAATCAGGTCTACCTAATCACGCGGTATACCAAAGCACTCGAACACTTTCATTGTGACCAGCTCACATTGCACGGCGTACCGAAATCTGTAACATCACGTTGTTTTCCTTCACTGCCATCTTAAATTAGCAAGCATCATTACACAGCCGCATGGTCTAGGGCGACGAATAATGTAAGTCATTCAGGAAAATCCTTTAAAACTGTACATACTGTGCTCGTGCATAAGCGCTTCTCTGTTGATTATTAATCTGATGTAAGTTTACTCTACTCTTCAGATTTACTAGATACATATCAGGGAAGCTCTTTGGAAATTAGCTGTCTCATACTTGCATAGGGAAAAGTAACTAACATTATGAAAATGTACGTACTAAATAATGCGTAGTCTACAAGTTTCTAAAATACAGTTCTCGATAATAATGAGATTATCAGGTATTCGTTTTAATATTCGGCTCACTCAAACTACACTGTACATACAGTCAACATTCACATCGAACCAACAACTTTTCGAGTAGGAAATTTAATTAAAATGAATCTGTTTGTGCTTAATTCTCAAGTAACTTTCGCGTGATGCACAGCGTAATACAGAAGGTAACTGAAAGAAATATAGAGCAAAATACAGTACAGTGCAATGCAGTGCAGTGCAGTGCAGAAGGTAACCGAAAGAAATACGCAAAGACACGAACAGAAATAACTTCAAAGACAATAATTACACTGAATCATTATGGGCCCCTCAACATTACAAAAGGCGGGACATGGATCTTAAAAGAGTGTGTGAGAACCACGGACGGCAGTGCATGCTCTGGAACGTGCTCCAACTTACTGACCACAAGTTTGCTAAGGAGTTCGTGTGGTGGGGTCTCCACTAGTGCGGTTGACAGCTGCCAACGAGCCTGAGGATTTAAATAGGAGGAACGGGCAGACAAGTCCAATCGCCGAATGTCCTCTAATTCGAAGAGCTCCTCCAACTGCGCATTTCCATGCGGCCGCGCACTGTCATTCACAAAAATTAAGTCAGGGCCGAATGCGCTCCTGAAAACAAGCACAATGGGAAGGAGTACAGTGTCACGATAAAGTTGACTTGTTAGTGATACCGATACTTAGTTGAACGCGTCAAAAATTTTTGCAGGGAAATTAACTTTCCATTACCCTTTCAGTAACACCCGCAATCAGTCCACAGTTCCCGCAGTGTGAGGCCACACGAACACTAGCTATGTCCGCTGAGACAAACTGAGATCAGTGGGAGTTGCTGTTGAACTTGAATTATGGGTTCACTGGAAGCCAAAGAAACTTCAAATAATACCTTTGTGTGTCTGAAGGACTGAAATAAAGTTATTACTTCCTACATATACGTATCTCTTATTTTACAGAATGCCTTTCATACGGTGTACATGACTGTCAAACATTATTCACAGCGTCGTGTGAATTCTGTATTGACAGTTTTAAAATTCAGTATATATATATATATATATATATATATATATATATATATATATATATACTGAATATGTGTGTGTGTGTGTGTGTGTGTGTGTGTATGTGCGTGTGTGTGTGTGTGCGTGTGTGTGTGGAATAGATTGAATGAGGAATATACATATACTCCTCATTCAATCTATTCCACATTTTGAGGCCTTATCAACTTGAAGAAAGAAAATGTTCCTAAATTATTCGGGTATCTTGTATCTGCCTCCAGTTGATTAATGACTATCTGACAGAATATTTAATTAGATGGTATCTATAATGAATATACAGTCCCCTCTTAGTCTATTACAAAACCAAGCTGATCCAAGGCTGAAAGTTTCGTTTTGTAGATAAACTGTGATGACAATAGCAGAGGCAGCGAGGAACAATAGCGACGTGTTTGGAGACAGTGTCACTGGACATTGAAAGGCAAGGAAATAGTCCCCTTGTTTTGTGGAGGATTGTTTTAACATTAGTGGCTCTGCACGTTCAGGAAGACCTTCGAGGTTTGACGAAGATCTTTTAAATGCCTTAACTCACAATGATCCACGTGAGTGTACCCGAAAACTGGCCAATAGAATGAACTGTGAGCTGTCCACCGTCGTGTGACATTTGCATGCAGTGAGCAAGATCCAAAAATCGGGTGTATGGGTGCCGCATGATCCAAGCCAAAATCACAAAGATCAGAGGTTGGCCATACGGACATGTCTGATAACTCATTATCAACTGGCTCGTCAACAACACCGACCACTCCATTTCTGCATCGCTACTGGTGACCAGAAATCATGTCTTTAGTTAACGTAAGGAAAAGAAAGGACTGGTTCAACCCAGGTTCGGATCCAGGAGTTTTACGAAGGGGTGTAAGTTTAAATTTGCCGCCCCTTCTATCACTTCCACTCATAAAAATATAAAATTTTTGAATTTTTGCAATATATTTCGAAACAAATGTCAGCATCTGACACAATTAACAAATTTTATTAAATAAATTAAGGTCAAAGAAAACATACATAAACAGTTCTAAAATATACAAGAATATACCATAAATCTCATACAATAATGAATTTAAAACGTCGTTTTCTGAGCTTTTTTGGCTGCATAAAGTTTATGATATCATCATAGTTCATGGAAGCACCTCGTTTGTGCTCTATGGAGATTATACTTAGATTTGTTAATCTTTGTTGAGCATTCATGCTCCTCAAATGACTTTTAATTAGTTTCAGCTTGCTGATACTTCTTTCTCCAGACGAAAAAGAGACTGGTATGGTAAGGAATATTCTTAAGGCCGCATTAATGTTGTGATAACCCTCTACTAATTTGTTTTTATAAATCAAACTTAACATGGATGATGCAGTGGCATTTTGCAAGTCTCAGTCAATGTTTCAAACTAAATTAATTAGATTTTCTGCGTAGGTATCAGACAGTTCTATTTCTTTGGCCTTTAAGAGCTCCATTTCCATTTCTTGAATTTGGACACATCACAGAAAACTAAATTTTGCACTACTGTTCTCCAGTGCAATAAACCGGATACTCAGCTCCATTATCACTCTGTCAGTTATTTCTAACAGGACATCCTGAACAAATCTTCCTGTGAATGTTTGGATACTTCATCCTCATAAAGTTCATCGGTCATTTTTTCTTTCTTCTGATCCTTTTTTCTGAAAATACCTTTGATACCTCATTATATTCTGCTAACACTTTAGCCTGAGAAATATCTTCAGAGGTTCAAGAGTCTGGAGGGTTTCTGAAAGTTCAAAAGGCCTTGAATGTTTCGAACAGCTTTATCAATGTAAGGTTTTCTCTTTGCAGAAACTGATTAACATGACATGAACTATGTTTTTTATTCATTATTGCATACCAGAAACAAGTTAAGGCAACTAACTTGAGTTTTCTCAATTTTTTTAAATAGAATTTGCGACTGTTTTGGTTTCTAGTGTTGTGAATTTCAGTTTCAGTTTCTTCCAGAGCCTTTACAACTTTATGGAAATGCTTATAAACTGCTTCAACTTCCTCTCCTCTTGTAGACCACCTAGTCTTGCTCAGGGGTTTTAATGTTTTGGGTACATGTTTTTGTAAGATTTCCCACCTTGATGTGGAACCCACAAAGAATAGTTCGAAACGACGTTTGGGCTTCAGCAGATGTGTCGATTTCATGTGCTCCTACTAAATTTAAAGAGTCAGCTACACATGGTACGAAATAGGCCAGGTAATTCTTCTCAAGTATTCTTGACTGGACCCCTTTCTACTTTCCAGCCATGTTTGCCCCATTGTCATGAGACTGATTCAGCAGTATGTAATGTTCAACTAATCTTGTTCTATCTTCTTCGGTATTTCTTGACTAAGACCTTGTCCTGTTTTGTCTGTAACTATAAAAAGTCAACAGAACTTTCCACAACCTCTGAGCCATTTGCCTTGACCTAGCGAACTACTTGAGTCATCTGCTCATTGTGGCCGATACCTGGAGTGTAGTCAAATATCAATGAAAAGTATGAAGCATCTAAAATATCTTTAGTTATTTCTTGTCTTATTTTGTCGGCAATCAAGTCAAGGAACTCATCTTGTATATGTTTGGAAAAATAGCTAATCTGCCCCTTCTTGTGGCGTTCAGTATGCTGACGAAGAGGGACACTATGGTGTGATACAAGATCAAAGGTACTTAGAAATTTCCTATTCTGTGCATTACCAAAACCATCAACTTCTTTTGTTCCTCTAACCGGACTTGCTTACTTTGCTAGAAAAACGACAGCATCATTAATACAGTGCAACACTGCTCTCTAGTGAGATTCCTCTTTTTATCTGGTCTTGCAGCTCTCTATCAATGCCTCCGCCTCCGGGAGAAGACTCTGGACCAGTGGTCGTCAAACTGCGGCCCGCCGGCCGTATGCGGCCCAGATCATGTTTTCGTGCGGCCCGCGACCCTCCTTGGCTTCGCACGGGTAGCATTAGTTATCTACTTGTCTGGCGTAGTTGTGTTTTGTTTACGGAAACTGCGTAGAATTCAGATGAAAGTCAGGGAAGTAATTAAGTAACTGAAAACCTTCCGCCACTTTCATTTAACTCGCCACTTGCCGGTGTCCCGCAGTGCTAAAGGCCTGCTAGCCAACAATGTGAGCCGTGCATCCAGCGCGCCGCGTGCACACGGCCGCTCGTTTGTCGGCGGCGGGCTTGTCCCGCAGCCGCCTCATTGTTAGCTATATCTTGTCAGTGTGTCAGTCGTGAACTAAGTTTCGGTGCCCCTGAGCGTTCGTCGAGTATTGAGTGTATTTGTGCTCATATTTGGTGATATAATTATTAGTGGAATAAATAATGCCTGATGTACCCTCAAGAACAGTGACTAAGAGGAAAATATGTGAAGAGAAAAGAAGTTTCCAAGAAATATGGGAAGAAGGGTTTTGCTTTATAAGTGGACACAAAGAAGGTACTGCTACTTGCTTAATATGCCGGGATACGACTGTGGGACTGAAGAGATACAATTTATTTCGCTACCACACAAGTAAGCACAATTCATTTACCGTAGCTTTTCCTTTCAATTCAAATGAAAGAAAGGAAAAAATTGCTCATTTAAAATCTACCATTCGTCGTCAACAAAACGTTATGTTAGCAGGAGTTATACAATGTGAGGCTGTCACAAGAGCATCATACCAAGTATGTAATATTCTGGAAAAAAAATATGATAGCTTTCACTGATGCTGAATTAGTGAAGCAATGTATGATGACTGTTTCTGAAACTTCGTTTCAAAATTTCTACAGCAGTAAACAAACATCAGCTGTAATAAATAAGCTCACACTTTCAGTTTCTACCTGTCGACGTCGTATAGAAGATATTTCAAAAACTGCCCCAAGGCAGTAATTAATAAAGTCAAACTATACAAATACTTCAGTCTCGCATGTGATTCCAGTAAAGATTTAGCATTTGAGAAATGTAATATAATATTCTAATAGTACATCTATCTCATCTTGCATGAAAGTAGTTTAAAATAAATTTCAGGAACAAGATACACTGATCTCAGATTTGTTTTGGTAGTGGTTCAAAATTAATAATGATTCCCTTCCTTCCCTGGAAGAATTGTAGCCGGCCGAAGTGGCCGTGCGGTTAAAGGCGCTGCAGTCTGGAACCGCAAGACCGCTACGGTCGCAGGTTCGAATCCTGCCTCGGGCATGGATGTTTGTGATGTCCTTAGGTTAGTTAGGATTAACTAGTTCTAAGTTCTAGGGGACTAATGACCTCAGCAGTTGAGTCCCATAGTGCTCAGAGCCCTTTGAACCATTTGAAGAATTGTAGGTAGGAGCACTTAAAGTTGTTGTATCACCGTTATAAGTGCCACTTGGTACACAGACAGACAGATCTGTCGTTGCAGTGGGAGGGGATGGAATAATGGAAATGTTTTGTTGTTTGTTTCTCAGTGCTGACAACAAATGGGTCCGTTTGCCTCGTACCAATTCTCTGCTATTGTATCAGTCTTAAGTGAAAGTGCGTTGGATTAATGCATACGCCTTATAGAGACTGCCGTAAGCAGTACATATTTGTTAAAAGAAATAATTAGTCACTAGCTCTTAAAAATATGCGCGTGTGTGTGTGAGTGTTGCGCACGTGTGTGTGTTTATCCTCCACTTCTCCTCCTAACACCTCGGATCGATTTCAACCACACAGATATGCATAATATTTTCAGTCTGTAAAGAAATATTGTGGGGTAAGCAAAGGCAACATCTTATTGGGGCGGGGGATGGTAATGTGGAAGGAGAAGGGGGAGGAGGACATGGGCACCTACAGGGGGCGTGCGAAATGGACAGACAGAGGGGTGAAGAGATGGTGAGTGAGGGGAAAGTCGAGATGGACGACAGAGAGTGAGGGAAGTGAGAGACAGAATAACTTAAAATTTGAATAAATACATAGCTGGCCAATGCCAGGTACCTCATCTAGAATGAAATAAAATTAAGGCTACTGTAGTTCAGTCACGTGAATTGAAGAAAAATGACTTTCAAAACATGTAGACAATAGTTGTGATCGGGTCTCATATTACATAACACATTTAAGTGTAAGTCCATTTGCTGTTATTAACCATCTGTTCACAATGACTACGCAGCAGCACTTCGTCGGGCAATAACAGCGTTACAATTTACGGGTCATTGAGGGTGGCAAGAATCTGAAACAGAGAACATTCTACACGTAGTGGTCCGAATGGTATCGAATTTAATCAGAAGTTCTAGAAAGTCAGTGGTAAACCTCTCGCTTCTTTACTATGCCTAGTCTATTGGAGGTTCATAACACACCATTTAAGTGGTTTGCCAGTTAATAAATAGACCTGGAAATCTGAGGCCCGAGGTCCAATATCACACTGTTAGTTTTGGCCCTTGAGCAAAAATGTTTGACAACTACAGCTCTAGACCCTTGCAAGAGCAAAAACAAAATTTGAGGTTTGGTGAATTTTCATGGGAAGGCAGTCTTTCACTAAGCTTTTTCCAATTAACAATCCCTTCCCCATTAGCTAAGAATGGTTTTGACTCAGAATCTGAGCCTAAGTGACAAGGTAATCTGCAGGGAGTACAGTATAAAGTGTTTTTGCTCTTACAGTAACCTAGCTATGATCTTTTAACTTTTGTCCCATTTTTCAACTGCTTTAGAAACCAACCTTTACTTAAATTGGAGCCTTCTCTATAGCTCTTACTGCTGAAGGATCACGTTCGTTTTCTGCTCTCATTTTTATAATGTTACATCTTTCAGAGTCATAAAACCACTTCGACCACGTACCAGAATCGTTAAAATCAAAGTGAAACTCAGAAGTTTCATGCTTTTACTGAACAGTATCTGATGTTCCACGAAGTAATGTTTTACGTTCCTTCACAGTGTCGTCTATTACCTTCTTGCTCGGGCCATCTTCTGTTTCAACAGAAACCGAAAAATATAAATTCCACGCTAAACTCGAGAGATTTACTATCTTTCAGTAACTTCTTTACGTCTTTCTCGGTTGTGGTAGTGTTACAGTAACTGTAACGGACTGATCCCTGGGTCAATCCATATGAATTGGCCCAGTGGGGATTGTTTCACCATTTTCAAATACTTTGATTTTTTAATGTGATTACCCTGTAATTGATGAGAGCTGCTTTCTCAGGAGGGGGCAGGATAAGTTTACGATTGTGGATGGGGCCGTAATCACTTACTCTCGATTGCACAACAAATACGTAAACTTTATTTGAAGAAATTAAAATTTTAAAACATTCTCTTAAAAAAACACAATCAACTGTATGACAGCTTAGAGCCATATCACAGGAAATAATGGTTCCATATTTTAAGGCCGAAAGCCACAACAACAACCTCAAACAACAACAAGCTGAAGGCCTGAATTAGAAGTCAGAAGAACAATTCTAAATAGCGCATATTAATATAAATACTTCGTTTTAAAACAAACTGTAACACAGCTGAAGACCATATTATAAAGGAAGTGAAATTATTACTCGGCTGAAGGCCACAAACAATATCAAATAACAAATGGTTGAAGGTCTGAATTAGAAGTCAGAAGACTAATTCCCAATAGAACACATTTCCACAAATACCTTGCCGTTAAAACAAGTCTGCCTCAAAAAAAAACTTATTGTAACATGGCTAAAGGCCTTATTATGAAAGAAGTGAAATTATTGCTCGGCTGAAGGCCACACTCAACTACAAATCACAAACTGCCGAAGACCAGCATTAGAAGTCAGAAGAACAATTCGAAAGAACACTTTTAAAATAAATACGTTGTTTCTAAAACTTATTGTAACATGGCTGAACGCCTTATCACGAAAGAAGTGAAATTATTGCTCGGCTGAATGCCACACATAATTTCAAATAACAAACGGATGAAGGTCTGAGTAAGAAGTCAGAAGAACAATTCCAAATAGCACACATTTCCAGAAATACTTTGCTTTTGAAACAAGTTTGCTTTCAAAGAACTTATTGTAAAATGGCTGAAGGCCTTATTACGAAGGAAGTGAAATTATTGCGCGGTTGAAGGCTACACCAACAATAATTAGAAAATTACATATATCCTTAAAACAAATATCATGATCTATGGAACCCGGACAAGCGGTTCTCTGCAACTGTTACAAGGGTTGGCCTGGGAAGGTAGCGCAAACACAAAGTAAGGTGAGACAGGCAGCCAAAAGTTGTACTCACGTAACAGGATGGCAACTCAAACTACGGACAGCTTAAGTGCCGACCGAACGACTAATCGATCCGCCTAACGTCCGATCACCGGTACAACGATGAAATATTTTTAGGCAAGGGCGAAGAGACAGACAGCACTACGTCTTCAGAAAACACCCAAGGAAACACTAGAACCAAGGCAGACCTCCCAAAATCTACGCACAGTACAATACAAGAAGCTGTCGAACTCCACGCCGAGTCGGACAGCATCAACATGACGAGGGAAAGGTACACTGCTGGAAAAGTTTGCTAACCTCCAGGGTAGGTAACTGGGGCGTTAGCGGCCACAGGGCTGATAATACCGCTGGTGCACTTCACTACTCAAATAATACTAAATTCAATGATGAACAACAAATAGAGTAAGATGGCTGCAATTTTTCACCACCTCGAAATATTTCACTTGTTGCTACCAAGCTCAGCAGCCCTGGCAGCAACCAAAGGCGAGATCTCAGACTAGTCCATTTTGCATTAGCAGTTAACTCTTCACTCAACTTAAACGTTCAGGTTTCGGTGTGCAACGAAGTCGTCGCTCTAGCAGCTACCCCTCCTCGATACGGCAGCGGCAGCACGCCGCCAGCGACCACGGCTTGCCCTCGCGCTGCACGGAGCTACTCGCTGCTGCGACCCGACCGAACTGATTTCCGTTCGCAACTACCACTCTACAAAACGTGATCCGGAAATGCTAACGGTCGCTTTGAAGATAGTATCACAGTATTCATATCGATACGTGCTGCTGCTGCCACTTACTGGCAGGCAAGCCAGCAAATTGGTGACGCCAGAAAATCGGATAATAAACGAGATGCCATAACCGCAATGACAAGATGCCAAGCAATAAATGGCATGAATACGAGCCGCGCACGGCTCAATTGAGAGGTACAAGACAGCTTTAAAAAAATTACCTAGGACCGTTACTGAATGGCGGCCATTTTTATTTGTAAGTGCAAGACGATTTTGCAGTTGTGAGACGTTAGCGATGATTTGAAGATCTCTAATGGGATTAAGTTACAACCTTTCAATTGGTATGCTTGCTTTTAGAAAAGTCTCCTTTACAACATTATCCATTACACAAAATACCCTAAATTCAATTTATATTGTATAAACTTATCTGATGTTTTGTTTTCTTTACTGACAGCAGGATTTCTGAAAAACGAATCCCATTTTCTTGCGTGAGATAGCACCTCACTTCGTTTTTTCTTCTTTTTTTCTGCTATTGTGTCGCCCTACTACTCCGATTTTGACCATCCATTACTATAGAAGTTATTAAACACATTTAAATACACAACAGATATCAATACAACAGAAAGCAATGATACGCCATGTAACTCTGTCACGCCCTAATAATAAATGGCGACGGGAGAGGGTCGGCTGCGTGGGCATCATGTCTGAGGGCTTTAGTGTGAAACTATTTCCTGTCAGCCGGTGTTGATATCTTAGCCGATTTCCGGCAGATGCTCGCCCATTTAAGGAATACAAATCCGTAAAATGTTTTTGTTAGTCGACAGCGGAAATTCTGGCAGTTTTCTTGTATTTCTACAAATACAATTAAATAATTTAATTTAACTTACTTGTTGCACATTGTTATTAAAATGCTTACGTTCAAGAAAGAAGTTCCAATAAGTCAATAATGGTATTAATATTTTGAGTGGACCTTTAGAACAGATAGTTTAATACAATGTTTGAGTCACTATTCTGATATTTTCCGCTAACTGCATGACGTCTGGTGCAATAGGGCTGCAGCGCGACAACAGTGGTTTCTCGAATAACTATCGCACTTTATAGGCGCAGCCAGGATTTCATTGTGGCACGGTTTTTCAACAAATTGGCATTGTGATAACGTTGACTTGTAATAGAACACAAAAAGACATAAGTACTGTATGTATTACATCTTAATCTGAACATTTCATTCCAAAGAACTGCTTTCTAAATAGCCAGAGTAGTATGAATGCAACATTAAGGAGCTTCCTAAGAATTTCTTCCTAAGAAAAGAAAAGCCCTCCCAAAATTTGACGCCTCCCAGACAACCAGCAGCTACTCTCCGTACAAGGACTTGAGGCCATCCTCCTATGTGGAATACATTAAATTTATTCACAATTTCGAATATGGACAACCATCAACTGAAGAATGGAATGACTACAGTAAAAATATATGCCGGATCGGCAATGGAACCCGGATTTCCAGATGGTCGTATTACCATTTCACTGACCAGGCACGACTCTCGTTCAGTCCCAAAGTTCCACATGTCATCAACAATACGTCTACAACCCGTACTCCTGCATTCATTTAAGTCAGACATTTTACATGAAAGTTGTTTGTCTGGTGTCGGTGGATTAATACGATTTGCAGTGTCTATGTTGTTCTCAGTTACGATGGAAAGTTCCTTCCGACGTGTATGGATGTCTAAACGAACTTCGCATCGTAATTCACAATAACACAGATAACACAGGCACAGCAGTGCTATATATATATATATATATATATATATATATATATATATATATATATATACTCCTGGAAATGGAAAAAAGAACACATTGACACCGGTGTGTCAGACCCACCATACTTGCTCCGGACACTGCGAGAGGGCTGTACAAGCAATGATCACACGCACGGCACAGCGGACACACCAGGAACCGCGGTGTTGGCCGTCGAATGGCGCTAGCTGCGCAGCATTTGTGCACCGCCGCCGTCAGTGTCAGCCAGTTTGCCGTGGCATACGGAGCTCCATCGCAGTCTTTAACACTGGTAGCATGCCGCGACAGCGTGGACGTGAACCGTATGTGCAATTGACGGACTTTGAGCGAGGGCGTATAGTGGGCATGCGGGAGGCCGGGTGGACGTACCGCCGAAGTGCGCAACACGTGGGGCTTGAGGTCTCCGCAGTACATCGATGTTGTCGCCAGTGGTCCGCGGAAGGTGCACGTGCCCGTCGACCTGGGACCGGACCGCAGCGACGCACGGATGCACGCCAAGACCGTAGGATCCTACGCAGTGCCGTAGGGGACCGCACCGCCACTTCCCAGCAAATTAGGGACACTGTTGCTCCTGGGGTATCGGCGAGGACCATTCGCAACCGTCTCCATGAAGCTGGGCTACGGTCCCACACACCGTTAGGCCGTCTTCCGCTCACGCCCCAACATCGTGCAGCCCGCCTCCAGTGGTGTCGCGACAGGCGTGAATGGAGGGCAGAGCGATGAGAGTCGCTTCTGCCTTGGTGCCAATGGTGGTCGTATGCGTGTTTGGCGCCGTGCAGGTGAGCGCCACAATCAGGACTGCATACGACCGAGGCACACAGGGCCAACACCCGGCATCTTGGTGTGGGGAGCGATCTCCTACACTGGCTGTACACCACTGGTGATCGTCGAGGGGACACTGAATAGTGCACAGTACATCCAAACCGTCATCGAACCCATCGTTCTACCATTCCTAGACCGGCAAGGGAACTTGCTGTTCCAACAGGACAATGCACGTCCGCATGTATCCCGTGCCACCCACCGTGCTCTGGAAGGTGTAAGTCAACTACCCTGGCCAGCACGATCTCCGGATCTGTCCCCCATTGAGCATGTTTGGGACTGGATGAAGCGTCGTCTCACGCAGTCTGCACGTCCAGCACGAACGATGGTCCAACTGAGGCGCCAGGTGGAAATGGCATGGCAAGCCGTTCCACAGGACTACATCCAGCATCTCTACGATCGTCTCCATGGGAGAATAGCAGCCTGCATTGCTGCGAAACGTGGATATACACTGTACTAGTGCCGACATTGTGCATGCTCTGTTGCCTGTGTCTATGTGCCTGTGGTTCTGTCAGTGTGATCATGTGATGTATCTGACCCCAGGACTGTGTCAATAAAGTTTCCCCTTCCTGGGACAATGAATTCACGGTGTTCTTATTTCAATTTCCAGGAGTGTATATATATACACACCTGTGGATATGAGATTGATCAATATTGGTTGGTCTAGTCCGTAGATCCCTTCCTATGGGCTTAGATGCAGTTAATGAAAAAGTGTCACGTAACGGCTAATGAACAGAAAAATAGGTGGTCTAGCAAATATTAGGCGTGGATGCTGTGCCTCAAATGTAAACGAGCAGGTTGTTTAGCTATGAAATGGAACAGTCGTCCATGTTAATCCCTGTTTATTAAAAATATGTGTAATAAATTATTACAGTATCAATTGGTTATTAAGAAACGCAGAAAGTAACAAAACTATCAGTTGTTATCATAAGTCAGTACAACTCTAATATGTGAATACCTCCGTAATTACTACATAATTCAGGATGAGTGAGCAGGACTGTAATCTACACATGGTTTATGAAGAAGTAAATCCGCAGTGATCACACAGTGATTGCATGTATTCGCGAAAAGAGTGAATGAACTACGCAAGCAACTAAGATTTACAAGATTATTCATAATGATCTTAGAGACGATTGTTCAATAATGTGATTCTGAAATATGGCTAATCGTAACTACATAGCGATAAATGCATGTGAATCCTCGCACCCTGCTTGCCAACGCTGTGATCTGTCACGATATTCAGCTCTCACAAGAGTTCAGCGTTTACCAAGGCTCATTGAAAGTGCTGTGTTAACAGTGATGACAAGGAAAATATTAGCTGTTAATGATTCATCACGTACATCACGAAAGCGACAGAAAATGAGCGACCGGGAGGAGCAGAGATCAACCTTCTGTGAGATGTGTCCATTTTTGAAGAATGCATATAGAATCATATTGTTGTAACCGGGCGATGAGAACTGATGGCATGTGATGGCATGCAACTGAATGCTTATCGTGAACCTGGATATCCTTTAAGGCGTAGCTGCAGATAGTGAGATATATGTTTTATAGGCGCCGAGAAAACTAACATCTAGAGGTTGAATTTGTCCAGTGGTTCCAGGTTGTATGATGTGCAATGTTATACACATTCCAGGAGGGAAATTTTGCTCTAAATGTCCATGATTTTAACACACAGACCATAAATAGAGCAATCACAACTCAGCCCAAAGGCAGTGGTTATACCATAGATGCAGTTCTCTTGTTTCCATTTTCCCACTCTTGATTTCTGTGACGTAAATACTCCTTACTGAACTTGCTTGATCCGGCGCACGAGAAAGAATCGTAGGGAACAGGGCACCTCCAACTTCTCGCACCACAACAAATAACTTTCCAGACAATTTACAGTCCAGATTAACAGTTTGCATAACTGTATACGAAGGCGTTAAGTCATTGACGTTAGCTGATCTTGATACAACTTTCTTGGTACCCCAAATTTCCAGGGTTCCTTTCGCATGCGTTACCTCTTCAAATCCTGAGTGGTAGAAACTGAAAACAATTTCCCTACTGAACGGTGGGTTAAGTTTGTTTAACTTATCTACAAATTCCGCCGTTTGCTGTGCTTCGTCAAGCTGATCTTTAGTTTTAAATTTCTTTATGTTACGTCTTCCAGAGCTATAGCGCTCTTTTAAGTCATGCATTCATCCATTGCAACCCTTGAAATCGCTTTAATCTATGTCGCGCGCAATTTGAGTGCGTAACACAATAGGTCACTACCATGTACATCTCGTAAATGGTATCGAGCATCGTTAAAATGAGCAAACATCAGTTTTTGTAACAAGTATACCTTGTCCCCCCATGAATATCCGTAGTTTTTCTAATGCTCTGCACTGTCACATTGGCGCGGCCTTATTCGAAATCTGGTCATAATTGCTTTTTTCACTATGCTGCGGATGATCTTCGATGTACGTAATTATGTTTAGTAGTAGTAGTATAATGGCGTTTGTAGCACATTTTTGATATCAAACTGATATACAAATTAATTAAACTGATCAATTAACCATCCCCACCCCCCGCCCCTGACCAGGCCCACCGCCGCCCCAGGATGACGTCACATTTTTCCCACGTGCGCGTGTTCTCCAGCCTTCTCCTCTCCCCCTTCCCCCCCCCCCATCCCCTAACCACCCCAAATGTAAGATATTTTCTCCGTCCCACGGATGTGCTGACATCCCTCCCCACCTCTCGCCTGGGAATTGACGGGAAATTAAAAATGGAGAATTGAACCCCTGTCTTCCTGGGGCGAAAGCCCAATTGCACCCCCCTAACACAATTAAATTACCAGAGGGGTCTTGAAATTGGTAGTAGCCAATAGGAACGCAGCATCCGATCACAACAGGTATATGAAGCGGGTCCAGCAGCTCTGCAGCTTCAGTTGCAGTCAGTGACCCTGAATGAAGCGCCAGTCGCGATCATCCAACGCCGTCCAGCCACAGCAACGGAATACGAAGAAGCCGCGGAAGTACCCCATGCTTAATCACTACGTTTTCTGTCGTGAGAGGGTCCTTGTGCTTCTATCGTCGCTTGTAACGGTTATTCTTCTTTGCTTATGAGGGGATGCGATGTTCTGCAGCCTGTCGGGGTCTGCAACAGCAACGTGTCCCAGCCCGTCGGGACCCGTAGCAGCGGCAGTATCCTGGGACCCTGTCGCGCGCCTGGTCAACTTGACGGAGCTGGACAATCAGCTGTTATTGTCGGTTGAAGATACCCAACCAGCCCCTGACTTGGTGAAGTGCACCGGGGGTCCTAATCAGCATGACGCCGGTCGGTACTGGCCTCCATCATACGCGCCATCACAGAATATTCCAGTGATATTGCATGGACAGAGTGAGGTTGTAGTGGATGAGAAGATACCAATTAAGCCCTGTGCACCACTACTCTCCTCTTCAGTGTATAATTTAACTACTAGTGTTTCGAAAAGCGTACATATTGGAAGCAACCACAGACAGAGAGTGGCGTACTGTGATAGAGATCGAGAATGCAGCTAAAGATATTAACGTGCGGTTTGCGGAGGTGGACTGGGATGAACTCTGTCGTGAAAATGCGTATATCATGCGGCAGTTGACTGCCGAGTACCACCCGAGCCGTCCTCCTCCGGACAAACACTATGCTGCTCTAACTCTCTCCTTTACAACAGTGTACAATGACTCCGCACTCCGTGTGAAATTAGGTGACACATCCGTTTACCTACAGCACTCCACCGTTACAACGTTTTTCGATCTACTGTTCATTGTGTTGGAAAGACTGAACAGATAGGTGTCTTGTGTTAAAGCTGTGTATAGAGATATTGCAGAGTATCTAAGAATGAACAGTGTGCATGTAGACGACTTCTAACTGTGGGTCAGTATGGTGCCGGTGGAAACTAATGTACTGCCAATAAGTTTGAGAGAAATACATGCTGAATTCTGTGCTTACAAGAAGCCTTTACTTTCTATTTCTGTACTGGCGCTAAGATAAAGAAAGAACCAGTTGATGTAGTGCATCCCGTGTATGGTTACTGAATAAAAACAATGTATGTGTTTTTTATTTCCTACATCTTATTATATTGCAAGTACTAAAGCTACTGCCTAGTATTTTCACTGGAAACATGCAACAGCAGAAAATTATGTCATTTAACTAAGTTCTCCGTAAAAGGCCGTTACACGCCAGTACCTGAAATGGTCGGTATCATGGAAAGGGCATAGCGTTAATTATTTTCTATAAAAACCCTACCTATCTGACATAGTAGGTACCATGGCAGGGTGGGTGGTGAGCACCAAGACTTTGTTGTAAGCGACTGGAGCTGTTACGGGGTACAAGAAGACCGGAAGAAGAACAATGGCACACTACTTCTCGACAACATACGTGCAGTAATTGTAGGTCCGTCCAACTGCGGCAAGACAAGTGTTCTCATGTCGCTGCTAACACATCCGGATGGAGTCCGCTTTGAGCATGTATGTGTGTTTTCAAAAACACTGTTTCAGCCCAAATACCAACTATTACAGGAGTTTCTGCAGGGTGTAGATGGTGTGACATATACGACATTCAGTGAGAGCTGCAATATCCCTCCACCGGAAAAAGTAACGCCAAACGCAGTGTTCACATTTGATGATGTTGCTGCGGAAAACCAAGATCAAATTAGGCGATATTTCTGTTTCGGTCGCCATATAGCTGTTGATGTATTTTATCTGAGTCAGACATATTCCAGAATCCCAAAGCAGCTAGGGCAATCATAGTTATAGCATTGAAACAGGACAATCTGAATTTAAAGAACATTTACCAGGGTCATGTAGGAACCGAAATGTCGTTCAATGATTCTGTAAAGATGTGTACAAATTGTTGGAATCAATCAGAGTATGGGATTCTCGTTATAGATAAAACAAGAAAAGTGGATGATGTCATGCGCAGACGGAACTTCCAGGAGTTCCTACATATATATCGCCAAGGGAAGAAGTGAGTACATCACTATACGCATCACCATGGATAAATTCGCTTGTACGTGGACGCGAAAATTCAAACTCTCGAACATAAAGTTGGAGGTATATGCATGGAACTAGAGACGTATTTTCAAACCCTTCTGAGACTCAACAGTACACTGAATGATCGGGTTACTGTAATCGAGAAGAAAGTAAACAGTGTAACTGAAGGGGGGAAAGCTTTCATTGAGAACGGGACATTGTACGAACAGGTTAACGCAATTAAAAAGATAAGAGGCAATTTAACTCAAGGAAAAATAGCTATTACCGACAAGGATGAGCAGTATAAGAAGAAGAAGAGCGGATATGTAAAACATCACGCTGCACAGAAGTCCGATTAGTATACACCGATATGTCGACTAAAAGTCATCGAGGCCCGGAAGTCCGTTCGCGAGAAGTCACGGTTCCTGAGGTTAGGGCAGTTGAAGCGGGAGCAGACACTGCGAGAAACCTTTAAAAAAGTTACTGAATGTCTCGATGGACTCTCAGCGAAATTCCGCAACGACGACGATGATGCTATTGCCGATTCCATTAACCGCAGCAGCGACGCTAAGATAGACAAAACTTTCGGTGTAACTGGTGAGAAACCATACAAGTTGGGCACACAGCCTATATCTTTAAATGAAAAATCGATACAGGTCGGCGATAAACATTTTCAAAGAACACCTGGTCTACTGAACCTTATTTTCCTAAGACCCACAAAAACAGTAAATTATTCGTCTAAAGATCTGAAATTGTATAGAGATACATTGCATTTAACTGAGCTGCATAAGAATGCAAAAAGTCGAAGCAAAGTGAAATACAAATCCATTATACGACCTGTTTCGAATGGTGAAAAAAATAGCAGTGCTAATGGTATTGGCATTCAGCATAAAAGAGAGAGCAATCGACTCCCGCAGTATATATATTACGACGACCCCAATGAGCTGATGGACCAGCTACGACTGCTCATGGTATCAGCTGTCGCTTGCAATTGTTTCAACAATTTCTGAGCTTAGAGAGAGAGTCATCATCGAATAAGTATGGAGACTGTAGTTCGAAAACCTTACAAGCCAGCAATCAAAACATATCCTCGGAGATACGTTATGATTAACGGTTTGGACGACCTGTGGAACTCGGATCTTGTCGCCGTGAGAGAATATTCACGTGTGAATAACCGATTCAAATATGTTTTAATGGTCATTGACACTTATTCTAAATATGCATGGGCATTACCTGTGAAAGGGAAAGCAGGGGAGGAAGTCGCGCATGTGTTTGATGGATTGCTGCAGACGGGGACGAATCGAAGCCCAGACAACCTTCAGACAGATCAAGACGGTGAGTTTTACAATAAATATTTCGAGGCTGTGATGGAGCGGTGTGGAATAAATCACTACTCGACATTCACCCATGTGAAGGCGGGTATCGTGGAACGTCTGAACAGAACAGTGAAAACCCAGATGGGGATGCAATTCAATCTTTGTGGTTCACACAGATGGATCAATATCCTACCGCAAATAATTGCACAGTATAAACGAACCAAATATCGCACAATAATAATGAGGGCAAGCGATGTTCGTGATAATAAACTTCTAGATATAGTATACAATCGTATTAAAATGGTAGATTCGAGCAAACAGTATTATAATTTAGTTGATTTAGTATGTATTTCAAAACACAAGACAACGTTTGATAAACTATACATGCCAAACATATTCACAGTTTCCAAAGTGCAAAGAAAGAGTCCTGGAACCTACCTCTTAAAGGACAGCAGCGGCTCGAAAATAACAGGATGCTCTTACACGCAAGAGTTACAACAGAGCTCGGAACCAGATGTGTATCTCATAGAGAGGGTGATACGGCGTCGAGGGAATAGAGCATTGGTTAAATGGCTTGGTTTTCCCGCATCAGATAACGACGTTCGACGCTGACGATTTGCTATATCGCAGGCCACAGGCACTTCAGTAGCATAACATGCGTGACAGGAGACGCATTAGAGGAGGAGACGGTATTCTTGACAAACTACGAGTCCAATTACACATTCCTGGATATAACTTCTGTGGACCCGGAACAAAACTTCAAAAATGACTGGCACGCGGTGGTAAGGGAATATATCTACTCGACGAAGCGTGTATGGAACACGCCATCGCATACGCAGCAAATAAAAATTTTCACATCGCCGATCGAATTGTAGCTGATAAGGCTAAGGCAATACGTGCGAGAAAGGATATTCGTATAAGTCAACGCATTGCAGCATTTGTAGTTGAAAAAACTATGTGTGGTAAAGTTAAGTTGTGTTTGGGTGTGAAGACCAGTTATGAGCGCTGCACGAGGGCTCTAGGGAAAAAGATGAAAACCAAAGAGTGCATGACGAACTGTATCATGATAGTGTTGTATGTAGCTAAAAGCGCCCTGAAGCACAAAGCAGGGAGAAAAAAGATCGATTAAACCACCCATGGTTCTACCAATTCCCAAGACGTCGGGTGGAATCATTCCCTTCCTTATTCCTGCCTTAGCCGGTCTGTCAGCGGTGGGTTCGCTGCCTGGGGGTGCTGCGGCAATCGCCAGGTTAGTCCACAATGCATAAGGTTCTCAGGAGGAACTGCAGGAGGCACGAAGACATAACCGCATAATGGAGGCAGCAGCCATCCGAGAAGGACTATACTTGAAACCATACAAGAAAGGACTAGGTCTTTTCGTAAACAAAAAAAGCCCCCTAGGAGTCCTACCAGAAAGGGCGCTCATAAATACAAAAAAAAAAAAAAAAATGGCTCTGAGCACTATGGGACTTAACTTCTGAGGTCATCAGTCCCCTAGAACTTAGAACTACTTAAACCTAACTAACCTAAGGACATCACACACATCCATGCCCGAGGCAGGATTAGAACCAGCGACCGTAGCAGTCACGCGGTTCCAAACTGAAGCGCTTAGAACCGCACGGCCACACCGGCCGTGTCTTACAAAAACAGATCTGCTTAAGTTTGTTACGAAGAACTTCAACATTCCGAGATTCCTAGGTATGTTTATGCAGAATACATCACCGAAGACTATGTGGAAATCAGGAGAATGAGGAATGGTGAATCTGAATGTAGCATGAGGACCTGGAACTCACTGGGTAGCAAATGTTGGAAAAAGAAATACAAATAACTCCTACTATTTCGACTCATTCGACGACCTGCAACCTCCAGAAGAATTTAGAGATACTTCACAGGCAGAAGTTATGTGTTCTTAATTTTCGACGCTACCAAGACTTTGATACATTTCTGTGTGGTCATCTATGCATCATGTTCATTCTGACTTTTACCAATGATAGGTAAGGCCAGGTATTTACACCCATTCACAAGCCAACGTTTAGATGCAATGTCGTACACTCTGGCATTAAAAGAACGATCGTCTGTACTACGTGCGAATTACTGCTCACCAATTGATTTAAGCGCTGGATATTGTAGCATCGCCCTGGTACGACTGGAGATACATAAAACCATCCCAAATATTACAGAGGCTAACAATAAACTGCATCTGGAAAGTAATGGTGAAGAAGAAGTCGTAGAAATTGAACCTGGTGCATACGACATTTACGATTTAAACGAAGTCTTAAAACAGTCTGGAAAATGGATTGAGCTCAGTGCAAACACCAGTAGACTTAAATCTGATATAAGGACGGTGAATGCTGCCGGCCGGAGTGGCCGTGCGCTTCTAAGCGCTACAGTCTGGAACCGAGCGACCGCTACGGCCGCAGGTTCGACTCCTGCCTCGGGCATGGATGTGTGTGATGTCCTTAGGTTAGTTAGGTTCAATTAGTTCTACGTTCTAGGCGACTGATGAGCTCAAAAGTTAAGTCGCATGGTGCTCAGACCCATTTGAACCATTTTGAACGGTGAATGCTTCGATTTACGTTAAGCAGAAAGGTTCAATGGGTCCACTACTGGGTTTCACAAAGGGACAGAGTTTGAAGACGGATCCCAATAAATTTTACAAATTTGATCAGACAGTGGATATTCTTCCTGTCAATATCATCCGTCTTGAGTGTAACATTGCAACGAACTCATATCTCATCGATAGATTCGTTCATTCAATTTACGGATTCTTCCCATCAGTAGGAACGGGGTACAAGATTGTAGAGACTCCTATCACCGCTGTATACCTTCCAGTGACAATTCAGACATTGGACTATCTGGAGCTGCGTATTGTGGATCAGAATAACGAAGTTGTTTACTTTCGTGGTGAGGAAGTCATTGTACGACTACATCTACGACAAGATGGGCATGAGGTATAAAACCAGAGCACGCAGCGGACAGTATAGCACTTCGCAGCAGAACCGCAAGGAGATAACACGGGCGAATTACAGGTTTCTTAAATTAGTAGACTTGAAACCTCGCAATGACGTCGTCGCTCAATATATCTCACCCAGTGGAATATGATGAGCGAAACATACGCCAGGAATACTTGTTGCATAAGCCTTAAGTTTCAACGACATTCAACAAAAACGATGAAATTAGGATTGTCAACCAACATCAAAACGCTTTAACTCTTCCATGCAAGAGTTTCACATATTTGGACGGATCCCTTAAGAAAAAGGATGGTAGTCATAGAGAGCGATCAAGGCTTACACGTAATACTTTGGCATTCCTGTTCCAGGAAATACGTTATGAACATAAGAGGTAGAGATTGATCGTACACGTAATGTCGACATAGCATCAACCCTTAAAACTTATGTCTCATCTTCACCCTCATATTTGAAAGTCTTAGAAAATACAGGATGTTTCATGGACGAGCCTGTGGGCAGAACAGCAGCAGGGTATCGCCGATTTATTTATTTATTTATTTATTTATTGTTCCGTGGGACCACATTTAGGAGAAGTCTCCATGGTCATGGAACGAGTCAATACATGAAATTATAACACGATTGTAGAAACAGATAAAATGAAATATAAGAAACATGTTCAGGCGACAAGTCGTTAGTTTAAATAAAGAAAATCAAGAATGTAACACTGGAATTTGCTTAATTTTTTATCTCTTCCAGGAGCTCCTCGACAGAATAGAAGGGGTGAGCCATGAGGAAACTCTTCAGTTTAGACTTAAAAGTGTTTGGGCTACTGCTAAGATTTTTGAGTTCTTGTGGTAGCTTATTGAAAATGGATGCAGCAGAATACTGCACTCCTTTCTGCACAAGAGTCAAGAAAGTGCATTCCACATGCAGATTTGATTTCTGCCTAGTATTAACTGAGTGAAAGCTGCTAACTCTTGGGAATAAGCTAATTTTGCTAACAACAAACGACATTAAAGAAAATACCTACTGTGAGGGCAATGTCAAAATTCCCAGACTATTGAATAGGGGTCGACAAGAGGTTTTCGAACTTACACCATTCATAGCTCGAACAGTCCGTTTTTGAGCCAAAAATACCCTTTTTGAATCAGAAGAATTACCCCAAAAAATAATACCATATGACATAAGCGTATGAAAATATGCGAAGTATACTACTTTTCGTGTTGAAATGTCACTTATTTCAGATACTGTTGTAATGGTAAATAAAGCGGCATTTAGTTTCTGAACAAGATCCTGAACATGGGCTTTCCACAACAGCTTACTATCTATCCGTACGCCTAGGAACTTGAACTGTTCCGTCTCGCTTATAACATGCCCATTCTGTCTGATTAAAATGTCAGTTCTTGTTGAATTGTGGGTTAGACACTGTAAAAACTGAGTCTTACTGTGATTTAGCATCAAATTATTTTCCACAAGCCACGAACTTATATCATGAACTACATTATTTGATAATGTTTCAATATTACACACAAGATCGTTCACTACCAAGGTGGTGTCATCAGCAAACAGAAATATTTTTGAATCACCTGTAATACTAGAAGGCATATCATTTACATAAATAAGGAACAGCAGTGGCCCCAGCACCGACCCTTGGGGAACGCCCCATTTAACAGTGCCCCATTGGGACTGAACATCATTACCACTCACAATATTGCGGAGGATTACCTTCTGCTTTTTGTTCTTAAAGTAGGAGGCGAACCAATTGTAAGCTGCTCCCCTTACTCCATAATGTTCCAACTTCTGCAGTAATATTTTGTGGTCAACACAGTCAAAAGCCTTCGTTAAATCAAAGAAAACTCCTAACGTTCGCAACCTTTTATTTAATCCGTCCAAAACCTCACAGAGAAAGAAGACTATAGCATTTTCAGTTGTTAAGCCATTTCTAAAACCAAACTGTACATTTGACAGCAAATTATGTGAATTTAAATGCTGCAGTAACCTTGTATATACAACCCTCTCGATAACTTTAGCAAACACCGATGGCATAGAAATAGGTCTATAATTGTCAACATTATCCCTGTCTCCCTTTTTATAAAGTGGCTTCACTACCGAGTACTTTAATCAGTCAGGAAACCGACCACTCCTAAAGGAAAAGTTACAGATATGGCTGAGTACTGAGCTAACATACGTGGAACAATACTTCAGTATTCTGCTAGATACCCCGTCATATCCATGAGAGTTCTTGGTCTTTAGTGATTTAATTATTAACTCAATCTCCCTCTTGTCAGTATCATGGAGGAGCATTTCAGGCAACAGTCTCGGAACACTTTTTTCTAAGAGCGCTATATGATTCCCTGTTGGGACTAGGTTTCTATTTAGTTCACCTGCTATATTCAGAAAGTGATTACTAAGTACTGTACATATATGCGACTTATCAGTAACACGGACATCCCCACTACGCACTGATTCTATATTCTCGACTGGTCTCTGCAGACCAGCCACTTCCTTTACGACTGACCATATGGTTTTAATTTTATCCTGAGACTTAGCTATTCTATCTGCATACCACATACTTTTTGCCTTCCTAATAACTTTTTTAAGCACCTTACAATACTGTTTGTAATGGGCTGCTGCATTTAGATTTTGACTGTTTCTAACGTTTTGATATAATTGCCACTTTGTTCTACAAGATATTCTTATCCCTTTAGTGAGCCACCCAGGCTGCCTGTTTGTGCTAGTACCCTGTTTTGAACGTTCTAACGGAAAGAAACTTTCAAAGAGCACGAGAAAAGTCTTGAGGAAAGCATTATATTTATCGTCTACTGTATCAGCACTATAAACATTTTGCCACTCTTGTTCCTTGATAAGGTTTACAAAAGTCTGTACAGCAACTGGATCAGCTTTCCTAAAAAGTTGGCAACTATATTTAACATGTGTTGCAGCACAAAAATCTTTTAGACTTAAAATTTGTGCATCATGATCTGAAAGGCCATTCACCTTTTTGCTAACAGAATGCCCTTCTAATAATGACGAATGAACAAAAATATTGTCTATGGTTGTTCTACTATTCCCTTGCACTCTCGTTGGAAAGAATACGGTTTGCATAAGATTATATGAATTAAGGAGGTCTACCAGCATCCTTTTCCTTGCACAATCACTTATACAATTAATATTGAAGTCACCACATATAACTAACTTTTTGTATTTCCTATAAAGTGAACCAAGAACCTCCTCTAGCTTTAGCAAAAATGTTGTGAAGTAGGAGTCTGGGGATCTATAAATAACAACAGTAAGAAGTTTAGCTCCACTAAATTTAACCACACCTGCACAACATTCAAACACCTTTTCAGTGCAGTACTTTGAAACATCAATTGACTCAAATGGGATACCGTTTTTCACATACATGGCTACTCCCCCACACCGCAAAGAGCTCCCCGAAAAGCTGCCAGCCAACCTGTATCCTGGTAAAGGAAGCCCCTGAATCATCTCCTTATTTAAGAAGTGTTCAGATATACCAATAATTTCAGAGTCAACATCTATAAGCAGTTCACTAACTTTATCTCTAATACCTTGTATATTTTGATGAAATATACTAATTCCCTCATTAATCGGATACCCAAGCTTTGTAGAAAGTGGTTTATTTGTTAGAGAGACTTTCCTTAAGCAGGAATACCTATCAGCTGACTTCAATCTAAAAAAGGTACAGCTCTAACACCCACAACTACCGGAATTTTCCCATGAGTGATCCCACCACCCCCACCTATGCTGTCACCTATAAGTTTTGCCAACCTCCCCTTCCCATACCTGTTGAGGTGCAGGCCATGTCTAGTGAAACCCGTCCTACTGATAGACTCCACCGACACCACTGAAATGTGACTCATGCCTTCTGTCATCAGCGCACCCCCAAGTCTCATGTTATTACACCTGACGGCTGTATTAAGATGAGGCCGATCGTGACGCTGAAACAGTTAAACGAAATGCACATTCGTGTTGCCAGTCTGAGTGGCTATCTTTTCCAGGTCACCATCTATGTCATACTCCCCATCCCTATCAATACTATTAACAGCCCCACCCACAATCACTACCTGATCCTCTTTAGTAAAATCCCTACATAACCCCCCTATGTTAAAAGTCACCTGAGCCAATCCTGCATTAGGCTTCACAATGCTGGTGACCTGGTACCCACTCCCCAAAATTTCCTGCAACTGCTGGCCTACACCTCTACCATGAGAACTACCTAACAGCAGAACCTTCTTCTTTCTCTTAGACTTTGCAACTGTCCTAGCCACCGTAACTGCTGAGGTCTGCTGCATACTTCCTACATCTACAGCTACTAGAGATTCCTCTCCACTAGACTCTGACAGTTGGTCATATCTATTACAAACACCAATAGTAAAAGCATCTGAAAATCTCCTTCTCCTAGCAGATCTCTTGCCAACAGCCAGCTCCCATGCCCCAACCCCATTCTCCCTCCTCATCCTATCTAGCTCCTCCTGTGCGTTTTTCAACTGCACCTGAAGGGCACAGATCTTACGCTCGTGCTCCTCTATCAACTTACTCTTGCTACATAACCTGCAGTTCCAGGAGAGGATCTCACCAGAATGCCCACTGGCTTCCCCACTGCATTCCCCCCCAGTGAAAATACTTCGAACAAGTCTCACACCGCAATCCACTACTCACGAACCTACGGCAAAGCCCACACTTCTCACTCATGGTAAAATTCTACAATTATTGAAACAAGAAAACAACTTTATCTAAGTTCCGCTACTACAATAAGAAGATGTTAAAAACTGACTACAATTATCACAAACTTACTCTACAAGGGAAGTAATTACTATTATTGACAGTATTAATCAACAACAAATGAGAATATAACAAAATACTAACACAGAAAGAAAATCAAACGTCTAATGACAGTAACGAAACTGAAAGCAGTTCGCAAAAATTTCTTCTGAAGTTATTTCACTGGAAAACACCAATGACACCGCTTGAAGACTACTAAAGTTCCTAAATAAACTACTATACACAAACAATTAATTAGTACTTAGCTTTCGATGCGCCGCTACAGCTGCAACTGGTCAGCGCGGAATGTAAACACGGGTAAGAGGTTAAGTTGCTCGATACGAAACACTCACAAATATCAGGCCACAACACAAGAAATGCAGAGGTGAATGAAGAAACCACTAATAAGTCACTTATATAGTAAATATTATCACAAAAACAGTTAAAATATATATCTGAAACCTAAAAATAGATGAAAACTTAGAGAGCGATCTCACACGCAGTCACGCGCTTATGATGTCACACCAAAGATCTTACTGCATACATACCACTAAAACGCTTGTGGGGTACTTTGAGGACATGCAGGGAGTTATTATGAATGCTAAACAGGAGCTTATTCTGGTACGGAGCGCAACAAATAGCAGCTCATATATTCAAGGAGCTCAAAAGGAAAATCAGGTACTCATCAGTAAAGTTACATGGAAAATGCCGCACCTCACTGTGGCAGACGAGGAGCTTTTCAAGCTTTTAAAAGTTCTGAATACCGGTACATATCTGCCACTACCTTTCCGCTCATGGGAGATTTTTGAGTACCCGGTGCTGCCGACAGAGTGCAGACAAACATGGCCTATTAAAACCACAGTGCAGTTATAAACACCAAAATTCATCATACTTGCATTCCAGACCAGTAGAAGGGGGAATTTAGCAAATGATTCCACCGTATTTGACAACTGTAATTTAACTAATGCCAGAATCTACTTGAATTCCGAATCTTATCCGTACAGTGGGATCAGAATATATACAGTCTAGCATTCGACATGTATGCAAGATTCCGTGCTTTTTGCTATGAAGGTGTTGAAGAGGAACGATGTACACGCGGTCCACGGAAATTCAAGGAGCTGGCACCAATCATTGTGATAGACTGTTCTAAGCAGATAAGATAATGAGATTAGGACCGATAGATGTACGAATCGAATTTGAATCTTCATCAGATTTCAGAGAACACATGGCAGTGTATGCATCAGTTCTACATGACCGCGTGATTAACCATTGCCCACTTACTGGTGTTGTGCAGCGTGCTCTATAAATGACCAAGTGTTGTGGCATGCCCAGAGCATTTCACCATGACAACTTGGAGTGTGAACGTAGTTGTCGACTTTCAAGGTTTCTGTGATGATGAGTGTAGACCAGGGGTCTCCAAACTTACTAATCCGCGGGTTACATTGACTCCTCCACGAAGCCATAAGGGCCAAGATCTACCTAGTGGGATTAAAGCACCCTAACACTCCACGATCACCGTAATGTAAGGCTAAAGGAAAGCTGAAATCGCAAAAGTCTAAGGTTGTGGGAATAGCTAGCACTGAAACGAACTACGATTTTTATTTATTTACATAATTTTGATTGGTGGACGTACCTGACCGAAATTCTGGCGTATTTTATTCTGCCGAATTTCACCGACAAAAAAGTATGTCACTGCACATTCTTCACGAAATCCTGCAAAGTTGACGAAATCTCAAAATCATTGTTAGCAACACTATTACTGCAAGACGTAACAGAGGTACAGTATGTCAACGCACTGTTATTTCAAGCTGCGCAACAATAAGTTTAGTTATGTAGTCTTGTAGCGAGTAGCAGAACAAACGTCGTGGTGTATTTGTCGCGATAGGCCTTGGAGCTCAGTTGGCAGTATAGGTACCACCTCAAATATTTGGCGGGCCGGGTACCGGGGGTGGCCGACCAGCTAACGCGGGCCGGTTCGCCGGCCGTCGCGGGCCGGTTTCGGCCCGCGGGCCGTAGTTTGGTGACCTCTGGCGCAGACAATTCGTATTTGAAGATATTGCGCTCATAACATACACTGAAGATGCTGGTATATTAGAGACATTCTCAGCAGGAATTGCATCACCGAGGCCTATCAAGGATGTGAACTGTGCTAGAACACGGACGAGTGCAAAGTAGCGAACATGTTTCTTTCATGGTCTCAACTGGGACGATTCTGGTATACCTTATAAAGAAATTATGACATCACTTGAAATATTCGATCCCCCTGAGACCATCTACGTCAAAGGCGAGGAGAAACCGCATTGATGCAGTGAATCTTCATGTTTGCATCTATTCAAGACCTGGAATTCTAAAGGTGCCGGGCTATCCATAAGCTCAAGAAGAAGATGTTCGAAAATAGTGTTGTGTCGGCTTATGAAAATATAAAATTACTTTTATGTTTGATGAATTACATTAAATGAATTTTTTACCTCACGCACTGTGTTTTTCTTTCTTTCCGTCTAGCTCCTACTTAGATAGCACGGAGCTTTGCCCAGATTCTAAGTCTGTGGATTTGTTCAAGCATAGGAGATACAATTTTAGCCATGTTAGCTTTGGAGCTGGACACAATCACGTGCTGCCTGTTCTCAAATACTTATACGTGCAGCAAGGTAGGCGAAATCCCATGCAAACATTATATATGTTTTGTTTTCCTCCATCTTAAACGTCACCTCCCTCATGCTTTGAACTAATATCTTGTACACGTTGCAGAGCATTTATACTCACTTGTAAGTGTAGAGATTTGTGAAATAACATCAAAGACGTATGGTAACGAATAACAATTTTTTATTCACATCTAAACACTCACAGTAGTAATAGAGCCTTACATCCACAAGCATTTTACAGTACATCAAGTAATACTGCTTTTAAATACACAGTTTTTGTAACTGTTTCAAATTTTTTATTTAAAGTTCACAATTTAAAAAAATTATGGTACTGATTGAAATTTTTTTGTACTTATCATTGCAGTACTGGTTACAGCTACTGCAGAGCTATAGTTTCTCCTACACCAGTACTATTCCACTCAGAAAACTCAGGGTGGCTCTAAACATTTTCCACGCCAAGCGGCTGAAACAATTTAATACAATGGAGGGGATGGCCCTAACATGTTCATCCCAAACAGCTGCACTAAATTGAACTGGGTGGAACTCACACTTAAAACTAGTATTACTTGGATAACTAGCGGCATGTGAAAGTTAAAAAGTAAACTATTTTTTCCTTCATTTACATTTTTTGATGATTTTGGTTCAGTTTCTTAAATCTTTTGTATACATTGCACATTTTAATGTTTTTTGTAATTTTTTTCCCAGCACATACTGCTTATATAGTTCTGACGAGATTTTATGGTACTTATATATATATATATATATATATATATATATATATATATTTACACAGGTATCCACACTCAAACGCATTCACAAGCATACAACTAGACGCACATAAGCACTCACACATTCAGGCACGCCATACATCACACATACAATATTTAAACTGTGATAAAAGAGCCATACTATTAGGTACAAGCTCTCACTCAGCCCACTCACTCACTCACTCTCTCTCATTCAAACCATTGGAGTCCCCCACCACCTCTTGCACTTCAAGCAAATAGTGTGACTAAGGGAGTGTTTCGATCCCATCATTACAAATGGCTTTTTTATGGTTATGAGGTGACAGTCCGACTTTAGTTTTCAGCACAGTGTACACCTCGTCACCTCACGATCGAATACTAGTTGGCTGTACCAAATGTGGTGGTTGTGCGGAGCACTGTGAACGCCACCGTGCAGGCGCTGCCAGTAGTCTTCGACTGTGAGGATGCCTGATGCCGCACGTTGCTCACCCTTAGCCCACCTCTGAGAGGCTCCATCTATTGTACGATATGTACACATTTGGGATCTTAAACCCACAAACTCCACAATCGGCTACCCACCCGCCTCATCTTTCATAAAGCCCCGTTACCTTCTTGTTCTGAGGAATAATACCGTAAGGATTATTGACTGCATATCCCGATGTGTCGAATTCATTACTGTGACACCTAATTACTTCATATGGATCGCAGTTCTTCATCCAGTAGATGAAGCTATCTGTATTCATATAAAGTAATTTTGGCTTCACTAAGTGGGCTTTAGCAAACTCATAGTGGAATCGGTACATGTGGAGTTTGGAGATGTCCAGTATACATATACGAAATAGACTGGTTTCGTAAACTCTATTAAAACCTTCGACATCTCCACAGCAACAAATTTCTCAATGAAAATTGTGACCTGCTTAAAATTTGGTCTGGCGATGCAGTTTCTTACACCCCAAGGCCAATCCCATTCGGTCCTAATCAAAATATCGTGTTCATTTCTCACATAATGCATGGTTTTACCGAAAATATAATTATTTATTAATTTGTACAAGTCTTCTTCGAAATCACTAGTCGCGACCACCTCTTTTCGCTATTTAATTCAATATACTCCTTCAACCAGGGCGACTGATTGAAGGAAATAGCCTGGGTGATTCTACCTACCTCCATTCCTAAGCTGGGGCACTGCTGAAGATTACAATAATGAATTACATACCTCTGCTTGTGTCCAACAGTGGTCATCAGTTTAGGGATAGTGCTTCCTTGTGGAACTTGTTGCTCTGAACATAACGGCAAGTCGCTTGTCATTTCATGCAGACTAACAGGGCGTATGAGGTCTGCCTCCACCACATGCCCTACATCAGAATCAGCCGTCACCCCTAAATATTTTTCCACCTAATCCCTCTAATTCGTTTTCGGGCACCAACATTTTTCCATCTAATCCCTCTCGTTCGTTTTCGGGCACCCAATGAAACCTACCAACCGGCACTGGCGGCACCATGGCGTGCCCATATAAGTTATTCACATCCAAATATAGAATATAATTCGAACCGAGAGATGCATTAAACCCGGCACCCTTACGTGGGTTATTTGCTTTGGTGTGCCTATGGACACACTGGCAAAGTCCTCCACCGATCCCGCTCCCAGAGAAAAGAAGCATATCGGCACCAGTCTAAAGTTCGATGCTGTGCCTCGTTTTCTGGAGCACTGTGTCCCAAGACAACCCAGGTACCATATAACAAAAGGCGGGGTCCAGCGAGTATGTGGCCATACATACACTCCGGAACTTTTCAAAAACATCTGCAAACAAGCGCACGTCGGTGTCCATGTATAGTCTTGCGTATTCACCCAAATTTGGAATGTTTAATTCCCGCTAGACATTAACGGCATGTTCATAATCTGTACTAGTTATGGCATCGCCTGTGAGAGTACTGGTAAATGCAGAAATGTCGGGCAGCCTGGTATCGTCTAGTTTCACCTTACTGTCCAGAAACACACAACGGAAAACTCCTTTCCTAGTCACAAGCTGAAACTTGGGGAATGAAATATACTTCTAAACACTGTCAGGCAGGACACTGACCTGATTTTTCTCCCAACACAAATTAACCAATTGCTCAACTAGAAAGTGAGCTTCATACGCACCTAAGTTATGGAAGAAAACGTGTATGTGTCGTGGTAACTGCTACTTCAAATTGAATGCGTTGTGAACTGCACCACGGGTATTCCCTATAGTATGAAAATGATCTCTATCCAGAGTTTCAGCTTTTCTATCTAACAGCAGCCCACAAATATGACAACTAACCGCATCATTATACAATTTTTTATCCTCCTCCGATTCGGCCATTTGGATGTTGCTGCTGTAAAGCCTAACAACGTCCAATTACAGTTTTCCAATCTGAGTGAGCATCCAAACCGCAGGATTTTCGCGACATAAGATTCATAGCGGTTAAGAATTTAATCACATGAACATGTAATTTGGTACGACGCCGAATACGGTACGTGTTTTTGCGTGAAGGTGGTGGTACGTGAGTCTAAGGGGTTCCTTTCACAGCGTTTAATAGGGGTAAATATTCACGTACATATACTTGAATATTTCTGGTATCTCAATTGCAGATTTTGCTGTGATCATTTAACTTTAGGACTCTGTATCTCAGAATGAACAAAAATGGACTTTTAACACAATATATATATAAAATGTCAAAAGATATTTTTCTGTGACATAATTACACTTCAGCCACCATGGTTCAAATATTTTTACTTCACCTGTTCTGTGAAATCTCTATTACCGCCGAATTTAATTATTGTAGGTCAACAGGAAGTAGCCTATGTGTTTTGATGAGTGTGTATGCAAGCAGCAAAATGGGTGACGTAATTGGCTGTATCTTCTGATTGTGTTGAATTAGAAACTTACATTTTTTACAACGCCAAGGGACTATAGATGTCGGTAAATGACGTAAATTTGAACTACACCAAACTTTTCTAAAGGGAATGTGTCGTAACAGACTGATTGACAAACAAACACAAGGAAAAAACCACAAAAATATTTTTTCATGTGATTAATTGCGAATTAATCATTTTTGGATTCTTTTCCTTTAATTGTACTGCAAAACGTTGCTTCTTTCCAAATTTCACGATTTTGCCTCAACGGCAAACACGCTATAGGTTTCGATGAGTGAATTTTCGAGCATCAAAACACATGACATAAATGGCCGTATCTTTGGTAATTTAGATGGCTAAAAGTTATACGTCTCCAATGAACCATACACGTTAATATGTTAGACAAGATTTGCACTTGCTGAGTCTACCCCTTCCTGAAAGTTTTCTTAACAGTCGAACAGACAAACAGATAGGCAACAAAGTCATCATTTAAGGTTCAAATGGCTCTGAGCACTATGGGACTTAACATCTATGGTCATCAGTCCCCTAGAACTTAGAACTACGTAAACCTAACTAACTTAAGGACAGCACACAACACCCAGCCATCACGAGGCAGAGAACATCATTTAAGGGTCACGTTTTTACACACTGAGGAACGGAACCCAAAAAATGGCGACAATTAACATTATTTTGACGCACACATCAAGTCACGCCGCACTTTCAGTCCTGATCTACAGAAAATCATAACAGTGTTAAAATTCCAAGACTGCAGAAATACTGCAGTTGTGTTATAGGAATACCATCAGATCCTTATACGGAACAGACCAATTGTGTGTTGTTGCTACTCTTTTTCTAACCAGTCGGAGGATAGTATTTAAATTACGTAACACCCACTTGAAAGTAGTTCATCATTTCCTTAAAAGTCAAAGATACTCATTATTTCCCAGCAGAAAATGGTGTCAAGTTACATTATGTACAAGCAGACCAGTTGTGTGCAATATAATTCTACTACCCCTTGCTCCTCCCACCACAGTATTAAAAATCCAAGGTGATGGAAATACAATAATCGTGTGATTTGTACCCCCATGACCCCTGCGGTAAATGCTAACGGTTAACACTAAATGCATAATCGTAAACGCTAAATGCTAAATGGATAACACGTAACGGTAATTGCTAAATAAGAAACGCTAAACGGTAAAAAAACGTTGTGAAGTGTGACGATGAAAGTGATGAAAATGCAAATATTTATTTACTGGCATGAAATTTTATAATCCTTAATTTCACCATTCACTGCTGAAAGTTTCACATATTTCTATAAACTTCACCTTGATTCGTTCATAATTCACAATTTAGGGTTATGGCTGCCAGGGAGGGCATGAAACCCACTGTGAATTCTGTGAGTGTACTGTGAGGAGTCACTTTAGATCTGGAACGGTTGCTTCCAGATGCCATGAAACGCACAAAGTTCAGCAAACGGCAGGCGGTGGTTCGTGTCGGTACTGACAATGTGTGTTGCTTTGGCTCAGAATAGATTCTCTCTGGATTGAGGCTGCTATCTGAATGGGTAGGGGCTACCAGTCCTGGTTGCGAGGTGGAGGCAGAGCTCACCATTTTTAGCATGGTCGACTGGACCGATTGCTCAGCCTTGGTGGGAAGCCAAGTGGAGGATCTGAGACAGAGGCTCAAACGGTTCGACAACAGTGTAGGTTGCGGATTTCCCGACTTGCGCCATAGTGTGGTGAGGTTTCAGGTTCCACGAATAGATCAGGCATCGACTATACAGGAGGCCGATAAACGGATAGAGGGAGCTGTGTGGGATTGTCTAGACGGTTTTTAGGGTTAGGTGGTCTCAGGAAAGTACAGGAAGGATTTAAGTCTCAGTGGGTGCAGGACGAACTCATTAAGAGGGTAGGCAGACCACAAGCCAGTATTGTAGTTGTAAATTGTCGTTGATGTGTTGGGAAGGACCGGAGCCTCAACCGCTATTACAAAGCACTGAATCTAAAATCGTTAGATTGGAAACTGGCTAAACAGGAGATAACTTCTGCCGATATTTTACACAGCACTTGACCGTGTTCGGAAAGCATAGATTAAATACAATCCATGGGGGCGTGTTTGTTGCAGTTAGGAGTACTTTGCCGAGGAATTGATGTAGATATTCCTGTGTGTTAAGTATGAGTATAGGTTTTGCTTGACAATAGGAAAAGGATTAATAATTAATTTCTTTTACCGAACCAACGACTCGGATGATACAGTAGCTGTTCAACGAAAAGTACAACATAATGTCAAACACATACCCCATGTATAGTTTGTAGTGGCTTCACTCTAACCGCAATATGTTGCCAAAAATAGATGTTCATTGTCGGTGGTAGGATAAAACATCGACATAAATTTGACTACATGCTTACTGTGAAATTTATTTTGAGCAGTTAGTTCAGGAGCCCACACAAATGCAATGATTGACAAAACATAGGTGATTCCTTAGCAATAAGTAATCTGAGCAAATAGGGAGCGTTATGACCACTACAGGAATTAATAACTTCAAATTCGTTGTAGCGAGATTGGCCATTGCATGATCTGAATCCGGAAAAAAAACCTATAATATGTCTTTATAAGAAAGGTGGTTGAAAATTCGCTTAATGACTTCCTGAGAGACAGTCTCCACTTAACTATTTAAGTGTACATCAGTTGTGGGTAGAATAGAAGAAATGGTATTGGCAGCAACTGAAAGATTTATACCCAGTTCATTACTAGGAAACGGAAGTGACCACCATTGGTCCATACGCAGGTCAATACCTTGTTGCAAAAGCCACAAAAAAATTCATCCTAAATTTAAAAGAACGCAAAATCTCCACCATTAGCGATGTTACACTAAGTTTCGAAATTCAGCAAGGAGATATTTGCGAGAAGCTTTTAAGTACTTCCACAAACAAATTCTGTCTAGAAATCTGAAAGATACGATCTAGTCGTATAAAAAGTACATCAGCAGCATGACACTGCCAGTACCTTCACCGCGCCACAAAAGCACAGTTTTCTGAAATTTCTTCACCTAGGAATTTGAAGCGAATATTGCTGAACTCGGATAAGGAGCAGCTGCCAACATGAGTAACTTCGAAACAAATATCCTCGGTGTAGCGAAGCTGCTTAAACCAGTTAATAAGGGAAAGTCCTCCGGTCCAGATTGTATTACAAACAGTTTCCTTTCAGAGTGTGCTGATTACAATAGCCTTATACTTAGAACTGTTTAAAACAGCTCCCTCGACGAAACATCCGCACCAAAAGCCTGAAAAGCTGCTCAGGTCACGCCTCTGCTCAGGAAATAGGGATAATCTGCTGAAACACTGACCCACATCATTAGCGTCAATGTGCAGTAGGATTTTGAAACATAGAATGCGTGCAAACATTGTGAATTACCTCGAGGTTGTCGGCCTACTTACACACAATCAGCACGGATTCGAAAAATATCGGTCTCATGAAACAAAGCTAGATTTTAATTTGAACGAAATAAGTGCTATCGTCAGAGCATTCTTAACTGATTCCATTTTTCTAGATTTCCAGAAGGTTTTTGATACCTTCTGCACAAGAGGCGTCTAATGAAATTGGGTGCGTAAGGACTATCACTCCTCGGTTGTGTCTCTGGATTTGTGATATTGCTGTTTTAAAGGTCATAGAACTTAGTAATTGACGAAAATTCAAGGAGTAAAATAAAAGTCGTATCTGGTGTTGCCAAAATCTGTTATAGGCCCTCTTCTGCCCTAATCCATATCAACGATTTAGGAGACAATCTGAACAGCACTCTTACATAGTTTGTAAATGTTGTTGACATTTACCGTGTAGTAAAATCGTATGAAGGCAAAACAAATCATAAAATGACATAGATATGACACCTGTATGGCGCGAAAAGTGCCAGTTGTCTCTGCACAAGAGATAGGGTGAAATCACCTACTTGAGTACAAAAAAAGGTTATATTTCAATTTCCCAGTAAATCATATAAATTTAAAGGCTGTCGATACAAGTAAATATCTGGGAACTACAATCACGAACTATTTAATTGGAAGTGTTACATGTGTGGTGTCTCTTGTTTCGCAAATGTCCGAAAAGACAGATACAACACATACAATAGCAGTAAATACGCATTGACGGCGTTTTATGATATTTAGTGTGGATACACCATAGGTCTGACCTTTTGCGGAAATCATGCTAAACGTAGCGAGCAATGTGGAAGGTGGATAGGGGGCGCTACGGAGGGAGTGTCTGACAAGTTCGGAATTCTGATTGGATGGGAAGCGTGCTTGGATAGCCGAACTATCAGTCGTCTTCGGCAGGGCAGCAGTGCGGACCGCGCTCGGCCGCCCACGCCGCTGCGCGCACCGATTGTTTGTTTACTTCCCCGTCACCTCGCTTCTCAGTCGAACAAGCTATAACAGCCAACTCTTACAGGAAGAACACGTAAGTTCACCTTTTCAGATGAATACGCTCGACCCAAAGCACTGGCCGTCGAACGCTTCCTACGCTAAGATGTGAAGATCCCCTGTGACGATCTTATCGCCATAAACCTCTCGATAAATCAGCGGCGTCGCTTATGTTACGATGACTTCCGATGCTGCCTGCAACGACATTATTCGACGGACGTGACATGGACTAAAATTCCGACACTCCGACGTCGGGCCTGTGGCTGTCGACCATGCAGGACTTGGCCTTCGAACGATCCGTGTATTAGAACTGCCTTTCGAAGTGAAGGAAGATAAAATCAACACGATGCTAAGCCCGTACGGAAAAGTCCAGAGTCACGTAGCCGAGACATGGGCACAGTTTAGGACGTATTCGGTGATTAATGGTGTGAGACAAGTTTGAGTAGATCTCAAACGGCATGTCCGTTCGTACATTTCAATCAGCGGCTGCTATCAACACCGACTCAAGGGAAGGCCTCGGCGCTTGTTGGTGACGTCACGTCAGCTAGGCACGGCGAACACCAGGTTTGTTGCAGGCAGAAACGCCATGGCGTGCTTATCACAATAAATCTCCTATTTTTTGACAAACTGTTTGGTATTGTTTTGGATTCTGCAGTTTTATTTAGATGAAAGATTTTCTAACTGTCGGAAAGCTACAATTGAAGATCATATTTCTGTATTACTGAATCCTGCCGAAACAAACGTAGATCAATACGAGAGGATGCTTTGCCCCATTGCAAGCTTCAGAAATTTTACATTCAAGAATCTATATTTACTTGATCCATTTTTCTACCGAAACTTACCCCAACCCCCTTAAATTGAACTCGTTTCTTTTATTTATTTATTTTCGTTTGACATCGTCACAGGAAATGTGAACTAATTTACATGTGTAAAGGTCCAACTGTTGCCAGTCATTAGATTACAGTCGTTTTCAACGAAAGGAATTCTAAACAGGATACAAAATAGCTTCATACGTCGAAAATACTGCTAAGCTTAAACTTTTTTTTAAACACGCACATTAGAAAAGATACATATTCCCTCTTGCAACTGAACGGAGAAACTTTATAAGATAAAAAAATTTTATTTCATAAAACAAGTATCTCTCTTTCGCCTCTTCTTCTGTCCCCCACCCCCTCCCCCAACATGTACAATCGTAAGATATTTCATTAACATTCAGTGTTCCTCACCCCATAATCAACCAAGATACCTAAAGAAGAGCACCAATATGTTCACAGTTTCATGTAAAAGCAACCCAGTACAAACGTAACTTCCTCAAATTTACAAATAAGGTAAAGAAGCACGTATTCTGTGACTGCTGGACCATGAAGTTGTTTTTGTATGTCAATCCTTAAAACAGGTGGAAATTTAAGTTCAAGACTACACTATATGTTGAGAAGTGTAATGAATTGCACTATTAATTGATTGCAGAAATCTCTCAGAACAATGTGTGTTGGTCAACTACCGCCAATAGTTTCACGTTTTCCTGTGTCAGAGAGGGAGACACCACCATTATGAGTACGCCTGCAACAGTCCAGGCGTTCGCCGTGCCTAGCTGACGTGCCGTCACGAACTTGCGGCGAGGCCTTCCTTTGAGTCAGTGTTGCTGCTGTGCGGTGGTCTTTTACGACGGACAACCTCGAAAATGTACCGGTTGCGGCAAAGACGGCCACGTCCGTAATGAGTGGCTGCAGCGCAGCATCACACGACTACGGCACGACGATACAAACACCGACCGAACCACAACCGTCCTTCCAATCACGTGTGCGGTGACACTGCACCTCCAGCTCTTACCAGAGGCAGTTCATGAGCGTCTCTCTGGACCGATGCACCCACAGGCATCACAGCACCTTCCCACTGGCAGTGGCGCCCGCAAACGTGACTTACAGGATACCAGCGAGAGTCTTATGGAGACAGAAGACCGAGTCATAGAGCCCGCGGCACTTGTACCGGATCGACGCGAATCACTTCCTTCCTTAGACACCGAAACACATTGCCGGAAGCAAAAGTCGCCCAAACGACGAAAATAACGCCGCAAGACATCAGAAACGACCACTGACTCCCCTCCGCAGGATGGAACATAAATCTGACGGCGTACACGATAACTCTTTTTCTCTGCCATGGAGACGCGTCGTACACAAGACGGTGAGCCGTCCAACAGAGATCATGAGCAAGCCCTGTGCACAGAAACCATGGAACATAGCGCGCCCGTCGTCATCGACGCAAATGAGCCGACTCGGCCAGTGCTACCACCTCATACCAATTTTGAAACTGCCGGACATTTTTCATGGGTGGATGACACGGATTTACTACCTCCACCTGTTAGACCAAAACTAAAATGGGGGATGTTTCTACGACGACTCCTGCGACTGCTATGGACTTCCAGAATGCACCACGACAATCTTCAACAGCTACGAACCTATCGACAGCACGGATGCCCCATCAGGCATACCGAATGGCTACCATCAACACCAATAATATCGGCTCCCATGTTATACTTCAACTGCTCTACGAGACGCTAAGACCAGCGGACATCGACATCGCCCTGCTACTAGAACTGAGGTTCAAAAAGAGCACTATGGGAATTAACATCTGAGGTCATCAGTCCCATCGAACTTAAAACTACTGAAACCTAACTAACCTAAGTACATCACACGCATCCATGCCCGGGGCAGGATTCGAACCTGCGAGCGTAGCGGTCGTGCGGTTCCAGACTGAAGTGCCTAGAACCGCTCGGCCACACCGGCCGGCCTAAGAACTGAGGACAGAAACTCGCTCCGGGTGTTACGGATGCGACACGTACGTCGCCCCGGCGGCTGAGGAACACAAAGGCGCTGGCATCTTCCTCCTAGAAGTGATTGCAGTTTCCGATGTCGCATATCTCCCAACGGCGCGAGGGGTGGCCAAAACGTTCGAAGGAATCAAGATCATAAATCTCTACGCCCCATTGGGCACTGATAAAAGGAGCTATCGCTCCCAGTTATACGCACAAGATATCACTCCATCATTCCTCGGCGGATACGATTATTTCATTGTAGTTGAAGACTTCGTGTTGTCGAGCGTACAGACCAGTACCCTCATTTCATCATATTCCTGAACTTCACTTCGTCGTCCGCCGCCTTCGTCTCCTCAACACTTGGGGAGTGGTACACGGCGACCGCCTGGGGCATGCACACATCACGAGCCACTCCACCAGCCGACTCGATAGAATATATATCTCTGACGCTCTAAAACCCGTTCTCTTCGACACAGAACGTTGGCCGTCTGCCTTTTCGGATCATGACATCTACATTTGTGCCATGAACCTACGCTGGCAATCTATATGGCGCACTGCAAGACTTTGGAAACTCAACGTCACGCTACTGCGATACCATGAATGTCAATAACAAGTCACGCATGTGTTCATCGCATCATGCATTACGAGACCACACTGCACTGGTGGTTACTGTGTCCAAACCGGCCATCCGATGCACCTTGACACACTACGGCAGAGCCAAAACCGGGTGGAATCACCACACAACATACACTCCTGGAAATGGAAAAAAGAACACATTGACACCGGTGTGTCAGACCCACCATACTTGCTCCGGACACTGCGAGAGGGCTGTACAAGCAATGATCACAAGCACGGCACAGCGGACACACCAGGAACCGCGGTGTTGGCCGTCGAATGGCGCTAGCTGCGCAGCATTTGTGCACCGCCGCCGTCAGTGTCAGCCAGTTTGCCGTGGCATACGGAGCTCCATCGCAGTCTTTAACACTGGTAGCATGCCGCGACAGCGTGGACGTGAACCGTATGTGCAGTTGACGGACTTTGAGCGAGGGCGTATAGTGGGCATGCGGGAGGCCGGGTGGACGTACCGCCGAATTGCTCAACACGTGGGGCGTGAGGTCTCCACAGTACATCGATGTTGTCGCCAGTGGTCGGCGGAAGGTGAACGTGCCCGTCGACCTGGGACCGGACCACAGCGACGCACGGATGCACACGAAGACCGTAGGATCCTACGCAGTGCCGTAGGGGACCGCACCGCCACTTCCCAGCAAATTAGGGACACTGTTGCTCCTGGGGTATCGGCGAGGACCATTCGCAACCGTCTCCATGAAGCTGGGCTACGGTCCCACACACCGTTAGGCCGTCTTCCGCTCACGCCCCAACATCGTGCAGCCCGCCTCCAGTGGTGTCGCGACAGGCGTGAATGGAGGGACGAATGGAGACGTGTCGTCTTCAGCGATGAGAGTCGCTTCTGCCTTGGTGCCAATGATAGTCGTATGCGTGTTTGGCGCCGTGCAGGTGAGCGCCACAATCAGGACTGCATACGACCGAGGCACACAGGGCCAACACCGGGCATCATGGTGTGGGGAGCGATCTCCTACACTGGCCGTACACCACTGGTGATCGTCGAGGGGACACTGAATAGTGCACGGTACATCCAAACCGTCATTGAACCCATCGTTCTACCATTCCTAGACCGGCAAGGGAACTTGCTGTTCCAACAGGACAATGCACGTCCGCATGTATCCCGTGCCACCCAACGTGCTCTAGAAGGTGTAAGTCAACTACCCTGGCCAGCAAGATCTCCGGATCTGTCCCCCATTGAGCATGTTTGGGACTGGATAAAGCGTCGTCTCACGCGGTCTGCACGTCCAGCACGAACGCTGGTCCAACTGAGGCGCCAGGTGGAAATGGCACGGCAAGCCGTTCCACAGGACTACATCCAGCATCTCTACGATCGTCTCCATGGGAGAATAGCAGCTTGCATTGCTGCGAAAGGTGAATATACACTGTACTAGTGCCGACATTGTGCGTGCTCTGTTGCCTGTGTCTATGTGCCTGTGGTTCTGTCAGTGTGATCATGTGATGTATCTGACCCCAGGAATGTGTCAATAAAGTTTCCCCTTCCTGGGACAATGAATTCACGGTGTTCTTATTTCAATTTCCAGGAGTGTATTTCTACTATAGAGCTCTAAGCGAGCTCATGGATCATCCTCCGTCCCCAGATCGTCTAAAAGAAGCTCAACGCATCAAGGCAAGGATTTGAACTTTAAGCAAATGCCATCTAGAAAGAGCCTTTGTACGAGCGCGCAGCAAAGATGGGATTAACGGTGAAGAACCTTCTATGCATCATAAAATGTTCGTCGACGCCGACAGGCCTTAATGACAACTTTAGACCTACCCGATGGATGACGGCTGACTTCACAAGCTACCATGGCGGATGCCTTCACAACGCCACACATTCTCTATCAAGAAATATCTGCCGGTGTAGAGGCCATTGCTGAGGTTGTCCACGAGATGTATTGCACACTAAACGCCGCAGCTGAAACCCTCCTGACTGCGAGATTTACCACGGACGACATCCTTTGCGATGTGGCCAAAGGATAACTGAATCGATCTCCCGGCCTGGGCGGTTAACTGCTGGAATTTTACAGAGCCTTCCAAGATTTGATGTCGCCACTATGTAGAGGCATGCACTGGGAACTTTTGTCCGGCGCGGGACTCCTGCCAGCAACGTTCATGGAAGACCTACTCATACCAGTCCCGAAACCTGCAGGAGGAACATGACTCATGTGTTATCTGTCGATCACGTTACTCAGTTTCAACTTCAAGATTTTCAAACGCCTTCTAGATGTGCAACTCAAACATGTATTACGAGAAATTGTTTCCCACGAACAAACATCCTTAGGCGGCGATCATAATATACAGACAGTCCTCAGTGAATATCGAGATGTGATCGCTGTGGCAACACACTCATTATTGCCAGGCGCTTTAATCTCAATCGACTTCATTCAAGCGTTTCACCGCGTCAATCATGCACTCCTCAACGCAGTGATGGACCAGATGTCGATTCCTCCGACGTTCACACAAGTGATTAAGCGGCTCCTTCGTGGGGCAACGTCCAGGCTTCCCGTCAACGGCAGACTTGTAGAACATATATGGATTGAATGCTCAGTACGGCAGGGTTGCCCACTGCCGACGGTGCTTTATGCCATGTGATGCAACCACTCATTTGTGGATTACGGTGACGCTTTAGATGTATTTCACTCCGGGATCATGTGTTCTACTGGCGACCTTATGCGGACGACTTGGCCCTCGTCGTACTTTCAGCGGCCGACGTACAAGCTTCGATGCAGATGATTACCCGCTACAGTGCCGGGGCAGGGAGCACTACGAGAATCGCAAAATCATGCGCCCTAAAGATCGGCCGCAGCCCCCCGCACCCAGCAACGTCCCCTTTCAACCTCTGGGCATCCTTTACTCTATCTAATTGGTGTATACGCGAGATATTCGCCGCACCTCCGCGATCAATTTTTGGTCGCAACTGCAACGCATCCAGGCAAACACAATATCACCTACTACGCCCGCAGAACACGTGCCAGAAAGTCCCCTTCATCAATATCCATCTCTCAGCCCAGATACCCCACGTCATGCAGATTCTGCTCATCACTGCGACAACGACAGCCTGATCACAGGCGGCTTTTGGGTATGTTACGTGTTATGCACATCTTCAAATGCTCTCACCTTACCGAAAAGGGAAGGTAGCCTCGATCTGGTTAGCGTGAGAGCCAAGACTACTGCCCTTTACACCACTACTATGCTCCAGTCATGAAAAAAGCTAAATGCTAGTTTTACTGGAATGCAGACCACCGAGATCGCACCTGTTTGCCGCCCGGGGTAGCCGCACGACCTTAGGAGCTTTTAACGGTTCGCGCAGCAGCCTCCTCGGAGGTTCGGGTCCTCCCTCTTGAATGGGTGGGTGTGTTGTCCTTAACGTAAGTTAGTAGTGTAAGCCTAGGGACCGATGACCTCAGCAGTTTGGTTCCATCGGACCGTACCACAAATTTCCAAATTTCGCTCCTATTTCGAGACGCCCACCGACGTCTTTGGCACGCATCCCACCTCCGATGTCGCACATTGGCCGTTTGATTTTGGAATACGGCTACATATGCACCGAGCTTTCCAGGACCAGGAAGATGACCACCCACGACATCTACCGCCTTCTCCGAAAGTAGCATCCCCAAACCCCGTCGAAGCATGTCACCCTCAGGTTTCATGGCCTGCAGTTTGGAAAACGATACACAAACCATACCACACCACTGACATCACCGCGACGTGGTACCGTCTCGTGAATGGCAAATGTACTGAAAGACAGAAATTGCATCACATCACGCTGGTGGACTCACCCCTGTGTCTCAAGTGCAATGTTGAAGATACATATTTACATCGTTTTGAGTGTGGGCCAGCAGCAGCTGTCTGGACTCTCTAGAGAAGATTGAGGTTTTCTTTGCCTAAGTACCAACACATGACGTTTCTCCTAACATATTGATAGATCCTGACACGACCTGCTCTCCATCGTCTATGTCGTACGCCATCAGATGGATGAGTGGCATGGCTATCAACTACCTCTTCCGGGACGACATCGTCGATCTGGCGGACTACTGGACTCGCGTCCAAGGACACCACTATACCCATCGCCGACGTCGACACTGTCGGGCCACTTTCGCGAACTATTTACAGAATATTTTCGCCAACTCGCCTCGAAACTGGAATATCAACAAAACGTGCCAGCCAAGACCGGACGACCCCACGTTCCCCTTCTACTGGTCAATGATAGACTGGACATTGCTCTGATGGCGCGCCAAAGTGGAGCATGGCGCAGCAAATATTCCTAACTGGTTTAACTTCTTTTTTTCCTTACACATGTTTATCCTGTTCACGAATAGCTCTGTATATGCAGCATATTTGTTGTCTTTCTCATATGCTCCCCTAATAACAATAAAAAAGGATTTTGTTGCTGGTGATGTTTAGACTGTATACTTAATTACGTTTACAAAAATGGAAAGATTTTGAAAAAATATACTTATTTATGTTGTGGCGTTTTAGAGGAATATTGTTTTATTTTATGAAGAAATCGTCATTTATTTGAAAGTTAACACTTCTGGGAGATATATAGAAATTTGATTGAAAATGTATGCGAAATCTAGTTTACTGGCAATATTTATTTTCCCAAATACAAAGATAGACATAATTTATGCTAAAAACGTTATGATACAATATTGTAAACAAATGGTTTAAGACAACAATGGACAGGGATCCTGGGTGACAGAAGTGAGCCAAGTACTCCGGCACTTAAAATGTGGATAATGCTATCTTAATTGATCTGACGCTGAGCAGACTTTGACTGTTCAAATCTACAGACGCTGATGTTCGTGCATCTGGGAGCAAGTGGCGATTGAGATTTGTAGGCCCTGACGAGGCCGGGGCAGCAGTATATTACATTGTTTGCTCCGTGCAGCGATGTAACTAGCAGCTGGCGAGATGTGTGTGGCAGAGGCGAGGTATAGGGTGGCAACTGTGAAATCGATAGCGGCCACGAAAGAAATGCAAAATCTCACTGTCCAGCGATCAGGCAGACAGATCGCAATTTACTTTCTACCACAGCCCTGAAATTACAGTAGATTTCAGTGTGTGACACACTCATTCGCTGTTCATACAAAGGACCACTTTATCTCACTTATACAACAGAGCATACGAGGATACCAAACGTCAGGACTGGTAAACCTAAAACGAATAAGTGTGCCCTCAGCAAAGTAGTAGTCCGAGACATTTGAAGTCATACTGTCGGTAGTGTAAGAACTTCACAGTCTAACTGGTTGCAAGTGAAGTCAGTCTCAGGACAGCTCCCAGACACAAACCACACGTGCCAGAACTTAGACCAGAAGATGCTTCCAGACCGAAGTCCAGAACCCGAGTTCCTCGCACCTCTTTGGATAAAAAATTCTGTTTTTCCGCAAAGTGCGCGAGCGACACCGCCTTAACCCCGTCTTGAGCCAATCACAGGGCTTTAAAGGCGCTAAATCTCCCCTCCTACATGACAGCACAAACTCACGTAGAGCCAGCGCAAGAGTTAAGAAACCATTCTCTAAATCACCAGTGCCTTGGATCATGTAAGTCCTTGCTATGAGGTGTCATAAAGATTCTACCTCTAAATGCTTCCCAGATGCCAGAGTTCCTCATATGACTGAGGCGGCTGATGGATGTGGAATGCAGGCCTATTTGCCGTATCGGCGAGCACGAAAACATGTGAATTTTTACTAGGCATGGTGCTGCACACAATGCCCAGTTCACAACTCCACTGTGTAGACATGTACCTTCAGTTTGTCGACCCCAGCCCAGCCTTCGGCTGCCGCCAATGCAGGTATAGTGGTAGTTGTCCTGCTGGAGCCCATTCTCAACTAGGGGGTGTTCTGTCTGCTCTGTATGGCGGTGGGCCTGTCTGGAAAGACTTACTCGCGGATAGGCTCATCGTCAATTGCTTTCAACTTCCAACGTGCTGTTTCTACAAATTAAGGACCATAAAAATACATCGTGCTATTAGCACCCTACCAGGCTCCATCAGTGTCTGTGCAGGCCGTGAACTTTGTAGAGTCACGCTGAAGGTGAGCAGATTGTACCAAAACTGTTTAGTAATATTTCAGATATGAAAAATAGGTGAGAGAGTAACATGTTCTCTCTCACTGCCTTCTACCTGCCATTGATTACTGCATGGGTAGCGTCTCACTTCAGTATTGGTTAGTGCCACATGAACTAGAGGAAATCTTTGAAAATAGTGGGAGAATGTGATCCTTATATATATGTTTGAAAAAAGGTAACTTAGCCAATCTGGATTGTCTATGGCTGAAACACATCCTCACGTGAAGCTGCAAGCCAGCAAGATTACACGAAAATTGTGCTGTGAGTAGTATGAATTACGTTAGACCCAGGAGTCATTTCTACATCACAGACTTCCGACAGATATTTGATAGCCGGCCGAAGTGGCCGTGCGGTTAAAGGCGCTGCAGTCTGGAACCGCAAGACCGCTACGGTCGCAGGTTCGAATCCTGCCTCGGACATGGATGTTTGTGATGTCCTTAGGTTAGTTAGGTTTAACTAGTTCTAAGTTCTAGGGGACTAATGACCTTAGCAGTTGAGTCCCATAGTGCTCAGAGCCATTTGAACCATTTTTGATATTTGAAAAGCAGTTAAAAGGCCTTGCTGCAAAGAAATATACCCATTCACACCATATCCTGAGGTCAGAGATGTCTAAAGACCCTAATTATTTACAATGTTCTGGAGTATGAACTGTTTTCTGTTCATTCATTTACCCCTGCTATATCACTCATTTGGTCACATTCATCAAACACATATATTCTCAAATTCTTTGTCTTATCACCAAAGTTGTGTAATTAGTGTATTATTTTCCACAACATGAAAACGAATTCAGGCACATATCCAGAGCATTAATAAATGTGCAGAACAACATACACACAACAATCAAGACAGTTCAATTTATACATACAAAAACACAAAAAGATACTACATAGTGATATTACAGGACGGTATCCTATCGCTCCCCCCAGAAGTGTCCCTGGGGGGACAAATTTTGCCGCGCTGGATTAGCCGAGCGGTCTAGGGCGCTGCAGTCATAGACAGTGCGGCTGGTCCCGGCGAAGCTTTGAGTCCTCCCTCGGGCATGGATGTGTATGTTTCTCCTTAGGATAATTTAGGTTAAGTAGTGTGTAATCTTAGGGACTGATGACCTTAGCAGTTAAGCCCGACAAGATTTCAGACACTTTTGAACATTTGACAAATTTTACAATTGTGAATGTCACATGAATTGAAAACATGGCACTTATGCAAACTGTGACTGGTAGGACTGAAGAACAGCAATTTGTACCCAAGTGGAATGGTTTGGCAGAAGTGGTGGCAGATGTCCCTGGTATTCCCTGCTGTCTCACAGCATCTGGTGTCTGGGCAGCAACCACCATCTTTGCAGCTGGACACTTGGCATCACCCTGGTGAGGCAGCAATTATACATCAGTGACTGGTTTGACACCATTGCATTTGACAACATGCAACCCGCTGTAACGTGCGCGTGGGGCACACAATACTCATTAAAGCCTGTACTACGGTAAGTGAGCGGGGTTCACCTTACGAGACAGGATTTTCGTATAGATATTGACCGCGTGTACCTGAATGGTGCCAAATCAGACTTACACCCACTCTGTACTAACAATGATCCGTCAAGTAACTTCAAAAGGCAATTACATGTCAGTATGTACCAAAAGCAACACTGAAGATGCTACCAATTTGATAATAATACGGTCGCCAGCCTAATTAGGCATTAACTGAGTTTCTTCCCTGTACAAGTTGATGTATATTCATGCAAAACAACAAGTAGTAACACTGCATAATATAGTAGAATTTTAGAACCAGAAAACCTATTGAACTGATAGTTTCACGTTCTGTACTGATATGGAAAAAATCATGAATACATAACACTGCACTATAATGTATACTACAAGACTCTATACCGTCTATTGATCTGATTAAAATCGGGTATAGGTTACCCTAGAAATAGCACTTTCGAGCCACACACAAAATGTCAATTTTGATAAAGATAAAACACTGATAAATTTTGCCTTTTATATTGACTTTGACTTTTGCTGGTCAAATCAATTTAAAATACTTCAGAATTGAAATGAATATAAAAGGGGGGGGGGGAGGTCCTGAAACTGTGATGATCACTGTATTACAAAAAATGATTACTGAAATTTATTATGCGTTCAAGATTTCCAGTATATTAGTTACTACTCTTTTCATCTTATTTACTGCTCATTTAAATAACTTTATATCTATCTCGGAATAATTAAACTTCATTAGTATATCAATATTAAAGTTATCTCTCAACTTCGAAAGACCTTCGTTATTCATTTACTGGTTCATTAACAAAACAGTACTTTAAACACCATCCTAACATAGTCAGGTCTGCAAGTAATTATTATTAACACAAAATTTAAATTTTCATTTCGGGATACTCAGATTGCACAACATTTGAAAAGGACCCTGCCTAGGTTAGTTGTGATGATAATTAAATGAGGGGAAAGTTCTGGTAAAATTTTGGTTATTATTGAACAGTTCACTCTATGGTCCATACGAATACAGTACTAAAAGTTTCAACCTGCTTTTATCGATGTGGCGGTTGGCGGGCGGCGAGATGGCGAGGCACAGAGCACACATACAACCACAGCTATGGCTCTTGACGTATCGGCACTTTCATTCTTCTTAGTGTCGAAATACTTTTCCATTCTGTGCCTATGGAATTTTGCCATGTGTGTGGGCGTGGAACAGCATACCCGAGGCTCAGTGAAACTGCGTCTTCCAGGAGAGCCTCCTCGCTCCAGAAGGTGTTGCTCAGGCCAATGCCAAACTCCAACTACAACTGCTGAGCCCGTTGTGCCGTGCAGTGCCCGTGCTCATTTTCCCGCGCTCGCCTGCCATCCACCTTTTACCGCTCCCTTATAGACAGGGTATTCACCCGAGGTTTTGCATTCTACATATCCTAACACATTGCCTACTTACGGACCAGACGCACAGTTACAATTTTAAATATCTTACAACAGTCTCAACATTTGTTACATTTCAATTCTATTACAATATTGCTTGACGTTTGACATAAACATTAATATTCACATTGAAAGTTGTTTACAGTTTTCTTAACACAATGGCATGAAACAAAAAAGATATAAAATCAGAACATCAATTACACTAATTTATCGAAAAATCAGATGGAAAAAAATTTACTTATATGTACAATAGTACAGCGTCGTTGTTGTTACACCGCCCCCTGGCTTAGAAATCCATTCAGCATTAGCATGAAGAGGGAAGCCCTGCCCCTCACGTTCACCTCTGCATCGGAACGTACATGCCAGTGCGGAACAACGGATTAGCTCGCTTTTTCTCGATGGGACACGTCTCTCTCGACACTCCACTGAGTCAGTTAGGTCCGGAGCACGCATTGACTGTAATGCCATGCAACTCACTTGTCCCTCGATTTGCCATCTGGCAGGTCGTCGGGCGCTAGGGGGGTGGCTGCATGTGCTTGGTGGTATCCCACTGTCTGTGCTGGCTTGTGATGTCCCGCTGTCTGCACTGGTAGACGATGGAGCTGTATGACGTAGGTGTGTCAGCTGCACTCAGCCCAGTTCTGTTGCAGCAGGGGGTCCCCGACACCTTGGCTGCCACAGCTGAGAGACATTATGGCTGGCTGCTCCCTTCACTCTTGCTAGTTGGCGTGGGCTGTGGCGTCCATTCTGCTGTGTGGTTCGGAGTCAGCACTGTCCTCAAGAGTGGTCAAGTGCCATACTGTCTCACAAATGTCTTTACATTGATATAATCCATTTACATAAAAACAACATAATGATTAATATAAGATTTTTCTTAATGTATTTATCTTTTTATTTTATTAATAAGGTCACAAATCCCAAAATATATTTAATGTCAGCAGGGCCCTGTTAACATGACCTGCATTGTCATAAATTACGTGGTGTAAGGTGTCTTTGTTTGTGTGTGCACGTGTTTTTGTTAGTTTTTGGCTGGTTCTACTCCTGCCATGCAGACTAATTTTTATGCTGGTGCTACCTCTATACCTCCACCAAACGTGCACACTTCTCCCAATACTAAATACTAACCTATTGTACTACCCTATGCATTTGCTAATACTACCAAAGGGAATTTCCACGCATTTTATTCCTAGTATACTCCCTTTTATGTTTCGATGTTCGGCGGTGTTGTCTGCTGATGCTGAAGTGGCCAGGAAGTGCGTCTACTCATGCAGGTGCTAGTGAGTTTCCTGAAAACTTTGAAGTGGCATTCCATTATCGTGTACACGTAATTGTACATAGCGCAGGTATACCTCCTGTCTCCTGTGTTAGGATCAGTGTTACTGAAATGAAACGAAAGTATCTGCATTATATACATATAAACATTTTTCTGATTCAGGTCTCTTCCACGGTCCATCATTTCGTTTCTGCTTCCTGCTTCCGGGTCTGGGATTCGACAGTCTACCATGACTTGCACTTGTCCGTGCTAATTCTCCATAGACAGTATTTCGCTGATACCGCTCACATGGCATGGGCAAAATTCCACCACAAGATAGGCTGCATCACACGACAGGCGATGGCTCATATTACACCAGTATTAATGTAGAGACGTGCCTAAAGCGTGGATTGCCGGCTGCGGTGGCCGTGCGGTTCTAGGCGCTCCAGTCAAGAGCCGCGCTGCTGCTGCGGTCGCAGGTTCGAATCCTGCCTCGGGCAGGGGTGTGTGTGATGTCCTTAGGTTAGTTAGGTGTAAGTAGTTCTAAGTTCTAGGGGACTAATGACCACGGCAGTTGAGTCCCATAGCGCTCAGAGCCATTTGAACCATTTTTGAAAGCGTGGATTGCTAACACCGTACAAAACACATCCGAAAATTGAGAGTTATATGCTCATGGCGTAATGAGTCTTAGCGTCGACACGCGAACTAAACGCGGACTTCTAACACCATGTGAAATACATCCGAAAATCAAGACGCACATGTTCCATGGCACGATTTACCGTCTAGACGCCACAAAAGAGTAACGTAAATCCGTCCCTCTGACAGTATACAAGAAACCACGGAAAGTAAACAATTTCATCGACCATGGTGATCATTGTGAAGGCTCTTCTATGAGTATGCTATGACAGTGTACGACGCTCAATTGTGTAAATCGGACAATAATAGTGAGGTCCAAAGAAATAATAGCACTATTCAGGTATTTGGAGTACTCTGTATTGCAACATGCCTGGGTTGGTATGCCACAAAAAATGCCATATGGTGATTACATATAACAGACAACGGAATTTTAATTCATTTTGACACCTTCAAGTAAATGTTGGAGTGAAGAAGTCACAAAATGTAACTCATTTACACCGAAATACAACAAATGGGAATTGACACTAAGCAACACAACATCAACTTTAAATTACGTTTAAGTGTTCATCCATGGAGATTTTACTAGGTACACTTATTCTACGAATGGTATCAATTCCTGGTTGAATTTCCTCTGCGGGGCCCCTGCAATGGTTAGGTGGCCTCAGTTCCACATATTCGTTACGTTGGTCATTCCATTGACCTTGACCGTTCTAGTCCTGCTATTTCCTTTGATGTTGGTCTCTAGAATCCTGTTGATCCTGGTTCGAGTTCTGTTCCTCTCTCTAGTTTCCGTTTCGTCAGTAGTTGTTGTTGTTGTTATGCTTATAATTTCTTTGTCTTCTTCTATTTTTCCATGGTGGCTGGTTATTCCCATTGAAGTCTGAATTTTGGTTTCGAGTCGATAAATGTTTCTTCCTTTTCGTCCATCGTCATTCCTCTCTGGCAAATCTGGCCAGTTGCGGTCAGTATTTCTACTTCTTTCCCGCAAGTTGCGAATATCATTCACGTTCTCGAGTTCGCACATTGCACTCTTGAAGGCTCCACTTGAATCGCTGCAACTACCGACGAACAGTTGCTGATAGCGTGAAGGTAACGCAATGTAGCGGTGCCTTATGATTTCCTTGGGACCGGTTCTTTTTGGCCAGGTATTCGAAGAATTTGACAAGATTGTGTAACCCTGACGCTTATAAGTCATTTCCTAACATGATCTCCTGTTTTATCATCTCTTGTGTGTCTTGCGACCAGATTGTACTAAGGAATGTGTCCTTAACTTCTTGATAGGAGCGACAACCCTCCGCAACTCCGCGCATATGTTCTGAAGTTGACCCTTCTATGAAACCACAGTGTAGCGGCACCACTGTTTAAGATAGGAAAAAGTTAAATCTGGTGAAATATTTCTGAGCACACAAGTTACAGCCAGGCACGTGCCTGATGACAGTAAGCTGCGGTTACCAGCGGTTGCGAAGTAGAATGGAGGACACAGGGCCGTAGAACCACTGAAAACAGTAAACGCAGAGGTTTGCATGGCGCAAGTTAAAGGCAGAAGGGGCCCACTGGCCCAATCTAGGTGTTATGACTACATGACTCGGAGGGGCGCGTTAGGAAAACAGAGGCACACAGTACCATATGAATAGGTGCCGGTTTTGTAATGAAGGGGATTCAAGTGTGATAGCTCTCCTGGACGGCGGGGCGTGTCACGCCACCTGGTACATGCAGCAGCATATGGGGCGCCAGCATTCCTTTCCACGGCAAGTCGCTGGTTCGGACCTCTGAGGCCAATGCAGGGTCCGTAGCCAGCCAGGGTCGGGCCACTCGACGGCTCGCTACCGCGGGTACTCTTGTTGACTCCCAACACACGCTGGAGGCATCCCAAGTCGAGGGCCACATATTTGGCTGTCGAATCGCAGGTTCTTGTTGTCGCCGCGATCCTAACCACGATGGCGAAGAAGCACGCAGTGGGTCACCCTGTGGCTCCCCAGCGAGCAGCGCTGAGGCAACAGGGGCAAAGGCCGCTGAGTAGGCTGCCAGCGCATCCTGACGTCAAAACTCCGCAGGCGTACGCGGCCGGCATGCCGCAATATTTTGCACGGTCACTGAGAGAGCCCTTCTGTGCCAAGCTGTTTTGCAGACAGCGAAGTGGCGTCTTCAGCATCGCGGGATCCTGTGATGCACACAGAGAGAGGAACGTGGCACTGCAGCTGGGAATAATAAAACACTTGAAGATCACAGCCGAGTTTTAATAAGGCGCATCCTGACTCTTTCCGTCCCTATTTAACATTCCTCTACTGCACACCAACATCTACATTTGGCAGGAACGGTTACATTTGTGTCAGAATAGCAGGCATTGTCTGTACACTACAACATTCGAGCCCAATGCCTGCATTACAGTCATTAAATGTGGTGAGTGTTGATCAATTTTTCTTTTTCAGTATTAGACATTTTCTTTCTTTGCGTTGTCAGGTAAGTATTACTGTGTTTTGGGGCAGTAAGATTTTTTTTTTTTTTTTTTTTTTGTGGCATTTACTTACTTTTGTATTGGGTTGGGTATGGCGTTTTATTTATATCCTCCTATTACTTCATGGCATAAAATGCAAGATGAGATATGGAACTGTAGGAAATCAGTTTATTTTTGCAGTTAAATGTTTTTTTTATAGAGCCGGCCGCGGTGGTCTAGCGGTTCTAGGCGCTTCAGTCCGGAGCCGCGCGACTGCTATGGTCGCAGGTTCGAATCCTGCCTCGGGCATGGATGTGTGTGATGTCCTTAGGTTAGTTAGGTTTAAGTAGTTCTAAGTTCTAGGGGACTGATAACCATAGATGTTAAGTCCCATAGTGCTCAGAGCCATTTGAACCATTTTTTTTGTTTATAGGTTGATATGGGACTAACTAGGAACAAAAGCAACGCAATGACAGAGTTAATGTCGCAAGGTGTGTCGTAACCAGAAGCGGTACAGATTTTGTTGGAAAACGTAGCACAATTAACAGCAAAAAAGACGCAGTTGAGAATTGAATTAACATCTAGGAATGAGCGGGAAACCGCATCTGATCAGTCGCTGTTGCCTAGGGTGCCGCAGCAGGAGATTGATCCAGCTGCCACGAGTTTGATTATTCCGTTTTCTGGAAAGGCATCTGGGGAAGTGAGTTCGTTTGTAGAGGACTTGGAAACTTTGTCTGTGATTAATAGTTGGTCTGATGAACCATTGTTACATGTTGTTGTTGTTGTAGTCTTCAGACCTGAGACTGGTTTGATGCAGCTCTCCATGCTACTCTATCCTGTGCAAGCTTCTTCATCTCCCAGTACCTACTGCAACTTACATCCTTCTGAATCTGCTTAGTGTATTGGTCTCTTGGTCTCCCTCTACGATTTTTACCCTCCACGCTGCCCTCCAATGCTAAATTTGTGATCCTTTGATGCGTCAAAACATGTCCTACCAACCGATCCCTTCTTCTAGTCAAGTTGTGCCACAAATTTCTCTTCTCCCCAATCCTATTCAGTACCTCCTCATTAGTTACGTGATCTACCAATCTCATCTTCAGCATTCTTCTGTAGCACCACATTTCGAAAGCTTCTATTCTCTTCTTCTCCAAACTGGTTATCGTCCATGTTTCACTTCCATGCATGGCTACACTCCATACAAATACTTTCAGAAACGACTTCCTGACACTTAAATCTATACTCGATGTTAACAAATTTCTCTTCTTCAGAAACGATTTCCTTGCCATTGCCAGTCTACATTTTATATCCTCTCAACTTCGACCATCATCAGTTATTCTACTCCGCAAATAGCAAAACTCCTTTACTACTTTAAGTGTCTCATTTCCTACTCTAATCCCCTCAGCATCACCCGATTTAATTCGACTACACTCCATTATCCTCGTTTTTCTCTTGTTGATGTTCATCTTATATCCTCCTTTCAAGACACTGTCCATTCCGTTCAACTGCTCTTCCAAGTTCTTTGCTGTCTCTAACAGAATTACGATGTCATCGGCGAACCTCAAAGTTTTTATTTCTTCTCCATGGATTTTAATACCTACTCCGAATTTTTCTTTTGTTTCCGTTACTGCTTGCTCAATATACAGATTGAATAACAACGGGGAGAGGTTACAACCCTGTCTCACTCCTTTCCCAACCACTGCTTCCCTTTCATACCCCTCGACTCTTATAACTGCCATCTGGTTTCTGTACAAATTGTAAATAGCCTTTCGCTCCCTGTATTTTACCCCTGCCATCTTCAGAATTTGAAAGAGAGTATTCCAGTTAACGTTGTCAAAAGCTTTCTCTAAGTCTACAAACGCTAGAAATGTAGGTTTGCCTTTTCTTAATCTTTCTTCTAAGATAAGTAGTAAGGTTAGTATTGCCTCACGTGTTCCAACATTTCTACGGAATCGAAACTGATCTTCCCCGAGGACCGCTTCTACCAGTTTTTCCATTCGTCTGTAAAGAATTCGCGTTAGTATCTTGCAGCTGTGACTTATTAAACTGATAGTTCGGTAATTTTCACATCTGTCAACACCTGATTTCTTTGGGTTTGGAATTATTATATTCTTCTTGAAGTCTGTGGGTATTTCGCCTGTCTCATACATCTTGCTCACCAGATGGTAGAGTTTTGTCATGACTGGCTCTCCCAAGGCCATCAGTAGTTCTAATGGAATGTTGTCTACTCCCGGGGCCTTGTTTCGACTCAGGTCTTTCAGTGCTCTGTCAAACTCTTCACGCAGTATCTTATCTCCCATTTCATCTTCATCTGCATCCTCTTCCATTCCCATAATATTGTCCTCAAGTACATCGCCCTTGTATAAACCCTCTATATACTTCTTCCACCTTTCTGCCTTCCCTTCTTTGCTTAGAACTGGGTCGCCATCTGAGCTCTTGATATTCATACAAGTGGTTCTCTTCTTTCCAAAGGTCTCTTTAATTTTCCTGTAGGCAGTATCTATCTTACCCCTAGTGAGATAAGCCTCTACATCCTTACATTTGTCCTCTAGCCATCCCTGCTTAGCCATTTTGCACTTCCTGTCGATCTCATTTTTGAGACATTTGTATTCCTTTTTGCCTGCTTCATTTACTGCATTTTTATATTTTCTCCTTTCATCAATTAAATTCAATATTTCTTCTGTTACCCAAGGACTTCTATTAGCCCTCGTCTTTTTACCTACTTGATCCTCTGCTGCCTTCACTACTTCATCTCTCAGAGCTACCCATTCTTCTTCTAATGTATTTCTTTCCCCCATTCCTGTCAATTGTTCCCTTATGCTCTCCCTGAAACTCTGTACAACCTCTGGTTCTTTCAGTTTATCCAGGTCCCATCTCCTTAAATTCCCGCCTTTTTGCAGTTTCTTCGTTTTCAATCTGCAGTTCATAACCAATAGATTGTGGTCAGAATCCACATCTGCCCCTGGAAATGTCTTACAATATAAAACCTGGTTCCTAAATCTCTGTCTTACCATTATGTAATCTATCTGATACCTTTTAGTATCTCCAGGATTCTTCCAGATATACAACCTTCTTTCATGATTCTTGAACCAAGTGTTAGCTATGATTAAGTTATGCTCTGTGCAAAATTCTACAAGGCGGCTTCCTCTTTCATTTCTTCCTCCCAATCCATATTCACCTACTATGTTTCCTTCTCTCCCTTTTCCTACTGACGAATTCCAGTCACCCATGGCTATTAAATTTTCGTCTCCCTTCACTACCTGAATAATTTCTTTTATCTCGTCATACATTTCATCTATTTCTTCATCATCTGCAGAGCTAGTTGGCATATAAACTTGTACTACTGTAGTGGGCATGGGCTTTGTGTCTATCTTGGCCACAATAATGCGTTCACTATGCTGTTTGTAGTAGCTAACCCGCACTCCTATTTTTTTATTCATTATTAAACCTACTCCTGCATTACCCCTATTTGATTTTGTATTTATAACCCTGTAATCACCTGACCAAATGTCTTGTTCCTCCTGCCACCGAACTTCACTGATTCCCACTATACCTAGCTTTAACCTATCCATTTCCCTTTTTAAATTTTATAACCTACCTGCCCGATTAAGGGATCTGACATTCCACGCTCCGATCAGTAGAATGCCAGTTTTCTTTCTCCTGATAACGACGTCCTCTTGAGTAGTCCCCGCCCGGAGATCCGAGTGGGGGACTATTTTACCTCCGGAATATTTTACCCAAGAGGACGCCATCATCATTTAATCATACAGTAAAGCTGCATGTCCCCGGGAAAAATTACGGCTGTAGTTTCCCCTTGCTTTCAGCCGTTCGCAGTACCAGCACAGCAAGGCCGTTTTGGTTAATGTTACAAGGCCAGATCAGTCAATCATCCAGACTGTTGTCCCTGCAACTACTGAAATGCTGCTGCCCCTCTTCAGGAACCACATGTTTGTCTGGCCTCTCAACAGATACCCCTCCGTTGTGGTTGCACCTATGGTACGGCCATCTGTATCGCTGAGGCACGCAAGCCTCCCCACCAACGGCAAGGTCCATGGTTCATGGGGGGGAATTGTTACATGTAGCCAAGATTAGATTAACGAGTGAAGTGGAGACATACGTAATGTGTTCTCAGGCCTCAAGGAAGGGAGGGCGGTTTGAGCAGTTGAAGGAAGGGCTTTTACAGAGGTACAAGAAACAGAATAGCGCCCGATACTTCAGGGAGAGGTTGAGTACAATGACGAAGAGACAGGGAAAGACGGTAGAGAAATTTGTGGGCAGAATAAGAGAAATTAACGAGTATAATTACGAGTTAGTTCTGAGCGACTAGGCGAATGGTGTTCTGTTGCAGGAGGCCGAGCAAAGGGCACCTGATTTATTTTTTAGGGAGTTACCGGGGCATATGGCGCAGAAAGTACGATAATGGACTCCGAAAGATTTGTATTCGGCCAGTCAGCTGGCAATCCAATGTGAGGAAATAGACGTGGAAGCAGGGGTACATGGTAGACAAACAGTGTCTACAGCGGGTAATAAATGTTATGCGTGTGGTCGTACGGGAAATGTGCAGAGGCAGTGTACCCAGTCACCGAGGAATAGAGGAAGGGGTGGAAATCAGCAGCTTGGAGGATAGTGAAGTGGAGGTAGTAGAGGCGGACTATCGTTAAACGGCAGACGGGCCCAAGACCCACCTAAGAGAGCTCCCGTTTAATTAAATGCTACAAATATGTATGCAGAGGTGGAATGTTCAGTGGTAGGATCCATAGGAACTATAAAGTTTAAGATTATGTTCAACACACGGGCGGAAGTGTGAGTGGCTAGTAAGAGTTTAATGGGACGAAGAAAGTTAGAACCACCACGTTATAGGTTGCGTTGAGAGGGGGATAAGGAGGTCACACCTTTGGGGTCAGTGACAGTTGACATTTACATAGGGAAAGTCCGATTTGAAGCATGCATGGAGGTAGTACCACGAGTAAGCGAGGGCTACGACATGATCCTAGGCGTAGAATTCATACATCAACATCATGACAAAATTGACCGTGGACAACTAACTGTGGAACTTGGTGGAATGTTATTTCAGCGACGAGAAACTTGTCCATGAAGAGCTATCGTGAGGGGCGTTCAACGTAATTGGCAAACCAATTGAGCCGCGTACATTAGCATTAAGGCTTAATTCGCGTGAGAGTGTGTCTAGTGGCAGTGGGAAGTCCCTTTGGATAAGTTCAGAGTGAAGTATACCTGTGGGTACGGTATGAGTTATTGAACCACTGGAGGATAATAAAGTTTGGATCCATTAGGTTATCCTGTGAAATGCAGTATTATACGTGTACAAGAGTGAAACGGCGGGTGACTAGTCGCCGTGAACGTGGATAATTTCAACGCTGCTGACGCGAATTTCGGAAAACTAGTTTTAGTATCGAATTTGGATGTACCAGATGATGAAGACTAGTGTTCTTGAGGAAGGCGTAGCGATCAACCACACACTGCCGATAGAACTGCATTGTGTAACAAAGTTAAGCATTTGAAAAGACGAGAAAAAGACGATATGGATGAATTGTTGTGGGAATTTAAGGATTTGTTTTCTCCGCGAGCGCCGTTACCAGCAACCCCATTAGTTCAACATAGGGTACCAATGGGAACGAAGCTTCCGTTTACCGTAAACCATACAGAATACCCAGGTATTTTCAGCCAATTTTGGAGGATTTCAATGATCCGCCGCTTGCTGACGGTATTATAAAGCATAGTAATAGTTGCTGGGGAGCAGGCATTGTCGTTGTGTATAAAAAATGTATGGATGGAACTAAGAAATACAGGTTCTGTTGTGACTACCGATGCCTCAATAGTAAGACAGTAAGAGACACATACGCTATTCCAAACACATCGGAGACTTTGGATCACTTAGGTCAGTGCCAGTGTTTTTCTACGATGGATTTGACAAGTGGTTATCATCAGTTAGAGGTGGCTCCAGAGGATCATCCAAAAACTGCTTTCTCTACTCCTAGAGGCCATTACCAGTACATCAGAATGCCATTCGGTTTGAAAAACGCTCCGGCAACGTTTCAGAGATTGCTAGACAGTGTGTTGAGGGGTTTGAAAGCATGGCAGTGTCTTGCCTATGTGGATGACGTTATAGTGTTTTCAAGTAGTATGGAGCAGCATAGACAGCGGTTTAGGGATATCTTTACGAGGTTAAGAGCAGCTTGTTTGACGTTGAGCCTGAAGAAGTGTCAGTTTGCATTGGAAGAAGTGAAATATTTAGGCCATATCATCAGTAAGGAGGGAGTGCTAATAGATCCGAAGTTGGTACAGGCTGTAAGGGATTTTCGGGAGCCGAAAACAGTTAAGGAAGTGCAATCATTCGTCAGAATTTGCAATTTCTATCAGATATTCGTGAATTGTTTTGCAGATTTAGCACAGCCATTGACGCGTTTGTTATTGAAGGCTGTGAAATCTGAGTGGACAGAAGAGGGTCAGAAAGCGTTTGACAGACTGAAAGAAGTGTAAACATCGAGTCTGGTTCTTGTGTTTCCAGCTTTTGCAGTTGAATGAAGCACAGACGAATTACTCAAAAACAGAGAGGGAGATGCTTTACGTAATCTATGGAATAACATATTTCAAATATTATTTATATGGGAGAAGATTTCGGGTAGTGACATACCATGCTCGTTGAAGTGGTAGTTAAGGTTGAAGTATCCGTCGACTAGACTCGCTAGGTGAGCTGTGACGCTTACTGAATTCGACTACGAGGTGGTGCACAAGCCTGGGAAGAAGCACAGTAATTCGCATGCACTGAGTAGAAATGTGGCAAAGGAGAAGTCATAGGTTGTGACCTAGTGGTATGGCAAGAATTACAGGACGCTGACAATGATTGTAAATTGCATCGACACAGCCACAATTTAATATGTACGACTGTCTTCTGTGCAGTGGAATGAAAGGCACAGGGTAGTAGTGCCAGCGAAGCTGAGAGATGAGGTTTTAACAGAAGCACATGATCACGTGTTATGGGGTCATGGTGGGAGTAGGGCGACGAATAAGAGAGTGGCGGAGAGGTATTGGTGGAGGGGTACGAAAGTACATGTGGATCAGTTTGTCCAGAATTGTAGACCATGAGCGCAGAGAGCAGATTTTAATTAGAAACGGATACAGCTACAACGATTGCCGGAAGCGACATGTCCATTTCCTATGTTGGGAACTGATGTCATAAGACCTTTCAGACGAACATCATCGAGGAACAGATTCGTTCTGACAACAATAGACAATTTTTCGAGGTATGTGGAGCTGGTGTCTGTGCCAAATAAACAGGGAGCAATGGTCGTGCAGGCATTAATACACAACTGGATTTGGAAGTTTGGTGTCGGGCTTAATGAAGGAACTGTGAACATTTTTAATATAAAGAAGTTGAGGACAAGCACTTTCCATCCACAGGTGAACTTAAAGACAGAATGGGTACACGCAATAATCGGGAAGCTCCTGAGTTTTTATGTGGATTCTCATCACCGTCACTGGGACGGGTATTTGAAGCATATTGTACGTGCATACAATGCAAAAGTCCATAACAATGCCTGTTTGTCTTCGTTTGAGGTAGTGTACGGGCAAAAAATGCCGTTTTATTTAGTCAAGCTACATAAAGGAAAGGCCGGTGAAACTGTATGTCAATTTGCGAGGACAATTTGGGATGTTTGGATTAGGTTGGGTTGTTTGGAGAAAGAGACCAAACAACGAGGTCATCGGTCTCGTCGGATTAGGGAAGGACGGGGAAGGAAGTCGGCCATGCCCTTTCAAAGGAACCATCCCGGCATTTGCCTGGAATGATTTAGGGAAATCACGGGAAACCTAAATCAGGATGGTCGGACGCGGGATTGAACCGTCGTCCTCCTGAATGCGAGTCCAGTGTGCTAACCACTGCGCCACCTCGCTCGGTGGAGATGTTTGGAAACGAGTACAAAAGGCGAATACGAAGGCTTTGAAAATGCAGGAAGACACAGTGATGCGGAAAGGAAGTTTACCGCAGTATAGAGTAAGGCAATGGGTAATGCTATCCAGCCCCTAAACACCAAAAGGAAAAACGAAGAAGTTCGTCACGAGGTACCAAGGGCCATACCAAGTAGTTGAAACCACATCGCCGGCCGTAGTGGCCGTGCGGTTCTGGGCGCTACAGTCTGGAACCGGGTGACCGCTACGGTCGCAGGTTCGAATCCTGCCTCGGGCATGGATGTGTGTGCTGTCCTTAGGTTAGTTAGGTTTAAGTAGTTGTAAGTTCTAGGGGACTGATGACCTCAGATGTTAAGTCCCATAGTGCTCAGAGCCATTTGAACCATTTCAAACCACATCCCCCATTAATGTTAAGCTTCAGCTGCCAATTAGAACAACGATAGTACATATCGTCCGGTTGCGGCCATTAAAGGGTTGTCCGGATGTGATTCCAGGCATAGTAACAGGAAGGGAAGAGGAACAAAGAGAGGGTGGAGAGAGGTGTTAGGCGCAGGGAAATCAGGAAGATAGAGTACAGCATGATGTACCGCATGCTTTGCGATGCAGAAACTAGGAGAGTATTTGTAATTTTTTGTTTTCTTGTTATGTATCATTGGGATGTGTAGATTAATTAGGCATTGTATTTTCATATGTTGTATGTGTTTTCAAGTACTGTGAGCCTGCTGGGGCAGCGGTCTTTTTGAAGAGGGAGGAAGGGTGATGGTGATCACTATCCTTAGGTCACTGCAAAGAGGAGCGTTGAGCAAGTTGATAGAAATAAAAAACTGAGGAGGTATTGCTGATCTCAGCAGATAACATCTGGTACGCCGAGATGACAAGGGAGGAATTACGGAGATGCCATAGAGGGAAGGTAGCGGTATGTCCAGCCAGGGTGACAAGCACCAATCAAGACATGTGTGAGGTGCAGTTGTTTTTAGCCAGGAGAGAAGAAATAGACTGTCCAAGGGACATTGTGGAGCCTAAATTCGGTTTTTAATGGGTTGGGATGCTGTGGATATTCACCACCTAAGAAAATTTGGTAATAGTAGCAAGTTGTTTTGAGCAGGGAGTATTTGCCGAAGCGAAACGTATGGAGCTCGAGGAGAGCGGAATTTTAAACAACGGATCTGCGTGTAACATAATTGGACCAATCTTCCATCTGCCAGCGTCAATTTCAGGAGTCATGCAATTGAATGTTACACAGACATAGCTGTACTGCCCAAAAGTTTTTGTCAAGGCACAATATGACCGTGTTAAATCAAACTGTGGAGTCAAGTCTGTTGAGATCCGTAAACCACTTCATTTCAGAGCAAGAGGGGTGCATATCAGCTGAACAGCTTGTGCTACATGTCGCTCAATATAGGGAATGGCAACGACAAGTAAAGACTGTTTTGAGCATCTCTGTACCAAGTGCCATCGCAGCCTTAACTTTGTTGTGTGTTGTTTTCGTTCTGATCAGGCAGAGAGCCAATTCCAAGAGGTAACTGACGGTAATCCAAATCCCAGTGGATTGGATACCGAGGGTGTAGGACGAGTAGGTAAGGGGTTGATCGAGCATTAAGTGGAGTGGTCATCCAGTAAGGAATTTTTACATTTTGTCTCATGACGTGTTTTAAGGGGACTAGACCACATCTGAGTTTTCTAATAGTAGTAGTAAATATGTCATAAGTACGTGCCAATCCAAACAAGTTAAGAGAAGTTGGGGGGTCGACAGGGGGACTGGGTCTTACCGAAGGGGGAATAATGTAGCGGCACCATCGTTTAACATACGAAACAGTTCAGTTAGATTCGGTGCAATATTTCTCAGTGCACAAGGTACAGCCAGGTGCAGCCCTGTTGACAGTAAGTTACGCTTACAAGCGGTTGCGAAGTAGAAAGGAGGTCACAGGGCCGTAGAATTGCTGAAAACAGTAAACGTAGCTGTTTGCATGGCACAAGTTACAGGTAGAAGGTGCTTACTGGTTCGTCCTGTGTCTTATTAGTACATGACTCGGGGCAGCACTTCAGCAAAACAGAGGCGCACAGTAGCATATGAACAGATGCCGGTTTTGTAATGAAGGGGATTCAAGTGTGGCACTCTCCTGGACGGAGGCGCATGTGACACCACCCACTACACGCAGCAGCAGATGGGGCGCCAACGTTCCAGTCCATGGCGCGTCGCTGGTCCGACCCTCTGACGCCAACGCGGGGTCTGTCGCCAGCCAGCGGCGGGCCACTCGATGGCTCGCTGCTTTGGGCAGTCTTGTTGGCTCCAACACATGCTGGAGGCAGCCCGATGAGAGGGCTGCAGATTTGGCTTTTGGATTGCAGGTGCTTGTTGTCGCCATGATCCTAACCACGACAGCAAAGAAGCAAGCAGTGGGCCCCCCTGCGCTCCCCAGACAGAGGCACTGAGGCAACGTGAGCGAAGGCATCTGAGTTGGCTCCCAGCGCATCCTGACACCATCAATACTTTGCGGCTGTACATGGCTGGCACGCCGCGTTACGTTGCACGGGTGACTGAGGTAGCCCTTCAACGCCAAGCTGTTTTGCAGACAGTGAAGTGGCGTTCTCGGCATTGTGGAAGGCTGCGACACAGACAGAGAGGAACGTAGCACTGTAGCTGGGAATAATAAAACACCTGAAGATCACGGCTGAGTTTTAGTATGTCACATCCTGACAGTTTAGATCCACGTCCAACATTGCTCCGCGATACGCCATCATCTACATTTGGTAGTGACGGCTACAACAGATAAACTGGAGCCTGTACTTCAGTGGCCAAGTTTCTGGTAGCACATGATCGTACTGTGTCATCCAGGTCTTTAAATGTGATACGTTCTTTGCCTCCTTGTCGACTTGGAAATTCTGGATGGTCAAGAAAACTTTGTGGTGGAAAGTTTCGACGTATCCGCCGTATGAACTTTCCCTCTCGTTTGCAGCGGTGACTCCATGTATCCGTGTCCTACGCTCCTTGAAACATCCACGAGATAAATTTTAGCTACAGTGCGACGAGAGGAAATTATGCCTCTAACAGCTATAAAAACTATCCATCCGACATATGAAAAACAGTTAAATAAAACGATGATAAATATTAATTATTTATATAATATTTTATGATGTAATTGGACATATCGATATGTATCATACAAAGACAATTATAATTGTGAATTCCTTTTATGATCTGCGTTTGTCTTTTATATATTTTTTATGGGATTTAAAATTTAAAAACCTCTCTCACACCGGCCTGATTTAGCTTCACTGGCCGGGATAGTAAAAACATGCGTATATTAAGAGAATTTTCATTGTCAAAGCAGGCTTATCACATTCACACAGTTCAATACTGTTCTATCCTGATTAAATTAAGCTTAACTAAAATTCCATAAGGCAGTGAAGTAATTTCGAAGTCTCGGTGCGACGAAAATTGTCAGTCGATCTCCTGGAAACATTTGTAATAATTATTAACTTTCGGTGATCACATGGGGAAGACCGGAGATCTGCTGGTAAGACCGTGTTAGCCTATTTATTTGAAGTAACTGGATATCTTGAGCATACAAAACGGCAGGTTCGTCCAGTGTAAATCAGACGTTCCCCACTGATCCCGTGCAACACAGCGTAGTAAGCAGACACTGTCAATAATAATAATCCGTTAAATAATACGCGAACCCACTTACTTTAGTTTAGTTCATGTATTAAATTCCTTCTCATACAGAATCTCATCAAGATGGCGACTAGCTCAACAATACATACAAATACATCCTTCTTTCACGACTAATCGGCAAGAAGTCCCTTATTCTTTTCATAAGAGAAAACATAGATAGCAGAGAACCTATTCCATGGAGTAAATGGACGCTCCAAGGAATAATTGGGCTTGAAACTACTTTGCATTGATAATCGGTAAGATAAGAAGAGATATTTTGAGATATGTACTGAGTTATATAATTTATAAAATTTCTGAAAATATCACGGAGAGACCGCTGCAAGAGACATTACATCGACCCTCGCACCGAGCCAAGTTGATATGTATCCACTTTGCGAGCTAACTATTGGCTTAGCTAACTCGTTAGAATTTGTGGAACATACGTTCCTATAAATTTTAAGAAGTTAGTAAGAATTTTTTGATTACAAGAATTGAAAGAGATTTGGTATCTTCGTTACCTAGATACCTAGTTGTTGCTTTCACGTGTACTGGGGCATACCCGCATCCCACGTACACAACCAGGGAAGATGGACTTATATAGTTGTTCATCAGGTCTACCTATTCAGGAACTGGCCTTCACAGGGAAACCCCGGAAAACCTGGAGGCTTAGACCCCAACTAGGTATCACAGATGATGGGAAAGACAGAATAATTTAGAAATTTGGGAGTTATCTAGAATTCATAGGAAAGATAAAATCTGCCTCATAGCCAAAAAAAAACTTTACACATGCAAATTTTTTGTACAATCTTCCGAAAAATTTTCTTCATCGATGTCTTGCTGAACTGCGGTGAAAGTGATCGAACAGGAACATGGGACACGGCACGGAGGACAGGCGTCGCATTGGCATACCGCACAGGAGACGTAACGGATTTGAGAGACTAGAAGGAACCTCAGGAACAGGTACTCAGGATTGTGGTATGAAACAATCGAAATTCGTCTAAGGAATGGTCAACTATTAAAGATTCCTGGAAGAGAATGGTTAGTTGAATTTCTGCAGATTCATTTTGCACTCAAACATGGACCTGATCCATCCAATCTTCCATCTGAGGAATGGGAAAATCCATTCGTCTTATACTTTCCACACCTAGGTGTCTTAATCGATACTGTAGTTGCACAATATCACAACTCCAGATCGGAAAACAATTTTGAAAACATGGATAATTTCATCCATCTTCTTGAGTAAGCCGAAAGGTTCTAATCCTGGTTTTAATTATTTATTTACTTATTTATTTTTCGTTGGCTTTTCCAGGTGGATGTAGACCTGAATGTTTCCTAATTTGGTTTCAAGTACGAATGTGGATACCATGTCAGAATGTTAAAAACTTTATTATTGGAGACAATTTCCCAAAAAAAATTTATATCTTACTCAGACATGATTAAAATGAAACTTTGCTGAAAGAGAGCGTTTGATTAAGTCTTGCTGCATGACCTCTCCAGCTGAAATTAATTTTTCTCTTTTATACTCCAAATGCCGCATTTTCTCATGAACATATATGAATGCAATATAACAATAAACAAATCCAACTGGAAAATGACACATTATTATAAATTCAATGAAGAACATTCTTATTAATTCTAATTTTATAAACACACACTAAACTGGTTAATTAAATTCTCCTGAATAGAATTTAGCTCGCGCCAAAAAAAAAAAAAAAAAAAAAAAAAAAAAAAAAAAAAAAAAAAAAAAAACAGCGAGTCTTTAAATCTGTGGACAGTAGCAATCGATTCTAATTTCCTAAGGCGGTTCATTTGTTCTCCTGTGAACTGTCAATTTACAAACACTAACTTCACACACAAGCGCCGTATTCGACCATATAGTTTCAGTAAACTTATTCTCTCTGGAGATTAACACTCCCTGAATGTGTATTATTTCACACGCACAAGCTTCTTAGGTGATCATCGTGTAGACAGATAAACCGTAAGTCTTCACAGCAGCAATAGCTACAGTTCCACTTACTTTTCTAAATACTCCTATACTATCACAGAAGCAATCGCTTACTGTTCATTGAACTATCACAGATGCTTGGCATGCTGTCATTTAACCTATCATAGTAGCTGAGGCATACTGTCCTTCGCACTTAATTTTTAACACCCAAATACTTCATACAGATTTTCATTTAATTTGAAACACTTTTCTTCAAAGTGCCTCTTTAGGTCTATATGGGGAAATAATCCTTTTATTCTTCCAGAATCCGGATATGCTAATAAATACGCACCAAGATTCGGTATATCAACTATTATATATGGAGGTGTATAAATTAGATTCCATTTTCTGATGGTCTTCTTCAACCTTGATGACTTGATGTGTCTTCTTAAAAGAATTTTTTGTCCGATATTGAAAGTCTGAATCCGTTTGATGTTTCTGTCATGGATTTCCTTTCGCTGTCTCGCTTTCTCCGTAATATTAATGAGTGCATTGCGAATTTTTTCTTCCCATGATATTTTGGTGTCCTCGAGTTTAGGCAAGTTATCTACCCAAAAGTTTCTTTCGTTATCTCTGAACATCAGTTCATTCGGGGTAAAGTTTGTAGAACTATGAGGTAAATTATTATAAATCTGCTCAAACTCGGTCAAATAGTTTATCCAGGTAGTTTGTTTATCATGACAGTACGTTCTCATGAATCTGTTTAGTTCTCGAAAAACCCGTTCAATTAAATTCCCTTGTGGATGATAGCAAGATGTAAATATCTGTTTTATTCCTAGTTGTGATACTAATTTTCTCCATAAATATCCAGTAAATATCTTCGCATTGTCGGAGATTATAGATTTTGGAATCCCTGCATGAGGAATGTAGTCATTTACAAACTTTACTGCGGCAGCTCTTGCAGTTGCTGATTTTATAGGATATAGTTTAACATATTTTGTAAACACATCACAGAATCCAATAATGTACTTATCACCACCTCTGGCTCTAGGAAGTGGTCCACAAATATCACATGATATGAGTGATCTTGGTGCTTCAGGTATTATTGAGTGAAGCGCAATTTTATTTCCCTTCTTGTCCGGCTTAGCCTTTTGACAGAGAATACATTTGTGTATGACTTCGTGCACTTTTCGCCTTATATTTGGGAAGTAACAATAATATCTAATCTTATTAGCACACTTTACAACACCAACATGACCCCAGGTCAAATGTGTAAACCAAATTAATCGTTCTTCATATTCTCCGGGTATACAGACACACCACTTTGGATTCTCAGCCTTCCCAGATTCAAAAAATAAAATATTATTCACAAGCCGGTAGTATTCCAAGTTGACCATAGGATTTTGTTGATTGAATTGTCGTATTATAGCATTCCATCGTCGATCCTTCTTCTGAAGCTGAACCATTGTCTTACATAAATGAATATAATATAACTTGTAATTATTTTCTTGAAGAAGAAGCACTGGAAATTCTGCCTTATTGTTTACATCCAGTTCAGGTGTTATTCCTTCTGGAGATCTTGACAACGCGTCAGCTATAATATTTTCTTTTCCGGCTACATGAATATTTTGAAACTGATATTCTTGCAGCGCCAGCGTCCACCTTGACAAGCGAGGATGCAGCAACTTACAAGTTTGTAAAAAGGCTAGTGATTGGTGGTCACAATAAACGCCTATCCTTGAGCCATATGCATAATAATTAAATCTTTTCAAAGACCAAATAACTGCTAAAGCTTCTAATTCCGTAGTGGTATATGCTCTTTCACAGGCGGATAAATCTCTGCTAGCAAATGCAATTGGACAAAAGGTGTTTACACCATCGATGTACCTAATTTGAAATAAACAAGATCCTAATCCGACATCTGATGAATCAGTGGCTAAACAGAATCCAACATTCATATCAGGGTGATATATTAACGGAGCATTTATCAGTTGATCCTTAATTTCACAAAAAGTCTTTTCACAATCATTAGACCATTGCCATGGTACATCTTTCCTCAGGAGGTGGTTTAGTGCTTCAGAGTTAATTGCTTGAGTTTTAATAAATCGACGAAAAAATGAAGCCAAGCCTATAAAGCCTTTCAGTTGTCTTCTGTTTCTTGGAGTTGGAAAATTTTTTATCGCACTAATCTTCGCTTCTGTTGGAAGAATTTCTTTTGCGTTAGTCATATGTCCTAAGAATTTAATTCTCTGTAGAGAAAATTGGGATTTTTTTAGATTTGCAGTTATACCAGTTTGTTTGAACACAGCAAAAATCCTCCTAATAAGTTGTACATGTTCCTTTCAAGTTTTAGAGGCAATTAATAGATGGTCCACAAAAATTGTTATTCGACTACGTAGTTCTGGTCCTAGGGCATAGTCCAACGCAGAAATAAAAACTCCAGAGCTGATATTAAGACCAAACGGAACGACCTTGAACTGATAGCTTCTGCCTCCATATATAAAAGCAGTATATTTTCTTGAGTCCTTGTCTAACTGTACTTGCCAGAACGAACTTCTCAAATCAATACTGGTTAAATAGGATACATCTTGAAATATCTGTATTACCTCATCGATGTTCTCCGGATGTGTGCGCACAGGTACTATAATTTTGTTAGTTTCCCTTGCATCTAATACCAATCGAACTTTTCCTCCTGGCTTTGGTACAACAAGCAACGGAGAACAATATGGGCTGTTCGACGGTTCAATAAGATTCCAGTTTAACATTTTTTGTATCTCTTCCTGAACTGGTTGTTTTAATCGCCAAGGAATGGGATAGTGTGTGCGGCAAAATGTCTTATGGGGCTTAATCTGTAATGTACAAACATATCCTCTAATAATTCCGGGCTTTTCATCGAAAACTGACTCATATTCTGTTAATACATTGAATAATTGTTCCCTCTGACTGTCCGTTAGGCAATCTGACTCAGCAATCTTCTGTTCGACTGTTTGTCTGAAATCCTCTTCTTGAATTGACTTGATCGGTAGTCGGCACATATTATTATTTTCAGCACAAATCAACTGCACAGCAGCACCACGGAAATATCGCTCATACACTGCTTCCTTTCTCAGTAAGATCAGTGTAACAAGTTGATCATCGATTTTAAAATGCACCTTTCCTTCTACCAAGTCCAACTTGCAATTGCAGGCTTGCAAAGTTCCAATGCCAAGAATACAATCTACTAACAACTTTTCCACTACAAGGAATGTGCATTGCTTAGCTACATTTCCCAATTTTATCTCTATAAGCGTTTGTAACTTGACGTTCCTGGATTTTGCTCCCACTGCACCTATAACTCGGCAATTTTGTACTGGTAGGACAGGGATTTTCTTAATTTTACTAATTCTGCGAAATAAAGTTCCGGATACTACGTCTGTAGATGAAGCTGTGTCCAATACAACATTGGTTAAAATTCCTCCCACTTCTGTGATGATCTCAGACACAGGAACCCCTTTATCTTCGACTACACAGGCCTCTAAGTCCCTTGTCAATTCATCTGTCATCAATTCGCCTTCATTATATCTCAACATTCCCACGGAATTAATTTCGTTTAAAACAGGTTTGCCCCTTTTGTATTCCCCGGCCGACTTTACGGAGCATAAAGCGGCCCTCTTCAGTTTAAATGTCGATTATTATTCCCTCTTGAATCATCTACTACTTCTGTTATGACTGGCTGTTGTTGATGACGGGTTGTGTTATTTGCTTCAAATCGAGTATCAAAATTTCTGTACGCATTGTTATTATTTGAAAACTGCTGGTTCTGATAATCTCTTGCATTTCCAAACATTGGGTTGTATCTGCGATCTGTTCGATTGTCTCTGAATCTGCCCCTCGCAGCACTGTTATTGAAATTTCCATTTCCGTTGCAATTGTTTCCGTTGAATCTCTGACTATTCCTAGTATAATAATTATTAAATCCGTTTCAATTCCGGTTTGCATTTGGCGCCTCAATCGCTCTCCTCTGCATAACCGGTTGTCTTGGCCGATGTTCATCTTTCTCGATCATATCTATCGTGGCAAGCGTAGTCATGAATGAGTCAAGGTCATGCTCATTAATATATAGCATTCTATTTCTGATGCTGGCCGGAAGTCGAGATATTAATATGTCAATCACGTCTTGTAGAGGCATAGGCTTATCCCAATACCGCAATTTGTTTATATATTTCTCAAAGTATTTCTTTAAAGACCCACGTGATAAAGAAAAACGTTCTTGTACTCCTTCGCACCAGTATTTGGATAAAAATGCTCGTTCAAAATCTTCATATGTGTCCCAAGTTGATATCATATCTGATGCCCATATAGCTCTTGACCCCTGAATATAACCGGTCACGAAACTAACCTTTTGCCACTCACTCCAAAGTTTTGGCAATACTCCCCTAAAACGTCTTATAAACACTACGGAATGAACATTTTTCTTGTCTGGGTTGTAGATCTGGAATTGCCGTTGTTTCAGCATTTTCTCCTCATTATTGCTTTTACAATTACAGTCATTATGACTGCTCTCATAGTGTTGTGATTGATGCTGATTGCAAAAGCGAACGTGTGCATTAAGGTCCCTGTCTGTACTTCGTCAGGTAAATAATGTAGCTTCATTGATAGATCTAGTTGTTCTTTGGCTTCTCGAAAACCTTTATTAAATAAATTTTCTTCAGAACTCTCTGATCATAGACTGCTGAACAAATGCTTTTCTTTTCTAAACTTAACTGCGAGAATTTTCCAGCGAGAATGTTTACCTTATGATCAACCTCGTCTTGTCTCTCCTTTATGTTATTTATGGATTTATTCAAATTTTGGATGTCCTTCGGGATCTTGTCTTGTGATTGTCTCAAATCCTGCATATCTGCTGACATCTCGTTTACTTGTTGCTTTAACTCATCTTGAACTTCAACTAATACCGGAATTACCGCGATAGAACATTGCATCTGTTCTTGTGCTTGAAGTATCTGTGGGATTGACTCGACCTGCTCTTTAATAGTATCAAGCTTAGTAGCAACATACTCAGTTAGCTCTAGGCGTAACTTCTTCGCATTTTCATTACACTGCTGAGTGACTTGCTCAATTTGAGCAGCTAACTTTAATTCTGTCTTTTCATTCAGAATTTTAAATTCTTCCGCAGTTTTATTTAATTTATCATCAAGTTTCTGGAAACTCTCTACTAATTTATTATTTAATTCCACTTTAATGGCTGCTAATTGTTCATTTATTTCCCTTTTAGTCTCTATTTGCGCTGTAGTTAATTCCCTTTTAGTCTCTATTTGCGCTTTAGTTAAGTCTGTTACATTTTTGGCTAACAGTGTTAACTGCTGCATGATTACAGTCAATGGGTTTATTTCGTCCTGCTCAGATGACATCGAAACACTTAAGCTTTGTTGTGGGGCCTGACTAATGCTGCCGCTAGGCTCTACTTCAGTTAAGCTAGCGTCTAATGTTTCACTAACCTCAGAAACAGCTGAGGGCTGTTGTGATTCGCTCTGCTGTTGCATTGCCATTTTATAAGCCGCCATAGTAAGAACCACTAATACACAGAACAACAAACATATAAAGTCACTCGCATCTGAGTTAATAATGTCACTGACCTAAACTTCGCATAATACTCACTTCTAATAAACACTTCGTATCTAATGCTCAACCCAATCAATCTGATTCAAACCGATAGACATTTAAATAGTTATTATAAATTTCTATCTACAAAAATTTAATTTATATTGTCTGGCCTGAACGATCTTCTCGTAGGTTGTGGCGAAATTGTGATTTCTGGAACAGGCCTCGTCTTCTTTTGTCTCGTGCACATGCAACATAAAATTCACACAATATTTAAGTAATGCTCAAAATTGAGTCCTGTCACAGTGAAGCCAAATTTAATATATTTTGTATGGGACCTAAAATTTAAAAACATCTCTCACACCGGCCTGATTTAGCTTCACTGACCAGGATAGTAAAAACATGCGTATATTAAGGGAATTTTCATTGACAAAGCAGGCTTATCACATTCACACAGTTCAATACTGTTCTATACTGATTAAATTAAGCTTAACTTAAATTCCATAAGGCAGTGAAGTAATTTCGAAGTCTCGGTGCGACGAAAAGTGTCAGTCGATCTCCTGGAAACATTTGTAATAATTATTAACTTTCGGTGATCACATGGGGAAGACCGGAGATCTGCTGGTAAGACCGTGTTAGCCTATTTATTTGAAGTAACTGGATATCTTGAGCATACAAAACGGCAGGTTCGTCCAGTGTAAATCAGACGTTCCCCACTCATCCCGTGCAACACAGCGTAGTAAGCAGACACTGTCAATAATAATAATCCGTTAAATAATACGCGAACCCACTTGCTTTAGTTTAGTTCATGTATTAAATTCCTTCTCATACAGAATCTCATCAAGACGGCGACTAGCTCAACAATACATACAAATACATCCTTCTTTCACGACTAATCGGCAAGAAGTCCCTTATTCTTTTCATGAGAGAAAACATAGATAGCAGAGAACCTATTCCATGGAGTAAATGGACGCTCCAAGGAATAATTGGGCTTGAAACTACTTTGCATTGATAATCGGTAAGATAAGAAGAGATATTTCGAGATATGTACTGAGTTATATAATTTATAAAATTTCTGAAAATATCACGGAGAGACCGCTGCAAGAGACATTACATGTCTTCCTTTGTTTTTACCTTCTGTTGGTTGGCTTTTGTAGGTTGCCGACGCAAGACTCATATCAAACTGAGGTCTGTTAAGAGATTGTAATTATTTGTTAATTATTACTTCAGAATAGAGTTCATTATTATTATATGAGTGAATAATTATTTGTAACTTTAATTCCAGTCTCAATAAGCATTCTTTGTGTTAATTAATTCTTTCCGATGCAAGGAGCGCAGCCATTGATGATAGCGAATTGTATCGCGTTTTTATCTGTGATTCTTACGAAAGTATGAAAGGTTTGCTTGAGGAAAATTAGTCTAAATAGTGCACAATATGAAAGTAAAGTTTAATAAGCATATCAAATACTTATCCTGTTAAAAGGAAATTTGCTCTACCAATTGAAAGTCTCTATCAATTGTCTGCCGCCATCTTAACAATTAGCTCAGCGGCAAATTCAAATTACGCAACCCTGCAGACATAAATGCTGACGGTATTAAAAATGTTTAAAAATAAATGTGTACCGGTGGTCCCGAACTCATATTAATGAAAATAATTCGAATCAGATTGGTTCTTTAAAAACAGTGCTCATAGCACGATCCATATAACAAACTTTTCTTGCTGATGTATGGAGCCGAAATTAATTACGGACGAGTTGCGAAGAATATTGTTTCAGCTAACATACGTCAGTGTTGTGCGTGGCTGATATTCGGCGGTTTTAATGATCATTTTGATGAAGATAACTGTTTCCATCATAATCAATAGTTGTATCGAGCCTGTTGTATGAACTGTGATTTAGTGACACTTACACAACTTACAGACAACACTTTAACGCAACGTTAACTTGGAGTTCTTTAGCAACTTGACCAAATCTTTAGCCGGGAGAAAAAATTATTTTGTAATTACTCACTGTAATGAAATACGATTATCATTTTAATTTACAAATTAGTTAAATACCAAACCACTGAATAACACAGCGAACGCCACATCATCATGCCTTGTTACAGTATCCCCCCATGTTGTCAGATTCCCGTAATAAAGTCTTGGACCTCCGTAGACGGGTACAATTGTTTTCCATCTCGATCTCAGACATGCTGTGTGTTACCGATGGAGCATATCATATTACGCATTCTGCCACGGCACGAGCATATTCCTGCTGCATTCGCCCATGTGTAGGGGTTGCGTCCTCAAATGGCTGTTCGGAAAGTCGCAAAACATTTTCTTCGCCTCTGTGATGCTCTCGATGGCGCTCTACCGGACGAGATTGTGTTTGCGATTGCGCGACCCACACATGTGCTTACCGAACGTCCTTAGCCAACTAGTTTTGCTGCGCAGTGAGTCGGGTCTGCTGATCTTCATTTCCAGAGATATCGTCCTCTTTGATTCTGACCGTTCAACTCGCTTCTTTGCCACACTCATTTTTTCCTGCGTTTCTTGCGCTATTTTTTTGCCTTTCTTTTGTAGAGTAGCAAGTGCCTTTTTGGTCTTACACACCTGTGTTCTTGCCAGTGTCACTTGTTCTTTGGTCACTGATTCGTCCTTTCGTGCTACTTGCGCTACCAATCGCGCTTCGCCTGGTTGGCGCACTCACGCGTTCCTGCTGTCGTTTTCTTGACATTTCTTTGCTCTTCTTGGATTCCTGCGATCTCTTTCTTGAGTCCATCTATTCTGTCTGTGACCGTTCTTATGATTAATTTGTGTCTTTCCTCCTCTTCCTCCCGTCTCATTTTCTCTGCCTCTTGCGTGAATTGCATGAGAGCCTGAAATTGAGATCCACCGCTAAATCCGCCAGGACTAGATGAACAAAATTCCAGCATTCTGTGATGTTCCGTCCGTTATTCTAATCTGCCAGTTTCACTGGTAGCGCGCCTCGTACCAGCAGCGCCTACATTTCGTTCTGCTGCGGTCTCCCGTTCACTTTCGTCACATGACAAACATGTCGTCATAATCTGCAAGGTTCTACGTTCGACATTTCTGCCCGGTCTTCAACTGCATTTACCTGAGAATCCCATGTAATATGTGCTTTGGCATCGATAATTATCTGACGTATATCCACGGTTAACAAAACACCATTACTTCCGCTTCTCTGTAGCAAACGTGCCTAGCTTCTTGTAAACATACACTCTGATTCTGACACGATCTAAATTAAACACTACACATTCCTATGCAACAGAAATTCTACTCTAAATTACGTTCCTGTCATCTACTGGTACTCTGTTCCTGACAACGAATTCAAATAACAGTACGCTCGTCTATGCTAGCAAACAAAAACCTCCGTCTTTGCTAACTAATCAGCACAACGCCGTATGCCATCAGAAACAAACAATCAAATGACACAGAAGTCACAACCAAAACATGAAAACACAGCATACAATAATTGATTTTTATTACTATTTATAGGTGCCAGCAACGCGAATCTCTTCTACCCAGTGCACCATATTAGACATGGGGAACAGAAACTTCACTATGCAACACTATCTACGATCTGACAGTTACGGAAGCTGCCATCAATGCAAAATTCTGTGCAAGGGACGTCAAATTGCGTGACTACGCTAATCACCGCTATCTGACGGGCACAGAAGAAGCCATCAATCTCAGATCCTGGCAGGTGACGCCACAATGAGAGTTAACCTGATTGGGTGCTATATAAGAAATAGTTGAAAATGCATGCAAAGTCTAGTTTACTGACAACGTTTATTTTTCGAAAAACCAAGACAGACATAATTTCATAAACAATTGTGATGGAATATCGTAAAAAACTAACAGGTGGTTTAAGACCACAACGGACAAGGAGCCTGAATGACAGAAGTGAGTCATGTACTCTCGCCCTAAAATTCTGGATAACGCAGACTGAATTGATATGACGCTGAGCAGACTTTGCATGTTCAAATCTACAGAAGTTGATAATGGTGCAGCTGAGAGCAAGTGGCGATTGAGATATTTATGCCCTGAAAAGGCCGGAGCAGCAGTACGTTATACTGTTTGCTCCATGCGGCGATGTAACTTGCAGCTGGCGAGATGTATGCGGAAGAGACGAGGCGTAAGGCAGCTCCTGTGAATCGATCGCGGCTACGAAAGAAATGCAAAATCTCACGGTCCAGCGATCAGGCAGACGGATCGCAATTTATTCTCTAATAGAGCCCTGAAGTCACGATAGGTTTCAGTGTGTGACTCACCCGCTCGTAGTTGTACCAAGGATCAGTTTGGCTCACTTATACGACAGAGTGCACAAGGATACCAAATGTCAAGACTGGTAAACCAAAACGGAGCAAGTGTGCCCTCAGCAAATGAATAGTCTGGGACGTTTGAAGTCACACTGTCAGTACAGTAAGAACTTCACCAGAGGCTCTCCAGTCTAACTACTTGCAAGTGAAGTCAGTCTCAGGACAGATCCCAGGCAGCAACTACACATACCAGAACTTCGACCAAAAGATGCTTACAGACCGAAGTTCAGAACCTGAGTGCACGAACGACACCGCCTTCACCCCGTCTTGAGCCAACCACAGGGCTTTAGAGGCACTATTCACCGCTCCTACACGAAAGCACATAGTCATATCGAACCAGCGCAAGAGTGAAAAAACCTGCGTCTCTTAAAAAAAAAAAAAATGCATGCCAGTCACAACCAAAACATGAAAACACAGCATACAATAATTGATTTTTATTACTATTTATAAATGCCAGTTACTGGCCTTTATAAGTTTGTGCAAAGAGGTAACATGTTTTTCTCCAAAGTGCCGTCACTTGCCGCAGGAGCAAGTGAACAGATGCAATCTTAAAGAGCTAGATAATCACCTGTGCCTTGAAGCATGGTAGTCCTAGCTATGAGGTGTCATAAAGATTCTAACTCTAAACGTTTCTTAGATGCCAGAGTTTCTTGTATGACGGAGGCGGTTGATGGAAGTGGGTCACAGGCCTATCTGCTGCTACAGATCACGAAAACTTGTGAATTTTTACTAGACATGGCGTTGCAGACAGTGCCCAGTTCACGACCCCACTGTCTAGATTTGTCCCTGCAGTCAGTCACCCCCAGCCCAGCCTTTGGCTGGTGCCAATGCAGGTATAGCGGCATTGCCTTCTGGAGCCCTGCCATGACTATGGGGTGTTCTGTCGGCGGTGGACCAGTCCGGCAAATTTACTGAGTGTTGGGCTTACCGCCAATTGCTTTCAGCTTCCAAAATGCTGTTTCTACGAACTAAGCACCATAAAAATACCATATGCTTTTAGCGCCCTACCAGGCTCCATCAATGTCTGCTCAGGCCATTAACCTTCTAGAGTAACGCTGAAGGTGTGTAGGTTGTACCAAATCTCTTGATTAATTTTTCGTATACGAAAAATAGGTGAGAGAGTAAGTTGTTCTCTCTCATATTGACAAACAATACAGGTTAAGACGAAACAGAAAAAGAAATAAAACAGAAACAGTCGGTAGAGCACTTAAATAAATGTTACAACACTTGCAACGAAACGCAGAGGAAGAAAATGGAACTATTAAGGAGAACAGTAACGTAAAGCGGGAAATGCGGGTTTGAGTCCCAGTCAGGCAGAAATTTTCAGTATTCATCACATAATCATTTCAAGGCCCTCATGTTGCTGACATCCGTATCTCTATACCATCATAAAAGTTGATCTTATCGTAAGAGAGCACCTGCACTACGCTTGCCCATTCTCCGCTAGACTGTTGGTGTGCAGTGTGGGGTTCTTACCAGATAGCATTGACAGAGGACAATGAAAAAGCCTTAGAAGGGCTGCTCCTTTTGTATTATAGGTAATAGGGGTATAGGTAATAGGGGTGAAAGTGTCATGGATATGATAGCAAGTTGCGGTGACAATCACATTTTTTGTTCCTGCGAGATCTTTTCACGAAAGCTCAATCATTAACGTTCTCTTCTGAACGTGAAAATATTTTGTTTTCCCCATCCTACTTAGGGATACATGATCGTCGTAGTAAAATAAGAGCTCATACAGGAAGATTTAGATGTTCATTTTCCCCTAGCGCTTTTCGAGATTGGAACGGTTTGCTAACGGTCTGAAGGTGGTCTGAAGAACCCTCTGCCGGCCGGTGTGGCCGAGTGGTTCTAGGCGCTTCAGTCTGGAACCGCGCGACCGCTACGGTGGCAGGTTCGAATCCTGCCTCGGGCATGATTGTTTGTGATGTTATTAGGCTAGTTAGGTTTAAGTAGTTCTAAGTTCTAGGGGATTGATGACCTCAGATGTCAAGTTCCATAGTGATCAGAGCCATTTGAACCATATTTTTGATGAACACTCTGTCGGGCAGATAAATGTGAATAGCGAAATACTTTTGCCGACACAGAAATTTTCACTGTGTTTTTGTAAGATTATCTTCACTCATTGATATACGTATAAAATACACACATACATAAAAAAATGTTTTTCATCACCCCGGTTCCCAGAACTCCTGAAGACAGACGTTGAGTGTGGGTATTGTATCACAGACACAGTCCCTTTGACTGTTTAGGGATGTCACTAAACCCACCCAAAGATGTAAACAACCATGCATGAGCAGCGCGTATAAGACGGAGGGGGTCCGACAGTCGATCTGTTCCAGTCATTTCACCAGGAAAGAGGTACACGGGGCATGTTGTCTGTAGTTCAACCATGCCTAGACGGTTAGTACCACGGTTCGATCGCATCCGCATTATTGCTTTTTGCCAGGAAGGGTCTCGCGTCAGTCGTCGTCGTAATTTATTAATTACTACAGAAATTGATTAGTAATGGGGATTATTGCCGACTTACGTGGTGGGCCTTAATTAAAATGATATTTCATTCAATTTTGATTTACAATTACATGCTTTTGTAAAGTTATCCTTTTTAACAATATTAATCTTCAGTGGATGTTATTTGTTACATTAATGAACGTTAGACTCGCTGAATCTTAAAACATGAGCATATAAGTTGAACAATGAAATATACTTTTCATATTAATTCCTCGCCTAGTCAATTCACTTCAAAGCAAAAAAAGTTTTACTTATTAATTACAATTGCGGCCCACACACGCGAGACAGTATTTTCTTTTACCTCCGTTAACCATTGCATTGTAGTCGGAGTCCTGGCTCGCCCTCGGCTGTTGTACTGAAAATAACAATCTTAAAGCTACGTATTTTCTACGTCGGGCGGCTGTGGAGAAAAATTTATATTACCTTAATAGCGGACGACTTATTCGCTTCTGCAAATTTTTAAAAGTCAATATCGCCACGTAATGGCGTTGTTGGCTGAATCGTCCGCTGAGATTGTTGCACTGTAAATTACTCAAATGCAGGTTAATTCGAGGTAGGCGGACATGAAATCGGGTTCACCTCTTACATATTAAAAGTGAACAATAATATTAAATCAATATATTATCTGCTTAATTAGTACAAATATGCTTACATTTGCCAGCAGTCGCAAGGTGTCTGTCTACACGCTACCAAGACAAGAGAAGAAGCGAAGACGACTAAAAAATTTACAGAAGAGCGTATCTTGTCGTCTCATTAGATCATTTTGTTATATTTCTTTGCCCGCCCTCGAAACTTACACAGAGAAATTATTATAATACGCAGAGAAATGTATGTTCGCCTGAGCGGCTAGTATTCACTTATTATTCAAAATTTAAATGTCTCTTCTTTATAAATACTGTTTTTTAAATCTTTTCTTATTATTTCACTGGGGACGCTGTATTGCCACCCGAAATGTTTATGTCATAAGAAATGTTCGTGCTTTTTGACATAAATATTTCCTATTTCATGTGCACAGTGTTCTCACACACGTAGTTTTTTCTTTTGCAGTCTACATATGTCCCATCGTATGTTTTAGTCGTTTACTTAATAATGCTGTTGCACACAAAGTAATACAGATGAAGATATTTACATATCAATATAATATACATTTGGTTATGAATATATTCATGTACAAAAGAAAAGGACATAGAATATAATTAGTATGGCAGTTATATTACGACATATTACATTGGTCCATTCATTTTGGCTGCTTCTTTTTGAGGTTGCAGCTCATGCAGTGTTCAAAGGTATACAATTACGAATTAGTGTGTAATTCTTGAAGTCCCAGGGGTGTCAACTGTTCGCTCCTCATTTGGCGTGGCCGTAGGGAAACCCTGGGGAAAACCTCGGCGGAGCGACAGACTAACCGCTTTAGTTACTTTCACTTAATTTCTTTTGGGATGTCATTGGAGTACAGGATGTGCATACGTACGTTACGAACAACTTTTCTTTGCACTATGCAAACAAATGAGGTTTTTATAACAATTAATATATCGTCGTTATTGATTGCGGTGGCGTTGTTGATCTACGCCGCGACGTTTAGCTCGCGATGGCGCCGGTTGGTGTGTTTGGCGTTCGCGGCAGCTGCGGAGAGGTCAACGCCCGCTCGACGCCAGCGTGTCTCTCGCCGTCGCGGAACGTCAGAATCAGCTGATCGGCTGCACCGTTGGCGATGAGTTTCTGTCTCAGCCGGGCGTGGCGGAGTGGGATGATATCCGCCCCCCGCCTTTGTTGTCAGGAGTCAGCTCTGCTACGGATCTCCGACGTAGTACATGAAACATACACGCAAACAACGTAATATTTCCCTCCCGCTGCAGATGGTTACGCTAGTGGGAAAGAAGCATTTATTAGTGCGGCAGTTGTTGTTAAGTTCCCGTGAATGCAGTTTTGATGCGATACTGTTTCCACTACACGTCAGTTTCTGTTTTGATAAAATTATATATGTTTTCGCAGCACTTGCATGCACTGGTGAGTGTCCCAATACGAGCTTAGCACAAACATTCGCCGTTTCTGCGGTCGCTGTTTTGCAACAGCCATCGCATCGCATTCCTATCTCGCATTATTTTACTCTCTGAAATTACAGTCTGTCCCAAAAATATTGACTGTGGGTTCACTTCACGTTAACATTTCACATTTATAAGCAAATTCACAGTTTTTCGTGCGTAATATTGGCGTTTGACGTCTTCACCGCTGTTGAACGTTCAATACTAGCACTTCCCTCTCATAGTTTCACCTTCACAGTTTTCACACTGCTTAAAGTAACTATTTCGAATAGTTGACAAACAATAATGTATTTCATTCAGTCTGAGCTGGATTTTGGCTCGTACTGGATTTTACCAGTCTCTCGCACTAATTACCTCGTTCCATTTTCCACTTACAGAGTCGTAATAGCCTTCAGACTTTTGACTATACAATTGTATTTTCGTCTCATCTGAGGTAAGTCCCCATGTCATGTCTGCCTACTAATTGCATACTTGCCCTCCACAGCCAGGTTCGACGTTACAAAACTTGGCCTCTCCCATTATTTTACACGTTTTGTGATCTAGGCCTAGCGTGCAAGTTCCCAGATTAGTGTTAGATTTGTAACTTTTGTTACACGATAAATTTGTGCAAATCTTTGCCTTAGCAGATGGCATTATATTTTAACAGTGCTTCGCGTTAGTCGCGTTTACTGATTTGCTTTGTATCTTGCCCACAACACATGACGTACCTTGGGTGATGTACACACTGCACTCATGTTGTATAGTAAATTATGATTGATCATATTTCGGGATCGGTATAGACAAAAATACATGGAATAACATATGCACTATAATATTGAATTTCAGAGTTTCATTAGTACTACAGTTCAAAAATATTCATGACACACGAATGAAAAATTCTTTCATCATTACATGCTGTTGAATTTTTTTGAATAATATTGTAAAGCATTTTTTTTTTAAATGAAATTTGTAAAATATTCTTAAACCTACGTTCATTATTTTTAAAATGCAATTGCTTTGAAGTTACTGTTATTCCTTAACACCTACAAAACTGAATCGCACTAATCCTGTGTGCCTCATTGTCTTTACTTGTTACCCCAAAATTTGAACATTTACATATAAAAAAATACACTATAAACTTATCCTACTACTCACATATGTAAAAGTTGCTCTACTGAGGGAACTTCTTTTAGTCTTTGTATGCATAGATTCCTTTGATATTTTTCAGATTCTACGTCACCCAACAAATAGCTACATCCATGTGGTATGTCTATGATTTTGTAGGGCTTGGCATACACCGGTGGCCATTTCTTATTCTTTTCCTAACAGAGACGACTTGGGATGAGTCCTTATTAGCACCAAGTCACCTGGTTTTACAGTGTTGCCTTCTTTATCTTCTTATCATGCTTCTACTTTCGGCGCTCCGCGCACCTCGTTAAACTGTTTTGACTCTCAGCTATAATTTGTTCGTGAGGTATAACTTGTCGCGGTACAGTCGGTAATGGAGACAGCCAGTTGTCGGTTTCATTCTTTCCAAACATGACTTCTAGGGGAGTATAACCGGTGGCTGAATGTGGCGATCTGTTGTGGAGTCCCTCAAAATCCGAAACGTATTCTGCCCACTTGGTGTGGCGATTCGGAATGTAAGTTCTCATGAAACTGTTCAATTCTGTAAAGGTACGCTCTACGAGACTGCTCTCAGGGTGAAATGAGTTTAATACCTTGCTCTTGTAGAAACGTTTTCCATTTGAGACCAATAAAATAGGTGGCATTATCGGATAATATGATCAGTGGTTTGCCAACATTAAGAAAATAATCTGTTCGTAATTTCTGAATGAGGGGTGTGGCCGTTGAAGTTTTTACTGGATACAATTTTGGAAATTTGGAAAAGGCATCATATACAGCAAATATATGATTAGATTAGATTAGATTAGATTAGTTTTTCGTTCCATGGATCCGTGCTGAGGAGATCCTCGTGGATGTGGAACATGTAAATTTTCTTAAAGCTGAAATAACAATATTAATAGTATGAATATATACAATACATCATCTGTTTCTATTAAAAAATTCGTCAATGGAGTAGAAGGAGTTCGCCACTAGTAAGTCTTTCAGGCTCCTTTTAAACTGATCTTTATTTGTGACTAAATTTTTTATGTTTACTGGCAAATTATTGAAGATGTGTGTTCCTGAGTAGTGGACCCCTTTTTGAACTAAAGTAAGTGCTTTTAAGTCCTTGTGCAGATCATTTTTGCTCCTGGTATTGTATGTATGAACTGAGCTGTTTGTTGGAAAAAGAGATATATTATTTAGAACAAATTTCATTAATGAGTAAATATACTGAGACGCAGTGGTTAGTATACCCAGTTCTTTGAAGAGGTTTCTACAGGACGTCCGTGAATTTACTCCACAAATAATACGTATTACACGCTTTTGGACCTGGAAACTTTTTTTTGACTTGAAGAGTTACCCCAAAATATTATCCCATATGACATTATGGAATGAAAGTAGGCAAAGTATGCAAGCTTTTTCATTTTTATGTCGCCTATGTCTGCTAACACTCGAATTGCAAATACAGATTTGTTAAGGCGTTTCTGCAGTTCTGTGGTGTGCCCTTCCCAACTGAATTTATTATCAAGTTGTAATCTCAGGAATTGAAGACTGTCAACCTCTTCTGTCTGCTCTTCTTCGTATTTTATGCATATGCTGGGTGGAAACCTCTTACAGGTTCTGAATTGCATATAGTGAGTCTTTTTGAAATTTAATGTCAGTGAGTTGGCTTTAAACCATTTATTAATATCCATGAAAATATCATTAGCAGATCTTTCTAATACTACACTTGACATACTATTTATTGCAATACTTGTCTCATCTGCAAACAAAACGAACTCTGCTTCTGGCAGTGTAACTGATGAGAGATCATTAATGTACACAAGAAAAAGCAATGGCCCTAAGATGGATCCTTGTGGGACACCACATGTAATTTCTTCCCATTCTGATGATGACTGATGACTTAATTCACTAGTCCCTTGTACTGACACCCTTTGTTTCCTGTTAGTGGGGTATGACTTGAACCATTTTGCTGCACTGCCCGTGACACCATAGAATTCTAATTTACTTAAAAGGATGTTGTGGTTCACACAATGAAATGCCTTTGACAAATCACAGAAAATACCTGCTGCTTGTAATTTGTTATTTAATGAATTAAGTACATTTTCACTGTAGGTGTAAATAGCCTTCTCGATATCAGAACCCTTCAGAAATACAAACTGTGTTCTTGATAATATGTTATTTGTGGTCAGATGGTTGAGCAGCTGCCTGTACATTACTTTTTCTAGAATTTTTGAGAATGCTGGCAAAAGTAAAATCAGTCTGTAGTTTGATGGTATCTCTTTATCCCCTTTCTTGAATAGAGGCTGAACATCTGCATATTTTAGCCAGTCAGGAAATGTCCCAGTTATAATTGATTGGTTACACAAGTAACTTAAAATTGTACTAAACTCACAAGAACATGCCTTAATTAACTTTGTTGATATTTCCTCGAACCCACCAGAATGCTTTGTTTTTAAAGATTTTATTATGGCAGTTATTTCTTTTGGTGGAGTGAGTGATATATTCATGTACTTGAAGCTATTTGTTTAGGCTAGTTTCAGATATTCAAGGGCAGTATTTACTGATCCTGAAAGTTCCATTCTATCAGTAATGGATATAAAGTACTTGTTAAATAGATTTGCCACACTATGCCCATTAGTTACTAATGTGTCATCTACCCTTAGTGCTATTTGCTCCTGTTCCTTTCTGGTTCTACCAGTCTGCTACATCTACATCTACATTTATACTCCGCAAGCCACCCAACGGTGTGTGGCGGAGGGCACTTTACGTGCCACTGTCATTACCTTCCTTTCCTGTTCCAGTCGCGTATGGTTTGTGGGAAGAACGACTGTCTGAAAGCCTCCGTGTGCGCTCTAATCTCTCTAATTTTACATTCGTGATCTCCTCGGGAGGTATAAGTAGGGGGAAGCAATATATTCGATACCTCATCCAGAAACGCACCCTCTCGAAACCTGACGAGCAATCTACACCGCGATGCAGAGCGCCTCTCTTGCAGAGTCTGCCACTTGAGTTTGCTGAACATCTCCGTAACGCTATCACGCTTACCAAATAACCCTGTGACGAAACGCGCCGCTCTTCTTTGGATCTTCTCTATCTCCTCCGTCAAACTGATCTGGCACGGATCCCACACTGATGAGCAATACTCAAGTATAGGTCGAACGAGTGTTTTGTAAGCCACCTCCCTTGTTGATGGACTACACTTTCTAAGGACTCTCCCAATGAATCTCAACCTGGTACCCGCCTTACCAAGAATTAATTTTATATGATCATTCCACTCCAAATCGTTCCGCACGCATACTCCCAGATATTTTACAGAAGTAACTGCTACCAGTGTTTGTTCCACTATCATATAATCACACACTAAAGGATCCTTCTTTCTATGTATTCGCAATACATTACTTGTTAAATAGATCTTTCACTGTATCCCATATTGTTTTTATTATGTTCCCTGACATTGCTATCTTCTTCTCGTAGTGCATTTGTTTAGACATCTGAATTACTTTTTTAATGTTTTACAATATTCCTTGTATTTAGCTAAATCATCAGCATTGGAGCTATTTATGGTCGACAGTTACATTTTCCTTTTTGTCTTACAGGAAATCTTTATTCCTTGTGTAATCCATGGTTTTATTATAGACTTCTGTTTAATTTGAGTAACTTTTAGAGGAAAACAGTTTTCAAACACGGTACTGACATTGTTCACGAATGTGTTATATTTTTCATTCATGTCATGAGCACTATAAACATCTTTCCAGTTCATATCTTTGAGCAGTTTTCTAAAACACTCAATTTTTGGTTGATTGACTACTCTCCTGTACTCAGATTTAGCGGTCTTGATAATCTGCTTAGAATTTACATCTAAAACCAGGAGCTGCATGTCATGATCTGATATTCCATTTATAGCAGGTTTTATGATATGATTTTGTTCCTTTGATTTGTCTATAAAAATGTTATCAATGGCTGCCCTTGAGGATTTAGTGATCCTAGTTGGAAAGTTTACAGTGTGAGTTAGATTGAAAGACAACATTACTAACTGCAGTGAATGTTTACTGGAGGATTGCATTAAAAAATCTGTATTAAAGTCACCAGCAATCAAAATTTCCTTGTTTCTTCCTGTTACATAACCCAAAAGAGCTTCTAGATGACCTAAGAATAGATTATAATTTCCTGCAGGTGCTTGGTAAATAGTTATTATTATATAGGATCTGTTATGGAACTCAACTTCTGTTGCACATGCTTCTAGATGCTGCTCTAAACAGAATTTATTAATGTCAATGTTCTTGAATCTATGGCAGTGTTTGATAAATGTGACAACTCCTCCTCCATCCATATCCACTCTGCAGAAGTAGGAAGCTAGCTTAAATCCTGAAATGTCTAACATATCTATATCAGTTGTCACTTGATGTTCAGAGGGGCAGATTATGTCAATTTGGTTAGATGAATTCAGTTCATTGATACAAATGAGTAGTTCATCAACTTTATTTCTAAGTCCCGGAATGTTCTGGTGTAATAAAGATAACTGATACTGCATACTAATGGGATTGTAACTGCTTTGGCGAAGATGAACTGGCAGTTTCTGTTTACATTCTGTTAAACACTGTTTAATTGGAGGCTGTATGATAAAATATGACTCCTGTTCATCTGTTTTCTCAAACTGAGTGTGTCTGCCAATCTCTCTTAAAACTCGTTTTCTTTCCCCCTTCCCTATCCTAAAAATGGCATCCCTCTGACACCTGTGACCACTGGTATTTTACTTGTGCCAGTGTCCCCCCTTACGTTTTCTGCTATCAACCCAGACAGTTTTCCCTTCCCTTCCCTTCTGAGGTGAAGGCCATGCCTAGTGTAGTCCCACCAATCGATAGCATCCACAGGAATCAAACCAATATGGGACCCTATATCCGTCCTAAGCAGCCACTCCTACTCCAAGTTCACCCTCCCTACGGAAGAGTTCAAATGAGGCCGATCATGGCGCCTCAACACAGACACAAATCCCACACCCGTATGCTTCGTTGCTGATGCTATCTTCACCATGTCACTCTCTATGGAATATTCAGAGTCTCTGTCAATGCTATTTCCCGGACCACCCACTATAACCACGGCATCCTCCTTTGTGAAATCCTTGCATAAAGCACCTACATCCTCTGTTACCTGACACATATCCTCACTAGGCTTGAAAAAGTTTGTGACCTGGTACTCTGGACCTAGATTTTCCTGCAGTAGTCGCCCAACACCTCTACCATGGGAACTACCTAACAACAGAACTTTCTTTCTCTTTAAAAGTTTCCCTACCTTTTTCAAGTCCTTGAAAGCTTGATGTGCCCTTTCTACAGCTTCAGCTACATGAGGCTCATCCGATTCTGACTGAGGCAACAGGTCAAATCTATTTTCAAGATTTATGACAAAGCTGTCTGATGCTCTCTTTGCCTGTTCCCCCTTACCTGCTGGCATTTCCCACCTCTGTTCACCCTTCTCCCTCTTTAACCTGTTCAGATCCTCCCTTGCCTTGTCTAGGTCAGCTTGAAGAGCTGCTATTTTCCCTTCCTGTTCCAGTATTTTTCTATCTCTACTGCAGATCCTACAATACCACTGGTGAGCCTCATTTATGTCCCCATTTCCCCACGCCACTATATTCTCCCCAATGAAAGAAACTACAGCACCCTTCACACCATACCCCGGAACTAACGATCCTACGGCATGTCATAAACTTCTCACTCATGGTAAAAACAGAAATCGTATAAGCTGATTTAAGTAGTGACTAAAACGTAAACAAAGGACCCTAGAAACTATTCAGGCAGATATAAATAAATTGAAAGAGTACTGAATAAAAAAACTGGTGATTACATACAACTCAATGTTGACTTACGATACGCGCGCGTGAAATTAAGCCTAAAATCCGTGCTATAGGCGCGACAAGGAAAATAAACTTCTTACCCCGTTTAATCTTCTTTAACACTTCACTAACACTTCCACTAATGTAACAACACTTATATTATATTTATACCAACTGGAAACGTTTATCTATAAGTTTAATTCACTGCTTACTTACGGTTCGCGCGCGTGAAATTAGGCCTAGGATTCGTGCTACAGGCGCGAGTAGAAAAATACGCTTCTTACCCCGTTTAATCTTATTTTATGCTTCACTAACACTTCCACTAATTCAAAAACACTTATATTATATTTATAACACCTGTACACGTTTAAAAATAACTTAATAACAACGCTTTTTATAATTATTTAGTGCAGCAAATACTCGAAAAGTCCGCGTCGGCGCAGTGTTGCCAACCATTCAAACACCACCTCTGCCAGCGGGCAGTGGCCCTATAATGTCAACAGAAACTAGTCGTAATGGTTTGTTAGAAACAACAGGGTGCCATTCACTTACAGTGGGTAGATTTGTAGGTTTCGTCCTTTGGCAAACTACACATGTCCTTACAACATTCTGAATTATTCTTTTCATATTTATAATATGACATTGTCTTGCGAGAAGTGCTCTACATTTTTCAATGCCCACGTGTCCGCACGAAAGGTGCACGTGCCAGATTAAATCACTGGTACACACTTCCGGTACACAAATACACCACAAGTCCTTGTTAACATTATTCCGGTAATATAATACCCCATTTCGCACAGAATAATGGCTACCTATCTGATTTCCACCCGAAGCTAGGCGTTCTTGTTTGACTTTTCCCAAAGCGGGATCTTCGTCCTGTAACCTAGGCAGTTGGTTGCACGCCTGCAGGAACCTTTTGCGACAAGTACGGACTTTCATGACTAAAATTTTGTACTCTGTTGCCTGTTCTAGTATTTGTGTTAGCTCAGGCAGACCTTGCGGCAACCGTGACAAAGCATCAGGTACTACGTTGTCACAACCTTTTACATACATTATTTGAAATTGATATTCCTGCAGCACAAGCACCCACCTAGTCAACCTGTCGTGCATTAACTTGCATGTCAGCAAAAATCTGAACTTCTTCATGGCCCATACTACTGCTAGTGTTTCGAGTTCTGTGACTCTATGTGATCGTTCACAACTTGACAACACTCGGTTTGCAAAACCGATTATTCTTACGTTCTTGTTTCTACCTTCATCCTCGATTTGGAATAAATAAGCGCCTAGTTTGACAGTGGAAGCGTCTGTAGCAAGGCAAAGTTCCTTTGACGTGTCAGGATGTGACAGTAGATTAGCATTTAAAAGGGCTTATCGTATTCGCTCAAATGACTGCTGGCACATTTCATTCCATATCCAGGTTGTATTCTTTCTCAGCAAGTTTAACAGGGTATTATCATTTAAAAGCTGGTCAGGTATGAATCGTCTGAAAAATGACACTAGACCCATAAATGCCTTCAACTGTTTCTTGGTTCTAGGAGGGGGGAAGTTCTCGATTGCTGCCATTTTCTTCGGATCGGGCACGATACCTGTAGGTGATATTACATGGCCAGGAAATTTTATTCTCTCCCTACCAAATTTGGATTTTGCGAGGTTTGCGGTTACGCCAACCTCAGAAAATCTTTTTAGTACGCATCTCAGCCTGTCTATGTGGCTTCCCCAATCGGGAGTAGCTATTAATATGTCATCAACATACAACGTTACTCGCCAAAAAATCTGGTCCTAATACTGCATCGAGCGCTGCAATGAAGACACCTGCACTAACATTTAATCCAAATGGTAAAACTTTAAATTGGTAACTTCTGCCAGGAAACACAAATGCAGTGTACTTTCTCGATGATTCAGTTAGCGGGATTTGCCAATACGACGAACGCATATCGACAGAGGTCAGATATTTAGCTCCATAAAACTTCTGTGTCTGTTCATCCAGGTTTTTTGGTCGCGTTCTGACAGGTACAACTGTTATGTTAATATCGCGCGCATCAAGCAAGAGACGTATACTGCCGGCCGATTTCGCTACTGCCACGAGCGGCCTACTGTACAGAGACAGAGATGGTTCAGTTATCGCCCAATCAAGCATTTTTCTTATTTCCTTCGTGACTGCCTCCTTCTTTGACCACGGGATGGTGTAGTTTGCGTGACAGAAAGTACCATGAGGTACTACTTCGATGTTATAGGAGCAGCACTCGATAACACCAGGTTTTTCCGAAAACCCATTCTCATAATCTGTAAGTAGCTGAGTCAATTCGTTCTGTTGTGCTTGAGTCAAATGTTCTGACTGTAGTGTTGGCAGTTAGCCAACACTACGCACACTAATTGAGAGAGGAGGCCGAAATGTAAGCGTTAAACTCACGCAGGCTGGCGTGAGGTCTGAAACAGGATACGGAATGAATGCTATAAGGAAAAGTACGTAGCTGCTGGAATACTTAACTTTAATCGATCATTTGTATACATCGTTCTTGACGGTACTTATAAAGAATATAACTGTTAATGGCGCCTTGCTAGGTCGTAGCCATTAACTTAGCTGAAGGCTATTCTAACTATCTTCTCTGCAAATAAGCGAGGCTTCGTCAGTGTTGCATCGCTAGCCCCGTACAACTGGGGCGAGTGCCAGGACGTCTCTGTAGACCTGCCGTGTTGTGGCGCTCGGTCTGCTATCACTGACAGTGGCGACACGCGGGTCCGACGTATACTAATGGACCGCGGCCGATTTAAAAGCTACCACCTAGCAAGTGTGGTGTCTGGCAGTGACACCACACTGACTCCATGACTTGCATGGCTATGAGTTTCCTTTTTTCCTCCCTGTCTTCAGTAATAAACTCTTTATAATAAGCTTGTCTTGTACTTAAGGAAGAATATAAATTCATCATCTGTATTCCTTCGAATCTAGACTGAAAGCTCCGACAATATTTACCGTGCACTTCGCGTGTCCTCAACAATGGCAAAACTACACGTCTCCCCTCATTCATAAGGCTTATTTCCCCTCACAAGAGGTCGATTTTTGCGTCCCTCTGGCGTAAAAATTCCATCCCCAGGATGCAAGCAACACTTAATCCCTTAACTACTAGGAACGAGCTTTTCATTGCTTTATTTCCTCCCGTAAACTCGACTTGCACCTGGTGCTTAATGATATGATGTTGTGGGCCTATTGCACCTGTTACACGACAATTCTTCACTGGAAATACTGGTATTCTATTATGTTGACTTAATTAATTGTAAAGATTAGCACTCATGACGTTGGTTGACGCACCGGTATCAACTATTATCTGTACTGGTGCTCCGTACATATCTGCTTGCAATATAGCCTGCACAACACTTTTGTCGGTTCGGTTACATTTCTGCGGTAAGTCTACAAGTTCTTTTTCTATTTTTATTCCCTCATTGTATCTCAGCATACAAAGTTTATGGCTGTCATCCGTGAATGTGCCCTCACTACACCTTCCTGCAGCCAACAGTGGAGAGCGTCTTGTGGCTGTTTTTAGTTTAACGGGTGAGCATTAGTGGGTTGACAGTTGTCTGTCACTTCCACTAATGTCACATTGTGGTTCTGCTTGTTGTTGTTGCTACTGTTGGGTTAGTCGCCCTGCCTCCCCGATGGTGTATTTTGATATTGTGTATGGCTCTGGTTTTGCAGTGGTCGGTTGTAATTTCCTGACATGTTCTGTGATGGAGCTGGATTGGCGTTCCACTGTGGCGCTGTGTTTTGTTGCCACTGTGGTGTCGGTTCATTATAACCACGCCACTGGTTTCGGTTGTTCCCCCATTTCGGGTTGCCGTTACTATTATATCCACTAGTCATGCGTCCATCATGATGTCTCTTCCGATTTTGACGATTATAACCGTTGCCGTTATAACCATTGCCATTGTTTGTGCCTCGATTCTGTTGCCAGTGCTCTTGCCTATTCCCGTTACCATTTGGTACTAAGTTACTATCGTCACTGTGGCTGCCACTGTAATCGGATTTTTGTTGATCAAAGCCTGCACGGTTCCACTTGTTTTCGGTTTTCATGTCTTCGATCAATAAGTCAATAGAATCCACTACTTCGATGAATTGTTCTAAATCATATTCCGGCACATTGATGAATTATCTTTTAATATCACCGGGCAACTTCATTTTTATAAATCTGATTATGTCGCGATCGGACATTGGCTCGTCCCAGTACCTGGTTTTGTTTATATATTTTCAAAATATTTGCGTAACGTTCCCACCTTACGATTGTATATTTCTGGACTGTACAACTCCTTGCGTAGTCTTTCTTGGATGCTATCGGATCAGAATTTTTTCAGGAATGCACCTTCAAATTGTTGCGTCGTTAGACATTTTTCGAACACGTCGGTGGCCCGCAGTGCAGCGTCACCTTGAATAAAGGAGACCACGAACGGTATTCCCTGTCTTTCCGTCCATGTCCTGGGAAACACATTCCTGAAGCTCTTAATGAACACCACAGGGTGAACATTTCGTTTTTCGCTATTGAAGGGTTGGAATTGTTCAAATGGCTCTGAGCACTATGGGACTTAGCACCTGTGGTCATCAGTCCCCTAGAACTTAGAACTACTTAAACCTAACTAACCTAATGACATCACATACATCCATGCCCGAGGCAGGATTCGAACCTGCGACCGTAGCAGTCGCGCGGTTCCGGACTGAGCACCTAGAACCGCTAGACCACGGCGGCCGGCGAAGGGTGGGAATGTCCTGTGTTTTATCACATTGTCCTCTATTTTGCACATCTGATTGCTACCTTCTGTAGCATTCATTACTTCGTGATGTGCGCTGCACGGTATCGCATTTTGTTCGTGCCCGTAATTCACATTAGGTTGCAGTTGCGCACTCGCACCCTGCATACCGTCAGAGATATTATAGTGATCAGTACGCGGAGTTGGATTAATTATCTGTCCGTCACTGTTTACATTGCTTTCCAACACAGACAGTCTCCGCGCGACCTCCTGTTGACAATTCGGCAACTCCCGCTGTCACGCGGGATCTGATCTGTGTTAATTCAGCGTGTAGCGCAGCAGCACTAGCGTCAATATTTACACTACCTTCCGCATTCTGTTCTACGGCTGTTTTTACATCGCTTTCAATTCTTGCAGATATCTCGTGATCCTTTACTTCTTGACATTCATTAAATTCTTTTTCGAATTTTTGAGCTTGCACTTCCAAATATGTATCAATACTTTTCCGTGCATCTATCTCCACATTATCCACGTGGTTGGTTAAAGTCTGGACATTGTCTTCAAGCCTAGCCTGCGATATTTGTAATTTTGGCATCTCGCCGCCTAAGCTTAGCACAAGATCGGGTATTTCTTTGCAAGCGCCTCGCATCTCGGCCAGTTCGCTTTGGGTACTGTCTAGTTTCCCTTCACTGCGCTTCTCTTGCTCATTGAGCTTTTGCGTTAATTTTTTCTCCTGCTCATGTAGCATCTGAGCCAATTTTTCGTCTCTTTCTTTTTCCCTCTGTTCTGACATTCTTTCTTTATCCCTTTCTTCCTGTTCTCTTTGTTGCTCTTGCTCATAGAGCATCTGAGCAAATATTTGATCTCTGTCCCTACCTCTTTCTCCTCACCTGCTCAGAAATTCTGCAAATGGGTCTGCAATCGGTGAGCATACTGGTGCCCCGCGAAATATATCACTCGATTGGCCCTCATGCCCAGGCAGTGGAGTTGTTGTTATTGTATTCCCATTTTGCTGTGGAGTGTCATTCACCGTCCACAGATCCTCGCCCCCCGCTCCGGAAATTATGTTATCCGAGGCGGTAGCTTGGGATTCGTTCACGCTTTGCAACTGATCCTCACTTTTTCATGTTAACAGGATTTTGTTCGTCTGGTACAGATGCTTTAGACTGTCCTATCTTACCAATGATAAATTCACTTTAAGCCACTGACAAATCTTCAACACTGCTACAGATACGAATAATTATCCCCTCCAAAAATAAACACATGAACACACAAATAAACACAATTTAATTTGCACTTTACTTACTATTTTTTCATCGAAGGTATCTCATGTGAATATGGGTTCGATACTCCGCACAGAGCTACAGAGGATGCTTGCACAGTTGGCTTTACCTTTGTTATTTCTGTTTCACGTAATCCCTTTTCTTTTCTACACCTTTTCTTCTTCAGATCTCCTCAGGGTGTGGTTTTGCTGTTGTGCACGTAAAAGAATTCATATAGGCATTAATATTTTACAACAATTAGGCACATACATAATTACATTCATTACAATAGTAAGTATCATATTAATAAATGTCGCATTTTCTTTGATCGGGCCCCAAAGTTGCGGCGCCAATCTCGCGTCCGTCGGCCGTGGTAATTTAATTTATTATTTACTACAGAAGTTGATTGGTAATGGTAATTGTTACCGACTTACGTGGTGGGCCTTAATCAAAATGGTATTTCATTCAATTTTGATCTACAATTACATGCTTTTGTGAAGTTCCCTTTTTTAACAATATTAATCTTCAGTGGACGTTATTTGTTACGTTAATGAACGTTAGACTCGCTGAATCTTAAAACATGAGCACATAAGTTGAACAATGGAATAAACTTTTCATATTAATTTCCTCGGCTAGTCAGTTCACCAAAAAAATCTTTACTTATTAATTACAATTGCGGCCCACACACGTGAGACAGTATTTTTTCTTACCTTCGTTAACCATTGCTTTGTAGTCGGAGTCCTGGTTCTGGCTCTCGGCTGTTGTATTGAAAATAACAATCTTAAAGCTACGTGTTTTCTACAACGTCGGGCGGCTGTGGAGAAAAATGTATATTATGTTAATAGCGGACGACTTTTTCGCTTCCGCAAATTTTTATAAGTTAATATCGCCACGTAATGGCGTTGTTCGCTGCATCGGCCGCTGAGATTGTTGCACTGTAAATTACTCGAATGCAGGTTAATTCAAGGTAGGCGGACATGTAATAGGGATCACCTCTTACAAACTAAAAGTGAACAATAATGTTAAATCAATATATTATCTGCTTAATTAGTACAAATATGCTTACATTTGCCAGCACTCGCAAGATGTCCATCTACACGCAACCAAGACAAGAGAAGAAGCGAAGACGACTAAAAAATTTATAGAAGAGCGTATCTTGTCGTCTCTTTAGATCATTTTGTTGTATTTCTTAGCCCGCCCTCGAAACTTACACAGAGAAATTAATATAAAACGAAGAAAAATGTATGTTCGCCTGAGCGGCTACTGTCCACTTATTATTCAAATTTTAAATGTCTCTTCATTATAAATACGGTTTTTAAGTCTATTCTTATTATTTCACGGGGGACGCTATAAGGGCTCTCAACAAGGGAAGTGTCCAGACGCCTCTCAGTGAATCAAAGCAATGTTGTTCGGACTTGGATGAGATGCAGAGAGACTGGAACTGTCGCTGACATGCCTCGCTCAGGTCGCCCAAGGGCTACTACTGCAGTGGTTTGGCCGCTACCTACGGATTATGGCTCTTAGGAACCCTGGCAGCAACGCCACCATGTTGAATAATGGTTTTCGTGCAGCCACAGGACACCGTGTTACGACTCAAACTGTGCGCAATAGGCTGCATGATGCGCAACTTCACTCCCGACGTCCATAGAGAGGTCCATCTTTGAAACCACGACACCATGTAGTGTGGTACAGATGTGCCCAACAGCATGCCGAATGGACCGCTCAGGATTGGCATCAGGTTCTCTTTACCGATATGCTTTCAGCCGCATATGCGGTTAACTACACAATCGGCGGAGGAGTGTTGGAGGAACCTGGTCAGGCTGAACGCCTTAGACACACTGTCCAGTGTGTGCAGCACGGTGGAGGTTCCCTGATGTTTTAGGTGGCATTATGTGGGGCCGACGTACGCCCCTGGTGGTCATGTAGGCGCCGTAACGACTGTACGATACTTTAATGCCATCCTCCTAGAGATAGTGCAACCATGTATACAGCATATTGGCGAGGCATTCGTCTTCATGGACGACAGTTCGCGCCCACTTCGTGCACAACTTGCGAATGACTTCCTTCGACTAGCGTGTTATCCAGACATGAACCATATCGAACATGCCTGTGATAGATTAAAAAGGGGCTGTTTACGGACGACGTGACCCACCAATTACTCTGAGGGATCTAAGCCGAATTGTCGTTGAGGAGTGGCACAAACTGGACCAACAGTGCCTTGATGAACATGTAGTTAGTAGGTCGCGACAAATATAGGAATGCTTCAATGCAAGAGGGCGTGCTACTGGGTAATAGAGGTACTGGTATGTACAGTTATCTGGGCCACCATCTCTGAACGTCTAGCTGTACGGTGGTACAACGTGCAACGTGTGATTTTCATGAGCAATAAAAAGGCGGGAAATGATGTTTATATTGATATCTATTACAATTTTCTGTATACGTTCCGGAACTCTCGGAACCGAGGTGATGGAAACCTTTTTTCATGTGTGCATGAACTAAATGCAATGAAATGAACTGAATATAACGACTGGGATGAAAACCATGAATGTACGGTATGATGTAATACTGAATTGGTCACAAAAGGCTAATATTTTACGGTGCGGACATCAGTTACGAGTATACGTAAAAATCCAGTAACCGTTGATGCTTGGGAACTCTAGCTGCTGCAAATAAATAGCTACATCCATTATGATCTTTGGTATGAGGGTACGAGGGATCTCTTCTACCGCTGAATTTGTGAGGATTGTAGGTTCAGTGACAGTATTTCGCAGAGATGTAATCTCCAAGCAGATAGGATTACAACGTTTCGGACGATTCAGGTCCCTCAGAACTATTTTAATCATAAGCCGATGAGCCAAAAATACAAGCAAAGCAGCGCATGGCAGTGTATAAAATTTTACTTTAAATTTATATGCAAAGAAAAGGAATATCTTTGGGACCAACAACTTGTGTAAATAGGTTTTAAATGCCCTGCAATCGTAGTTATGACGCAATAACAAACTACAGATTTCGACAGTGCAGCGTAGCACGCCGTTTTCGCCCTCGCCGTTGATTTTAACACATACATAATTGTTTGAAAAATATATTGCCTGTCTCGTTCTAAATGTATATTATAGTATCGTGCAAAAATATTAAATAAGTCGATCAATAACTTTTCGACATTTTTTCTAAGAATTTTTCCTGAAGTAAATAGGTGATTAACGTTTCGAGATTTGTCGTAACAACCTTAAACATGGCTTTATCTTTGTAGAGTAGTATAGTTTTTAAATATGTACTTATATACTATATGTATTAAAATGTGTAGCCTATGGGTGTACGGAAGTTTATAACAACATCGTTTAAGAATTTAAAGTAAATCCGTTGTGAACTTCTCGGGATTTTTGACAACAACGTTTCCCCTTCAAGAAGTGTATATAAGCCTAAGTCCTTCGGAATATTTATTAGATTACAGTGTCAAAGTTTGAAGCACATCTGTCAAGCACTTATTCTAGACTTTTAGTAACAACGTTAAACAACAATTTGCCTTTATATAGCAGTACAGAAAATGACGTAGTAACGTTTACAATAAATGAACAGTTGGACTTCTCAATATATCTACGAAACTACGACTTTAGAAAAATGAGCGGATCATAATATTTCTGTCTTAAAGCAATACCGCAAAATTATCTTCATCATACACCTAAATAGTTATGTCACATAGTTATTTGGTTTCTCACTGGTACTTACTCTCTGTACATCTTTGTAAGTTCATTATAGGGCATGTACATCGTTCACCGTTTTGGGTGATAACAACCTACGTTAGTATTTATTCAATTATAGTCCCACAGTTTCAATAAAGACCAAGTTTTTACAAAATTCACTGATCAACGTGAGGATAGACAGCAAGGTAAACAGCCACTAGGAAGCCGACCAGTTATCAATGTGACAAAACGCATTCAGACAAATAAGAATACAACACATGCCTCGTGCCACAACAATATGAAACAAATGTAGTCAGTTCGAATGCGAAGGTCCTTCAAACTGTCTCCAAGAAAACACTCAGTGGAGTCACCTCCGGAGTCCACAAGGGAATTACGGACGAACGGAAGAGAGTTTCCTTCTAAATCTGTTTATCAGGGCAAGAGGTCGGAGGCGGAAGTGCCCGTCACGGTCGATTGCCAAAGAGTCGGAGCGTGTAAAGTAAAGTTGTCTGACTGAAGCGCCGTACCACTGAAGAGGCATGACCTTTAACGCAGCAAAACGCCAGAGGCACCGTTTCCCACTTACCTGAGATGTTACACTCTTCAGGTTAACTGGAACGTTTTCTAGAATTTACAGAGAGAGCCTTCTCTCTCGAAAGTGATACGCAAACAAATTATGACACCCAACACATGTCCTATTTTATACCTTACACATACTTCCTCTCAGAAAGTAGTGGAGGAATACGAAGTAATCCATTTTATTTTGTAAGGTTCTTTAGCGTCTTCCTCCTTGTCACCTAGTATTCATCTGTGACACACTGTACACATCCGAAGTCGCCAATATGCTGTAATCTTTAACATGATTTCTCTTATAGTAGAAGAACTTTTCTGTTATTAGCGTGTTGCTCCTTCCATAGGTTTTCTTTGCTTAACATATCAACAGATATTAGTACAAGAGTATGAGAGACAACTTTGCTTAGTGTATGGTCTTCACAAAAAAAGTAGAATGTAAAGCTCTTGCCTGAACCTGAAACTGGTGTGAGGAAAGTTATGTTGTGTTTGTGTGCCCCAATGATTTACTTAAAATATATGTGCTGTATGTATTGTAATACTTCGTGCATTGTCTTGAAAAAGTGTATATACTTGAGCAAGACCTAAAGTGGTCCGCTGGAATATATGTAAGTGCATATAACTTTATATATGTTACAGCAGAAGTGGAAGTTACAGGGAAAGTATACCATCACTGATGACTTTGCACCTTCAGTGGCCCATTCTGTGTAAGAGGATTACCGATTCCAGCTCTGTCAAACAATACACGTTGACTAGGGATAGTGCACTATCACTAGTGAATTTATACCTTCACTGCCAAGAAGTAAAGAATGTGGACCATGGCTGTAATAACAAAGTAGTCGTGCTTCTAAAGCTGCATTTATCGCCTGTAGTTCGAAAGCATAGTCATATTATGTAAAATTCATTTATTGCAGCAAGGACGTACACCATGGCACTTTGAGCTGCACAATACATTTTTGATTTCGCAAAAGCATCTCAGAGTCTGACATTTTCACGGCAGTTGCATTTGAAGAACCCCTGGCCGCTTCCCATCGACTGAGACGTCGCAACTGTCCTCAGGGCAACAGTTTCCTCTGCCGGAGCTTCCTCCTCTGAGATTATTCTCAGAAGGCAAGTACTGAACTGGGACCAGAAACAAAATGTTGTAGTTGTAGCAGCAGTGGAATATCGTATCGTCCCTTCCATAATTATTTAAAAAAAAGAATTTATTACAGTGCGTATGTTGGCTCAGCACACCATCTCACGTCTCCATTCGTTAGAAGGCATCGGCCGTTGTCTCGAGGACGACACCCAAGGTCGACCTAGCATCTCCTCTTCCTCTGTCGAAGTCAGGGAGTGAAACTCTCACACCAAAGCTCTTTTCCACTGTTGGAATGCAGTGGCCTGGACAGTACCTCATTCTTCTCGCTTGTTCTTCTAAGCACTTGTACGCTTCCGGTCTGAACGCTGACGCATTCTTTGCGCTTGTTCTTCTAAGCGCTTGTACGCTTCAGTTCTGTGTTTTTTAATAGTACGAGTTGACTCGTCTAGATCAGTCAGGCAATAGTCATTATTGTCAGGAGCATTTTCTTTCTCTCTGTTCTCAACCACTGTTCCTGTTGGTATGTTATCTTCATGAAAAGGAGACTTTCTGTGATCATTATCCTGCAACGTTTCAGTCCCTCGCTATTAACACTCACTTGATTAATTATATTTTCAAAGTCATCCTCAGAGTAAACGTTCATCAATGGTGGAAGAGGTAGACTTACTGAAGATGAACCATGTGTAGGAAGGCAGCCAAACGGCACTTCGTATGAAGATCTTAGAATTTCAAAATGTGCAGCGCTATCCCTCATTAGCTGCACAGATCTTAATGCATGCCTCCACTTCACAGTGTTGTGCTCCTGCGCTCCCTCAGTATTTCAGTCTGACAGTGGTAGAGAATTCATGGTAAACGTAGACACAGTCAGAACCAAGACAACATAGAGCGAGGAAATCAAGACATAGAAAATGTGCTGACTATAGCATATTTTCTATGTCTTGATTTGCTGACTATAGCATACTTTCTATGTCTTGATTTGCTCGCTCTATGCTGTCTTGGTTCTGACTGTGTCTACGTTTACCGTGGACAAACTTAAACTTGGGCCATAGCTTAGTGAAGCTGCTCATCATTTTGTTAATGAATTCTCTATCATTGTCAGACTGAAATGCTGAGGGAGAGCCTAACAACGTAAAAATGTCTATAATGTTATCGCATACCTCTTCAGCTGTTTTGGACTTCAGTGGTGGCCTGAGAACAACGAATACTGTGATATGGTCCTGATAAACCATTACGAATTTGTAATCTTCATATGGTTGCGACTGGAAGTCGATGAGATCATCTGGAATTTAGCTCTTTGAACAACATTGGCTTCACTAATATTCCTTTTTCTGACGTTTTTGCTTTTGTAAGCAAGGCTCACAGAAACTAAGATAAATTTTGATATCTCTGTATGTTATATTACAAAACTCTAACCTCAAGCATTTCATCATTCGGTCGCATCCACCGTGGCCAGTCATTACACAAGCATAACGCAGAATATCGTACAGTTCTTCATCATAAATATAGTATTTAATCTTATCTTCTTCAGTTACAGGTTGTATTAATTAGGTTACTCCATTCACTTCCAGAACTTATCTCTTCAAAAACTTGTAGTCGTTACCGTCCCTCCTTCGTCCAGATTTTAGTGATTCAGCCTTGCTGATAAGTGACTTGTACTTTCCTCAGTCCATGAAGACAGAATAATAATTGAGACATCCCAGTTCCACTTTATGATGCTCGTAGAACATCACTGACGCAACCATGTGATGTGAACCGTAACTGCACTGCTGTCATCCACAGCTGCACTACTGTAAACCGCAACTGCACTGTTGTATAACATAACGAACTGACGACAATTGCATTCATGCTTATGCATGGTAGCATTGGTGGACGCACAATTAATAGCCCGGGAGCAGCGATGGTTCACCTTCACTAGTGGATAATATGCTACTGTACACTTTCCGTAGCCGTGTACAGTGATGGTTCACCTTAACTACTGGATGTGTTTCTTTTTTTGTTTTTTTTTGTTTATGATAAGCCCTCACTTATCATTTTAGTGATGGTGTACGTCCACCAGGGAAGGTTTACCTTCCCTAATCTTCCACTTACATTATAACATACACAGGGTTAAGCGAAATTCGCCACTAGGGCTTCGCAGCGCGACACCTCACACGCCAGCGATAAAAAAAAATGTCTTCCACAAAATTTCGTCTGGCGAGTACATCCGACAGAAAAAGGGCATTAAAGAGTGGCAGTCTGGCAACACTGTAACCACATGTATGGTAACTACTTCTGTTACCACACATTAGTCATGTTGTACAGTTAGGTCATACGTATCCTAAATTTACAACATTTTGTAACGCTGAACGTAACAAGTAACTGGTTAGACAAATAAGAAATTGACAGTTGAAACAAGTGACCAGTCCTAGGACAGAATAACTACGAAAAGAATGTCAATTTCGAGATTCTAAAGATGATAGAACAGTACAATAACACAACATCTACTTGTTATTTATTCTACATGTAATATGAGCGCTCAGATGTCGCACATTAGCAACCAGTAACAATAATAAAGTTCATATCAATGACCGCATGACCTTCACAACAGAATACGTTGTCCTCAGAACAACAGATGCTCAAAGCGACCTCCATGCACGTCCAAACATTGGTCAACCCTTCGACCCAAAGCTGCGTCCACAGTAGTAAGAGCAGCATGAACACGTGCTACCAATTCTTCCACATTCGTCAGCGGAGTAGAGTACACATACTCTTTAATTTGTCCCCACAAGAAGAGATCCAGGGGATTTAGGTCAGTGAATGCGGTGGTCATACAACTGGACCTCCTCATCTGAGCCATTTCCCTGGAAATGATCTGTCCAAATACGGTTGCACATTAATTCCAGAGTGTGGAGGTGTACCATCATGTTGGAACCATATCATCTGCCGAGCATGTAGTGGAACATCTTTCGGCGCATCAGGCAGATGGGTTGGGAGGAATGCATGATACCTTCATGCAGTCAACCGGTCAGGCAACATGTAGGGACTAAACACCTGTCACCCAATATTCCAGCCCAGACGTTGATATCCAAGCAAACTTGATATCCATAGTCGCGGATGACATGTGGGTTAACCTCACACCAATGGTGGGAATTATGCATATTGAAGAACTCCTCACATGTGAATTATGCTTCATGCGACCATATTACAGTGTCCAATAAGTCATCGTTGACCTCCTGTTGTTTGAACCATTCACAGAACTGCATCCGCTCATGGAGATCTCGAGGATACAGGTGTTGTCGCTTGAAAGGGGTGCAGTCCATACTCGTGCACGATCGCTACGGTAGCAGGTTCGAATCCTGCTTCAGGCATGGAGGTGTGTTATGTCCTTAATTTAATTAGGTTTAAGTAGTTCTAAGTTCTAGGGGACTGATGACCTCAGGTGTTAAGTCCCATAGTGCTCAGAGCCATTTGAACCATTGAACCATTTGAACTCGTGCAGCACGTTAACGACCGTGCGTTGTGAGAAACGCGGCTGCCTTGCTGTGCTACGTGTACTTCGCTGAGGTTCTTGGTGTATGGCTTCCAGAATAGCTTCCTCTGTACCTGGAGTACAGCGAGTCTGTGAACGACCCCTGTCACGCGATGGTGGAGGGGAAGCACTTGACTACCGAAGGCGCAGCTGCAGAAGACGCAACACATTTTTATCTGGATGGCGTCGATGAGGATATGTAGCAGAGGATTCACGAGCTATAACACCAGCCCGGTTTTCAGATGCAGCAAGCAGCAGAAGCAAGTCTACGTTTTCGGCGTTCGCGGAAGTCATAGGTCTACCACACTGATTTAAGGGTTTACAGTGAGAAAATTCGATAAGTGTGTGCATGTACATTGCAGTCTGTCAGGGGCGCGTTACTCTGCTCATAACTAGTTTCTGTCTGATGGACAGCGCATATAGTAAAAACACGCCGTCACTCTAGTGCGCTGTTCCACCTAACGCGAATTGCCCCTCTGACAGATATTGTTCTGTTTGATTCACACCGACAATGCTAATTGTCAAATGTTCGGTTTCGAATTACACTGTTTCCCTAATGGTAATAGACGTGATGTTTCCACAACACCTTGAAGTAATAATAATAATAATTACAATAATAATAATAACGGATTGAGATACGTACTAAACAGCATGCGATTGCCATAGTCAATTTTGAATGGCATAATTAGTGGGACCATGGTGACAACACACAAATAGTAACCGAGTTTGAGGTTTATTCGCAAAGAACGTTTCTAGACCTATCGGTAAAGTAAGGCCCTACCGAACGAGGTATTAATCTATGAGACCATTAGAGGACGGTTCAAAGAAAATAGGTTTCGTATCTAGTAGATGAAGTGGTGCAAATAAAATCACTCCCACGACGTGGAAATGGCTTCTTTCAAAGCTGATCAACCTTCCATTTCTACGATTGTAGTATGTAATTACAAATGTTTTCTAGAGCACCCGCTGCAATCACTGTTGACGATTAAGATGCCGGCTGGTCCCGGCAGAGGTTCGAGTCCTCCCTCGGGCCTGGGTGTGTGTGTTTGTCCTTAGGATAATTTAGGTCAAGTAGTGTGTAAGCTTACGGACTGATGACCTTAGTTAAGTCCCATAAGATTTCACCCACATTTTTCTTAACTCTATCTACTGCACCCACTGTACTGCACGACTAGTATGTGATGGCAGAGGTGGTTACCATACATGTGGTTGCAGCGTTGACAGGTTGCCACTTTTTAACATAATTTTTTCTTCCGGATGTACTCGCCCAGAGGAAAGTTTGTGAGAGACATTTTTATTTTATCCCTGGCATGTGAGGAGTCGCACAGTGAAGCCCGAGTGCGCGAATTTCGCTTCACCCTGTATAACCAAATGAGTTACACTAGCACATTTTTGCTATTCAGGCAACTTATAAATTCACCCAAAATGCTCAAATATTCTCGTGTAGTGCAGAGGAGGACGAAATTCTGAGGATGAAGACAATATGATTGGTGAAGGTAGCCATCTGAGGGTGGGCATTATACGTCGAATCGGTCATAGTATTAAAATAAACCTATTTTTTAATTATTTTTCTATTTCAGTTATCCGCCAGAAATCAGCCGCATATTTTTTTTTCTTTTTACTTATCGTTCTTCCCTTCTGTTAAATGACATATTGTCTAACGCCTGGTTTGTTGTTTGCAGCTAGCCTTTAGCCAGGCACCCATTAAACCCTGCCCATAGATCCTTTAATAAGACCGCCATAACGTAATAATCTTAAAATTTCGTTTGTAGCGACGTGCCTAAACCATGGCTTGAAACAAGGACAGTCGAAACATCTGCCACATTGTGTAAATTCTTAAAAACTTTATCATTTCACCGTTAATTCATTTCCTTCTGGTCTCACTATGGCTATTCCCGCTTTCTAGACATTTTCAAGTGAACCTGTGGTTAACATATAAGTTTAAGCATTGATACATTATCATAACATTGCAGTTTAAATCATGAACAGCCGTATCGACTATAATGTTATAATTAAAATACCATTATGGTAGTATCAAAATAAATAATATTGTACATCGTAATACATGTCAAGAACTTATACTTTACAACCGGGATAAATCAATAATTGATTCCTTTTACCTACCATCACATCTCAGATATTTAGTTGCCGAATGGCTCAAAAATGTCTACAGTCTAGTTTCAAATAGATACCTCACTCATGAAATTTTTATAGCTGCTTTTGACGTCAATCTACCCTCGATTTGTTGGCGAAAATTTATGTTTAAAGTCGGCATTGGGCATGAAGCGTCACCCGAGATCGTTTGGTTTCTCAGAAAATTGTTTTGAGCAGTCAGTGCACGAATTTAAATGGTTGTGAAAACATAATTCATGTCTTGGTAACAACCAATCCTGAGTAACTAAGGAGCATTATGACGGGTGCATGAATTAGTGACCAGTAGGTCGTTGTAGCGAGACTGAATACCGTAACATCCAATCTACCAATATAAAAGAAAATTGTATCGGTTTAAAAAAAGTAGTTAAAAATTGGTTGACGCAATCTTATGAAATAGTTCCCACTCCTTCCAAACCAACTAAGCAGACCCGACGTGGCGTAATTCCGAGGGAATAGTAACGGAAGCAATTGAGAGACTTTACGAAGTTAATTAATAGAATACGGAAGTGATTCCCCATTACACATGAAACAGCTGAGAACACAGTATATATACATGTCTAACACTGCCGGAATGGGGGCGATCTGTACTATAAGGAACTCCGGGAGAAACTCCAAACAGCCAAGATCTGAAGGATATTATTTATTTAGATGATCTTTTTCGCTAACGCTGTTGCCGTCTCCGGATCTAAAAGAACAGAAACAGATTGACAGGTGAATATCTTTACGAAACGTGTCCATACATTTAGGAAAGTTACATACCTTCAACTTAACTATTAGTTCAATCTTCGCCATCTGCTCTTTGCAACGTGTCATATCACAGATGATGTATAAGGATCATGGATTACATTGGATGTCGGTATGCCATAACATAATATAATAACACAAAACATAAGATAAATGAAGTGCGGCATGCCTATACCACAGCTGATTCACCAGATGGCAGTGCAGTAATGCACTTTACTATTTACTTTTACGCAAGGCAAAGCACAATTATACGATATTAAGATCTGGTTGCTTATTCATCAAGAAAGCTGTACAATTGCAAGAATTGGTTAAAATAATAATGAAAGGTCTTTCACATAGTCGTTATTTATGTTTGATGCCAAATCCAATGAGGGACTTCGGCGGTATTGATCAGAAAATATTATAGAATTATTCTTGTATTAAAGGGGATTCTTAAAAAAGTCTTAATGATACATAAATGGAACATCCGACCACTCTGTGATGCAATATAATAAGACGTTAAGCTACTTTTTCTTACTGTGTAACATACATATTTACAACTGCAACTGAACATTCAGAGATAACTCTGTTAACTACTCAGACTCCATTCAGGATGGTATTATATACTTGTAACGTATTTTGCTACATAATTATCATTAATTTCTGTACTTTATTGTCTTCCTCGATGCCTAGGGTTAATTTTTATCTTGGGCTACACATTGATAAAGGCGTAACAGTTTATATTAACATCATAAACACAGTGAAAATTATAATCACTTCATAGAATCATTTTAGCATATTATCTTGTAAAATGCACATTAATTGCGTTACATAAGAGATCAGTTATCCAAGTCGAGAAATATCATGATATGTCGCTCAACGTCTAGGTCACTTATATTTCTTTTTGACTAATAATCGAATGTAATATTTTGAAAAAATCTTTCTACTACATCATAGATAAGATATAACCATCATAAGAGTGAACTACGTAATTAAAGAAACTGTGGTATACTACTTACTCTTCACTGCATGTACAGAACCGACCTGATAGCTCTTAATCGACTTCAACTACATAGCCACGATCAAGTTATGGGTGCCCTAACTGCGTCATAAGATTACTAAATCAGTTTTTATGTTAAAAGCATATTACTATCACCGAAGTAAAAAACTAGACAACTTCACACACTTGTAAAATGACCTTGGGAAGTCATAATAGTTTCATTATGTCCTTATAAGCTGCAGTAATGGCATTCAGAAATTTTCTCTTGCACTATAGTCGTAATCAGAAAACCCAGGTGCTCAAGGGTGCACACAACACCTCACGCCTCCCCTATCATCGCCCCTGTCCATGACGTGTTGTGTACAGAGTCATGGTTGGCCAGAATGTCAGTTCCCTACTTCCGTGTGTTACGTTTCGCAACGTGAATTCTTATAGTTTTACTGATATTACTAATATCGTAGAGTAACGTTCTGTGCATAGCACAATTGTTATCTCATTTCTTCTTGGTGTATCCTCGGACTTTATGGAGATTAGAAAACAAACTATATGTGTAATGTTGGGTATCTTGAACTTGCTATATAGAATCTTAACTTTGCTCGAGCAAAATAACCAACAGTGGGCTGAGGAATCCCAGAAGTAACCAAGCAACTTGTTAGCGGCAACATCTTCTTCAGAGGATTTAAATGTTAGTGTTGTCTTCCATTCGCTGTGAAAGGGACGTAAACGAGTAAGCAGATTTCCTCAAATGGACGATAAAAGTCACACGCAGGACTATGTTGGTATGTTACAATAAAGGATAGAATGATAATGGCAGTAAATTCAATTCCCAATTACAACACAAATTTGACTATGAGGACTCAGAAATTTCCATTCTTCTCCTTCAAAGATGACATTAGTTTTAAGAGAAAAAAATGCCACGAGTGACGCAAAATTTCTTATCGAACGAAGGAATATTGCCTTCTCGAGAACTACTTTTTTGTCATTTTCACTGGCGCCGTTTGCATGCGGAAGATAACAGTCGTTTGATTTATATGGATAGAGTTTGCGTCTCGTAAAACTATAGCAACATACATATTTGGTACGACTCCAAGGGAAATAAAGGCCTGAAAGCACCTATAAGATCAAAGTGATCGGCTCATTGTAACTCCTACAGATACCCCAATTACTGTTTACGTACCAAGAGCTGAACTTATATTTCACAGCTCTGGGATTTATGGAGAACCTTATTACCATTTGGGACTAAACTTTGCTGTTATAATGAATTAGGTTATTAATCTATTGCCCTCATTGGAGGAAAACTGCACTAGTGTGATGTCTAATGACAGGTATCATTCCATATGAGTTTTTCACATTTTTTGTCGTGGACTGCCTTCAGACAAAGGGTGTTAACTTTTTCCCTGTTAAAACTAAGGATGAAATTTTATCCACGAAAGAGATAAGTTGTACGAAGAAAAACTGGAGTACATTGTGTATGAATAGGGACATAAATCTGCGCAATTTCCGACAGTATAGCCTTTCCAGTTCTGATGAACTCAAACGGCAACTAGCGTAAAGGAAGACGTCTTTCAAGCTTTCCGCTGTACAACGACTGATTCTCGATTGCGTTATGCAAAAATATCTGACTGAATGCTAATAACATAAGGAGGAGAAGTGAAGAAACACTACGCCAATCAGAACGTTAACGATGCTGCAATCGTACGAATTTTAATACGAATAAGTAAACGCACTGACCCTGAACCATTTCTGAGGAGGAAGAAATTACGTAAGTATAAAATCTTAAACAACATTCAGCAATTATCTGCGGTTAATTATCCAGGATAATAATAATGTAACTACCTGCATTTTCGTTTCTTTCTAGGAAGAACTGTACACTGTATCAACGGGCTACATTTTGTTTGATGTCTGAAACTCAAGGATTGAACAGCATTTGGTAAGCACTCCATGAATTGCCCGTCTTCATACATGATCCAAACAATTACGTTTGATCTTCACATTTATCCTTCTGCGCTCCTAAGGCAGAGCTATTGCCTCTACACTTTTCTACAGTGTATATTGGAGTTTTGAGTCATCTGTCTCTAATAACGAAATATAATTTTTTTTCTGAGGTATGGTATAATCTCTGTCCTATTAAAGTGAGCCGTCACAACACGAATCCTTGTGACAGTATGCAAGACATCAAGTACAGCTAGTATTAAATTGCGTTCTAGGGTCACATGATAAAACAGTGATATCGTAGATGTTATCAAAATTAATTAAATAATCTTCTCAACAAGTTTTTCTCTTGAAGCTACTACGTGATCCTAGAGAAGACAGCTCCACCGGTGAAGACATTTTTCGTTATTCTTGAGAAACAATAATGTACCTCTTATGGTATTTTACACTCACGTTCATAAAAAACAGCACACCTTGAACGACTAGAGATAGGTCGTTCATATTAACAGGGCATGTACATTAGTATATTCTGCAGAAATGTTTAGCATTTAAATCATGTCGCCAAGCGGGTTCAAGGTCAACACCGACATCACTGCGCAACACCAACTACTGGTAATGGAAATGACCGTTTGGTGTCATTGGCCGGGAGGCCGCTTACGGGGCAGGTCCGGCCGCCTTGGTGGAGGTCTTATTACATTCGACGCCACATTGGGGGACCTGCGCGCCGGATGGGGATGAAATGATGATCAAGACAACACCAGTCCCTCAGCGGAGAAAATCCCCGACCCAGCCGGGAATCGAACCCGGGCCACTTAGGACGGCAGTCTGTCACGCTGACCACTCAGCATTCTGGGCGGACGCCACCTACCGGTAAAATGTGCCTGCGGCTCTCGTTACCGAAGGTAATGGATCAGAATTGAGTTGAGCAGACGAGTAGGATGTATCACAGATGTATGCGCGACCGGTAACGTGAAATCAGCGAGTCTGAAAGAGGGCACATTGTTGGCGTGAGAGAATGTTATGCACCCATCTGCGGAATTGCTACTTGTATGGGACGATGTGTTCCCGCAGTGCAACCAGTGTGTGCAGAGTGGTTCACGGAAAGCCGTACCATGACAAGATGGGTCAGGTGGCGCCGCCCAGACAATCCCTCGAGAAGATCGATACCTAACACGAATGGCATTGCAGTAGAGCACTCCATCCCCCTCGGCTCTGGCGCAACAGTGGAACAATGTAACACATCGTACAGTATCACGGGTGATAGCCGCTACCGCTTACTAAGGCATGGGTTATGTGCACGTCGTTCACTTCTCTACCTGCTTTTGACGAATGTGCAGAAACGTGATAGGTAGCAGTGGTGCATGGAACAACATTACTGGGGAGAGGAATGGCATTGGTGTTTTCGGACGAATCCAGTTCTGTTTGTCTGAAAATAATGGCCGTATTTTGGTTCGTCACAGACAGGGGGAGCGGTATCACACTGACTGGATCCGCACAAGACATGCAGCGCAAACTCGAGGCTTTGTGGTGTGGGATGCTATTGTGTACAACCACAAATGACAGCTGGTGCGTGTCCAGGGCACTGTGACCAGTGTGACCTACGTGAATAACATCCTGCGAGCCACAGTCATACCCTTTCTATAGTAGTCCGAGGAGCTATCGTAGAGGGCTCTAGGTACCTGCATCTCTCTGAGTGTTGCAAACATTACGGAACATCAGAGATTATCAAAGGTGCGCGAAATATCTAGAAGCATAGGAACTGTGTATTTGCTTTCTGTTATTGACAGTGGTTAGTACCTTGTTTAGTGCATCATCTATAGATTTTCCCGCCCTGAAACCGAACTGCTGCTGACCAGGGCCAAGGAACTCCCTGTGCGTTTGCAAGTGATCGCACAGAAGTCGTTCTTGCACTTTGGCTAAGTTGTTATGCAAGCGAATAGACCTACACGTCCCAGGGGCTTTTTTGTTCTTTCGTTTGGCAATCGCAACTCCGGCCTCCTCACATGCAATGGAAACAATGAAGGTACCCTTTCCATAGCAAGAGTTCATTACGGTTCGTTGTCCGGTATGAATCTGTTCATCCGACTGTTGCTCGTTATCGGGCAGGACTTGTTTAGCAGGAATTCTATAGAATTTCTCCACCCTTGGTTACTGTACCATCGTCTGCTCAGCGTTGCTAAGGCTAGAGGTGTCTTCAGACGCTCCGTTTGTATTTTGAAGCGTTACCCCCAAATGTTGATTTGTAACTATTTCTTAATGTTAGTGTTCCAATGTTCTTCTCGTGGTCTTTGTAACTCTTGTTTGTAGTATTTTTTTGCTTCCCTGAACTGTATGAGTGTTACATCTCTGTCCGTTGCTCTTGTCGTTCTTTGATAAAATTTTCGCTTATTTCTTGCTTCTTTGCGCAACCTTGTTAGTCTTCTAGTCCATGGTATGTCTAGCTTCCGTCCTGTGTCATGGGTCGGAGTTGCTGCCCTTTGTGCTTTTGGTAGTAAGTCAGTCAAAATATGTGCTTTAGATTCCACTGACCCCTCAACTGCATGTAGGGGAGAGGCCTCAATCATCTCTCTGCTTTATGAAATATCAATCGCTGATTTCTGTCCTGTGTGGGCGTGTATATTTGTGTCTCTGTGTTCATGATGGTGGTCGCTGTGAGTAGCGCCTCCATGACCTCCCACCCCGTTACAAGTGGAAGTGCATTTGCATTTGCAATTGTTATGTCAGTCCAGCTGCTGGCTCCAGATGGCGCTATATAGGTGGGTGACTCGGACTGTTAACAATTTACAGGTTGTGTTCACTTAGCACTTCATGGATTTGGTGCGCTTGGTCGTCCTTTGTTTCAGAGTGCTATATAGTCGACCTAGCATTTATGTCTGCAGCTATTAGTAAGTTTCTGTTATTGGCATATTCGACAGCGTCTCTGATCTAACTGTGATATGGTTCAATGACGTGCGAGTACTGAACGTATAACGAAGCAATAATCCACTTCTTGCCTTCGTGCACTGGATCCACTGTAGCGAAGTGCTCGGTACATTGATGAGCTATCTGTGTAAGTGTAAAGTTTCGATTTGTGACAACGATCGCAGCCTTCGCATTGGATGTGCCTGTTACGATGATTTTCTTGTGGTGAAAACCCACTACTTTGCCGTTCCTGGTGTAGGGCAGAACACGTCCGCGTACACCTCATGAACTAGTTTAGGTATCTCTATAAAAACTATTACCTGACTGTTTGCATCAGTTGTAAGAGTTTCACGTATGCCAGGTATATACAAAACAATTATATCGCTAGTCCGCAGCTCGTGGTGGTGCGGTAGCGTTCTCGCTTCCCTCCCCGGGTTCCCGGGTTCGATTCCCGGCGTGGTCAGGGATTTTCCCTGCCTCGTGATGACTGGGTGTTGTGTGATGTCCTTAGGTTAGTTAGGTTTAAGTAGTTCTAAGTTCCAGGGGACTGATGACGTAGATGTTAAGTCCCATAGTGCTCAGAGCCATTTGAACCATTTAATTAGATCGCTCTTCATTGTAAACGAAGTATACTCGTCCGTGGTCACTCGCAAGGTCTTTGTATACATATTCTAGAATGAGCATTCCACCCCTTCCAGTGCCGGCTTTGTGTAATAACTCAGTCCGTTCTTTAATGTCTATCCGTATTTAACTGATTTCAGCAAAAGTCTGTCTGCTCGGTCGTCGGATAGCAAATTGTGGCACCATTTGAGTTGACAATTCTAGTCACAAGTCGCAGTGGTGCTCTGTGGAAGGTCTCTCTTTTTTCTAGCCTCGGAATGCGTGTATTTTCATCCAGCTTTAAAATGTCGTCGGTTCCCCAAGCTATGTGTTCTTTGTCTGAGTCTGATCGTTCTCTCGCTGTCTGCTCGGGCTGCGAATGTTTTGAGGGTGCCTGTATTTCCTGTTTAGTGTCGTATTCTAGTTTAGGTTTTAGCTTATGTGTTTGAAGTTGTGTTGGGTTGTCTATTCGTTTGTGTTCTCCGGTAATCTCCAAGTTTTCACTTTTTTTCCTTCCATGCAGTTAATCAATATGCGTACTGTGTTATTTCTGTTTGTGAATCCTCCTGCGAAGAACGTCACTAGTCTGATGTAGGTTTTTCAGTTTTCGGTGTTGTATACTCTGTTGTGTTTCTGTGAGTCATATTTTTGCTGTGTCACGATGCTTTACCTCATGTCTTTGTTTTCGGGGCATCCTTGGGTGTGCTGCGTAGGGTAGCCGCGCAATGTAAAGCGCCTTGCCACGGTTCGCGCTGCTCCACCCGTCAGAGGTTCGAGTCTTCCGTCGGGCATGGGTGTGTGTGTTGTTCTTAGCGTAAGTTAGTTTAAATTAGATTAATTCCTGTGTGAACCTAGGGACCGACGACCTCATCTATTTGGTCCAATAGCAACCTAACACAAACTCCCAAATTCCAAAATTACTTGGATGTCTGTGCAACTTTAATGAATTGTGTAGTTGTTGGTAGACATTTCGTCATTAATTTCGTGATGTTCTTGTTTGTGATGTTTACATTTCCCACGATCATTTCTAACTAATTCTAATACATCTGTTCTTAACAGTAGGCAAGTCTGCATGGCAGTCCTTTGGTACATTTCACGTTTTAGCTTCCTGGCTTCCTCATAGTCCATGGCACGTTGCGTGCTCAATAAATCGATGAGTTCCGTTGTCTGTAAGCAATGACGCTGAACCGCGTCGCTGGCAACTAATGACGGCAGTATTTCAGTATCATCGAACGCGTCCGGGAGGAGGAAGCACATTTGATGCCGCCATGCAATAGCGGGGGTCACGACCTCACTCTGGTAGAGGGAGATTTGTGTTTCCGGCGGTTAATGTCTTCGTATACGCTGTCGAGATATGTGGGATGAAGGTCCCCTTGGCATGTCATGGTCTCAGTACACATAGTTCTGATAACTGAAATCTCTGTTAGCGATCAGTTTTTCAAGTAACTGTCTTCACGTGGGGCATTCCGGACCGCCTGCTTTGTTGCAAGTTGCGGCGGTGCGGTTCTTTCCGTCCCTTTAAGACGAACCTGCACTTACCTGTGATCACTGTCTCAGCAGATCGTCAGTAGGAAAGCCGAGTGAAACCTACTGTACTTCGACGTGAACCAGGCTGCAATTTAAGTCACTAATCTACGTCTCGGGAGAAAGTTTTCACACAAATGAATGGTTGGAAGTTTTGTCCTCAATCAATATATTCTGAAACTTAGGTGAACAAGTATCACTGCCAAGCCCGTGCTAGTCTTAATACAGTCACTCATAATCCCTTTCACTCACGTTAGCAAGTTTATGGTGTTGCATTTCCCGAAAACGTAATAGCTACAAAATACTGATTGTTTTTGATTGATAATGCTCGCCAAATATTAAGTCTGTCGGTACCAAATGCAGTCACAGTTTTTAGCCAACGACCTGCTCAATACGCCACGCGGAATGTATGTCTTTTCTCGTCACAAAATTCACTTAAAAATTCCAAAATTTCTGCACACATCGGAATAATTATGCCATCCCTTTCCAACACTTTTGATGTACGAAACACTGCTAGATCCGACAAATTATCAGTTCCATCGGAACTACTACTACACACGTCCGATTTGTTTCATGGCTAGGTCCCCACTCTTCCCTAGAATACTTTAAGTCTTCTCTCCCAGTAGAGAAAGGCTCGCGAAGAATATTGCTTTACCATTGGTGAGTTTACTCAACAGCCAATAGCAAAACAACATTCTCCCGCGTCAGTCCGCGCTGTTCATCAATAACCAATCGCAAAATAGTAAACCTCACGACTGAACATTTTACCAACGTAATTACCTAATATGCTGAAGTTTTGCTTATACATAAAGTTATTTACTATTGTTATTTATACCTGAATTAACTTTCCCTTTACCACAAACTTACTTTACAAATCTATTCTACAAAAACCTCCTTTGTCCATATCCATACTTCTTCGAAACGTTCGCACACTAAATCGTACTACACAACTCGTTAAACAATTATCTTCATATTAATCTTAAATCACACTCACGCATAATTCATTCTGATAAAACACATTAATAACATTTTACATACACAAAAAGACATAATAAAACTTAAAGGAAAATACTAGAACAGTTTATGAAAAACATTCTATTACTTTAGTGCACTCTAGTGGGCACAATCGAAACTAAAATCACAGTCCCCCTATCCAATATTGTCCTCTATCGGCTGATACACAAACTACGTGCGCGTCCAGTTCGCGTCACCATCTGCCACTATCCAGCTCTGAGACACGTCTTCTACCTAACTGCCTCCAAGGCAGGATCGGTATACGGCGCAACGCCTCAAAGTTTCTGCACATACATTGTGGGGGGTCCACTTGTACGTGGAGCTCGATTTTGTAATATACACTCCTGGAAATGGAAAAAAGAACACATTGACACCGGTGTGTCAGACCCACCATACTTGCTCCGGACACTGCGAGAGGGCTGTACAAGCAATGATCACACGCACGGCACAGCGGACACACCACGAACCGCGGTGTTGGCCGTCGAATGGCGCTAGCTGCGCAGCATTTGTGCACCGCCGCCGTCAGTGTCAGCCAGTTTGCCGTGGCATACGGAGCTTCATCGCAGTCTTTAACACTGGTAGCATGCCGCGACAGCGTGGACGTGAACCGTATGTGCAGTTGACGGACTTTGAGCGAGGGCGTATAGTGGGCATGCGGGAGGCCGGGTGGACGTACCGCCGAATTGCTCAACACGTGGGGCGTGAGGTCTCCACAGTACATCGATGTTGTCGCCAGTGGGCGGCGGAAGGTGCACGTGCCCGTCGACCTGGGACCGGACCGCAGCGACGCACGGATACACGCCAACACCGTAGGATCCTACGCAGTGCCGTAGGGGACCGCACCGCCACTTCCCAGCAAATTAGGGACACTGTTGCTCCTGGGGTATCGGCGAGGACCATTCGCAACCGTCTCCATGAAGCTGGGCTACGGTCCCGCACACCGTTAGGCCGTCTTCCGCTCACGCCCCAACATCGTGCAGCCCGCCTTCAGTGGTGTCGCGACAGGCGTGAATGGAGGGACGAATGGAGACGTGTCGTCTTCAGCGATGAGAGTCGCTTCTGCCTTGGTGCCAATGATGGTCGTATGCGTGTTTGGCGCCGTGCAGGTGAGCGCCACAATCAGGACTGCATACGACCGAGGCACACAGGGCCAACACCCGGCATCATGGTGTGGGGAGCGATCTCCTACACTGGCCGTACACCACTGGTGATCGTCGAGGGGACACTGAATAGTGCACGGTACATCCAAACCGTCATCGAAGCCATCGTTCTACCATTCCTAGACCGGCAAGGGAACTTGCTGTTCCAACAGGACAATGCACGTCCGCATGTATCCCGTGCCACCCAACGTGCTCTAGAAGGTGTAAGTCAACTACCCTGGCCAGCAAGATCTCCGGATCTGTCCCCCATTGAGCATGTTTGGGACTGGATAAAGCGTCGTCTCACGCGGTCTGCACGTCCAGCACGAACGCTGGTCCAACTGAGGCGCCAGGTGGAAATGGCACGGCAAGCCGTTCCACAGGACTACATCCAGCATCTCTACGATCGTCTCCATGGGAGAATAGCAGCTTGCATTGCTGCGAAAGGTGAATATACACTGTACTAGTGCCGACATTGTGCGTGCTCTGTTGCCTGTGTCTATGTGCCTGTGGTTCTGTCAGTGTGATCATGTGATGTATCTGACCCCAGGAATGTGTCAATAAAGTTTCCCCTTCCTGGGACAATGAATTCACGGTGTTCTTATTTCAATTTCCAGGAGTGTATTTCATGAAAAATGACATGAAATGGTTATCACAGTAGAAGAGATTGCATCTTTAACACCACTGAACCAAAGATGTTGCCTGATTGCAGAATCAATTGTAAGTAGGGCAACGCAGGAGCAGTTGCCATTGTACTCTGTTAAAGATAGGATGTAAGAATTTCAGCTAGTGGCTGGCTGTGAGAATTTAGCTGCTGGCCGATGGACGCAGAATAATACAGTTTGGTAAGGTAATGAAATTTTGTAAATTTACTTTTAAGTATGCAGCAACGCAATGTGGAATTTCCTAATTCAATCGGTATCGTCCCTTGAATGTAGGAACCAAGTATCCTCCATCACATGTGTCAGGCAAATCCAACACCTTCCATGAAAACCCTGACATGAGAAGCAAATCCAGTAGTATGTCACACAGCTCCGAATAAATCGTGACATTGAATTAACCAAAGTAATACGAGTAACGAGTGAGCAAATGGAATACCACAGACTAACACAAGAATGCCTAAATGCATGTTATACCTTCCCACCGTGAGACAGACGCAGTTCCGAGGGGAGAAACTAGAACAGAAGCCAAGAGTAGAACCGTGTTAAGTTAGAAGGCCCTACGATAAGGGACAGACACCCACGTCTCCAGCTAACCGTTAGGACCACCCCCTAGCCCATGTTAAAAGCTAGAGCCCTAGCGTGAGACATTTTCGCGTCTCTGTTACGTTGCAAACTTTAAAAACATTGCCCCACCACGAAAAGTATAACGTTTCTCATTGGATAGACGGAATTTTTGTAGGCAGAGCTTAAGGTTAACATTGAGACCCTGATTGGTCAGATGAAAACACAGCCAGATAGTTTTTTTAAACCAACTTCGGTAAATTGTAGTAAGGAGAAGTTAGGGAAGAGTTGCTTCCGAGACGGCGAGGTGAGCGGAGCTGTACTGCCCGCCGCCCCCTGACAAACACCGACAAGGTAATGAACGCAAGGGATGCCGCATAACAGCGCATAAAGCTTCACTCAGAACTGCAGAAGTCTTATCTGTTACACCCCTTTTTTGCGTTATACTAGTGTCGATCGCCAATTAAAGCTCATGGTTTTCAAAAAAATGGGTCAAATGGCTCTGAGCACTATGGGACTTAACATCTGTGGTCATCAGTCCCCTAGAACTTAGAACTACTTAAACCAAACTAACCTAAGGACACCACACACATCCATGCTTGAGGCAGGATTCGAACCTGCGACCGTAGCAGTCACGCGGTTCCAGACTGAGCGCCTGAACCGCTAGACCACAGCGGCCGGCCCATGGTGTTCACATTTGCCACTTGAAGTAAAAATCTGAAACGCGATAATTTTTCTGTTATATAGTTATTGAGAAGCCACATCAGCCACTGTAATTTATGACAAGTTAGATAAGTAATTAAAGATAATTGAGGGTCACTGCAGACCATTTTGATAGTTTTCTCTCTTGTGAAACTTAATTTAAACGTAGATTATAGATGTGATATGGCATAGGTCATCCTTCGATCCATTGTAGAACTTGGAAACCTATTCAGGGAATATTCGTTCACATTTTTGTTGAATGCAGTTGGTTTTTACCATCCTGTATTAGAACATTTCCTTTTATCAATAGTGCAATTTATAAACAATGTTTTGTGAGTAGAATAAAATTTCCAATGGTAAAGTAAACTGCTTTTTCGACGTTATTTTACCAGATAACAAAATATAGGAAAGCCTTGACCCCTTCCACTAAATTTAGTTAGTATTAAGATTCTTTTACAGGGAGTGCAGTGGAGCTGACGCTGATATCATTAAGTATTTGGTTATATCTTCGCTAGTCTCATTGAACTCTTCTGAATTCTACATGTCATGTGTGGTCTGGCGTCTCCTTACCAGCAACGGGTCCCAGGATCAAACTACTCAATTCCCTAAAAAACACTCTCAGAGCGTCGTTGCGCGAAAGTGGTAGGGAGACACGATATAGAACAAACAGACGCCACGCAGAATGTTAGACATTTATTGTATAGGTTGATTTGGTACGTCCTATTTGTAATTTTTTTTTGTATTTGGTAATCCTGACACAGAACACAGTCAAGTTAACTTTTGGAATCTGTTTTGTCAAACGATGTCAGACATTTTGTGATGTAACAACCCAAGTATTGTTAACTACGTGAATAAGTGAGAACTGTAGAACAGTTGAGAAGTTCACTGATTTTGAAGTTAATGTAAAATGTTTCATATTACATTTTGAGAAAGAGGAAATTACTTTAAATACAATTTTCGGTCTTAGCATATCATGTTATCAGTATCTCATCCTCCACTATGTCGTGTGACATTCTTTGTATTAAGCTATTTTACGGCCGGCACTGCACTCCGCTGTGCCAAGATTGAATATTTTGTATACCTACTGTGGAGAGAAAAAGAATACCAAGATTACATCCGTTGCGACTCAACAGCTAAGGAAAGTGTATTTCATTGTATATTTGGATAGGGAATTTTATGTTTATTGTACAGGGCCATAGAACTCGGTGCTCACGAGACTGAGTAAATTTCAGAAGAACTGATTTCATTACAAGCATTACATCCTGTTTTTTCCAGATTACGTTGTTTAATTTTTCTTTGTATTACAGTAAATCTGATTAAGCACACCATTTGTTCAAAAACAAATCACAAAGTAAATTTGGATTAGACAAAGTTATTTCTAAGGAACGTTACACTTGTAACAAACACAATTATAATTTTAAAGAACGTTATATTTTTAAAGGACGTTACTATTGTCGACAGCTCCGCCAGTCTTTCGTTTTGTGAATTCGTTGATATTAAAGTAGTCAGATATATATTTTCGGTTCTCTCAACCACTCTGTAGCAATAATAGTAGTTAAATTTTTATGGCGTAACGCAGTTTACTAACTTGTATAAAAAAATTTCCACACTTCATCGGTATTCTTATGCTCCGTCTTGCTTTTTGTTTTTTTTCGCTGAGTTGAGTATTGAATTTTTGTCTGAGGATTTATGCCCTATATTTCATTTACGATGCCGCAAAAAGCTTCCGGGCATGGATGTGTGTGATGTCCTTAGGTTAGTTAGGTTTAAGTAGTTCTAAGTCTAGGGGACTAATGACCTCAGACGTTAGGTCCCATAGTGCTCAGAGCCAATTGAACCATCAGACGGTAGGGTCCGGTATTGCGGACGCCGCTGATCTTCAAATGGTTGATGTGCACAATTAAAAACTTGATTATTTAACGATTGAGGTCAGTGATTTACCTACGTTGCACACAATTAATCAGATTGTCAATGGTATGTCAAAGGAAACAGTAGTGAAAGCATTAAAACTGCTCTTAAAAATCCGTCAGATTTCATTTAGGGCATTTGTGTTCATAATGCAACAAACGAGACCTCCATGGTTGCAGATCACGTCTCCACACCACGAAACCCAACACAGATGACACCCGACGCATCAGCTGAAAAGGATACGGAAGCAATGCTTCAAATTCTCATGCAAATGATGGTTAAACAGAATAACGATTTAATAAAAATGATGAACAATTTTCCATCGTACGACTGGAAAGACAAGATATCAAAGCTGACACCGCTACTCAGCGAGCCGTGCTGCGGATCGCGTTGGTGCTGTGTGTAGGTTTTTGCCAGATCGTATCTTTTAGTTGGCATGGTTACGTTGTTAGTCTTCTTCTCGTGTTCACTGGCGCCACACTGTTTCGTAATTGTTGCCTGTCCGCTAGTGGCAGCAGAAGTGCTTATCGATATGTAGTGTTGCTGCCCTATCTTTTGGGGGACCTCTTCCGTGTGGTGTGAGTGGGGAGTTCGGTTGGGATCGCAGGAGCAGCAAGGTTGCTGTCTGTATTTGATGTATATTTGCTAAATGTTTTTAATAATTGCCAATTCGAGCGTTAAAGGCCTACAGCCGTGATTGTGGTTACTTGCCTTAAAATTCTGATCGCGACCACATTGGCTTATTTTCTAAAATTATTTACTGAAACAAATGAGTGAAATTGCCAAGCAAACCAATAGTAATTGATTCGGGCCCCATCCACAATCGTATCCCAATCCTGCCTTCCTGGATTACCAGGTTTCACTCAGTTCAATGAACAATTTTCCACCATATGTGGCGAGCTTAATCGTACACAGAGACGACTGGTAACCCTTTTAAACAGGTAGATATAGATATTAAGGCCAGTGAAAAACGTCTTTGCGATAAAATTGAAGCCATAGCAAGGCAATGCGCAGTTAGCACCAGACCTCTAATAGACGACATTAATACTATAAGACATCAATGTACTGAAACCCATCAAAATTTTACTGAGAAATTAACCATGACCTCTCATAAGCGGCACGGCATTGTCAGTTTTTCCTCCGACGTTACCGTCAGCAACAGCAGTTTGATAATCTCAGAAACCATTAATGAACCCGTTGTGCCTACCAAATCGGATAACAAAGATAAGTTTCCCTCGTCAAAACTTTTCATTACCTTTCATTTATAGTGACGACAATACAGTCTGGAGAAACACACATGAACGCTCTTTGGAGAAACCCACGCAGTCTGCAACAGTTAATAGTGAAGTTATGAAGCCCCATATTAAGCATGATGGCACTAACAGTAACGAAGTTTTCTGTCAAGACAAAAATGGTACACACAACGCCTCCCTTTGTCATGAAAACCTTCCGTCACACCACAGCTTTCTGCTTCATCGTGTGGGAACAAATCTGCTTCACTCAACCTTTGTGCTGATAAATGCTATTCGCCACCGATCGATTTGCAGACCAGATTCATACAGCAAAATCGAAAGTCAAATAACTTTTATTTCCCTCGGATTAATGGTGCGAACTGTCAAACACAAGACGCCACATTCAGCTTCAACGAAGGACTGAGTTTGTTTCCTTCTGTGACGCAAACCAGAAATGTTACTCAGCAACTGCGTCACAACACTATATTTTATGAAGAACAAGACGATTACCCTTACAATGATTCTTTCAATTGTGCAACTAATACTGCGCAAACGCAAACTAGTATACCGCTCAGAGCCTACTGACATACTTAGTAGCCCATTCTGGGAAGTGACATTTTTCTAACAACACTTCTGTTCAATCTACTACTGATACGGATTCCGATGAAACCACGCAATATATCGCCATTCCATTTATCTCTTTCACACCAGATACGTACAATCGCGACAACACACAGTCAGAACTCAAAATTAACAGCTACAAGACGATGTCCGTTATTACAGAAAATAAAACACAACTAGTTTCGGTTTGACTCACGTTCAATCAGTAATCGATGAGAACAATCTAATTTATATTCAACTTGAGCTGGGGCTGTCTCCTGGAGATTTCGGTGTTGCAACTCATATTGCTGGGGAGGGTTGCAAAAAACTGTTTGAGAATTCTCACATGAAACAATTTTTCTGTCCCGTTGTGAAGGTTGAATTAACATGAACAAGCCATGGGAAACTGTTTCTAATTAGCTTACTACGTTCTGAGAATCCCAAGCCAGAAGAGGAACCGATGTGGAATTAAGGTCTGATCAGGGTAGATCCAGAAAATAAACCGCAAGGTGGAATGAGTATAGTTTCTTTGGGTAGGAGGATCTTTGATGGTTAAGAGACCCGGGCGTGCGCAGTAAAAAACTAGGGAGTCGCAGCTAGGTCCCCGGAGGAAGCAAACATGTGGTGACAGCTTTAAGGTAGGATTCGCTCTACGCAGTTTGTCTGCACTAAGCAAACTTTAGCACGTTAATGGGAGAAGCTGTATAATGATTTAAAAATGGTTTTCGTTAGATAATGTTCAGAGTTAGGGTTTGTATGTCCAAGGTTTGATACAGCAAGTGTTTTTGTAAAATTTTTTTCAAGATTGATTCGAGTTACAAAAAAGTAGGAAATGGTGGTTTTTGTGCATGGCTTAAAATAAGCCATATCATTTGCTTGTATTGAGTATGAAAATGAGTGGTAAAGTAATGTTACCTACCAATGAAAGAATGTAAAGAAAATTAGGCATCGACACAATATATATGTGCAGTTCACAGTTTGAAATCGATTTTTGTATAACTAAAGATATCACAGTAATGTTATTTCAAATAAATAATTTTATGCCATTGCACAACTGGCATTATTCAAGTCAAGATATAATTTCATTAAGTAAACATCAGGGCCAAAAGTAAATTTTTCGGTACCTTCTTAACGCCAGTGCACAAACGGTATTACATCTACATCTACATCTACATCTACATCTATACTCCGCGAGCCACCTTACGGTGTGTGGCGGAGGGTACTTATTGTACCACTATCTGATCCCCCCTTCCCTGTTCCATTCACGAATTGTGCGTGGGAAGAACGACTGCTTGTAAGTCTCCGTATTTGCTCTAATTTCTCGGATCTTTTCGTTGTGATCATTACGCGAGATATATGTGGGCGGTAGTAATATGTTGCCCATCTCTTCCCGGAATGTGCTCTCTCGTAATTTCGATAATAAACCTCTCCGTATTGCGTAACGCCTTTCTTGAAGTGTCCGCCACTGGAGCTTGTTCAGCATCTCCGTAACGCTCTTGCGCTGACTAAATGTCCCCATGACGAATCGCGCTGCTTTTCGCTGGATCATGTCTATCTCTTCTATTAATCCAACCTGGTAAGGGTCCCATACTGATGAGCAATACTCAAGAATCGGACGAACAAGCGTTTTGTAAGCTACTTCTTTCGTCGATGAGTCACATTTTCTTAGAATTCTTCCTATGAATCTCAACCTGGCGCCTGCTTTTCCCACTATTTGTTTTATGTGATCATTCCACTTCAGATCGCTCCGGATAGTAACTCCTAAGTATTTTACGGTCGTTACCGCTTCCAATGATTTACCACCTATGGCATAATCGTACTGGAATGGATTTCTGCCCCTATGTATGCGCATTATATTACATTTATCTACGTTTAGGGAAAGCTGCCAGCTGTCGCACCATGCATTAATCCTCTGCAGGTCCTCTTGGAGTACGTACGAGTCTTCTGATGTTGCTACTTTCTTGTAGACAACCGTGTCATCTGCAAATAGCCTCACGGAGCTACCGATGTTGTCAACTAAGTCATTTATGTATATTGTAAACAATAAAGGTCCTATCACGCTTCCCTGCGGTACTCCCGAAATTACCTCTACATCTGCAGATTTTGAACCGTTAAGAATGACATGTTGTGTTCTTTCTTCTAGGAAATCCTGAATCCAATCACAAACCTGGTCCGATATTCCGTAAGCTCGTATTTTTTTCACTAAACGTAAGTGCGGAACCGTATCAAATGCCTTCCTGAAGTCCAGGAATATGGCATCAATCTGCTCGCCAGTGTCTACGGCACTGTGAATTTCTTGGGCAAATAGGGCGAGCTGAGTTTCACATGATCTCTGTTTGCGGAATCCATGTTGGTTATGATGAAGGAGATTTGTATTATCTAAGAACGTCATAATACGAGAACACAAAACATGTTCCATTATTCTACAACAGATTGACGTAAGCGAAATAGGCCTATAATTATTCGCATCTGATTTATGACCCTTCTTGAAAATGGGAACGACCTGCGCTTTCTTCCAGTCGCTAGGTACTTTACGTTCTTCCAGCGATCTACGATAAATTGCTGATAGAAAGGGGGCAAGTTCTTTAGCATAATCACTGTAGAATCTTAAGGGTATCTCGTCTGGTCCGGATGCTTTTCCGCTACTAAGTGATAGCAGTTGTTTTTCAATTCCGATATCGTTTATTTCAATATTTTCCATTTTGGCGTCCGTGCGACGGCTGAAGTCAGGGACCGTGTTACGATTTTCCGCAGTGAAACAGTTTCGGAACACTGAATTCAGTATTTCTGCCTTTCTTCGGTCGTCCTCTGTTTCGGTGCCATCGTGGTCAACGAGTGACTGAATAGGGGATTTAGATCCGCTTACCGATTTTACATATGACCAAAACTTTTTAGGGTTCTTGTTTAGATTGTTTGCCAATGTTTTATGTTCGAATTCGTTGAATGCTTCTCTCATTGCTCTCTTTACGCTCTTTTTCGCTTCGTTCAGCTTTTCCTTATCAGCTATGATTCGACTACTCTTAAACCTATGATGAAGCTTTCTTTGTTTCCGTAGTACCTTTCGTACATGATTGTTATACCACGGTGGATCTTTCCCCTCGCTTTGGACCTTAGTCGGTACGAACTTATCTAAGGCGTACTGGACGATGTTTCTGAATTTTTTCCATTTTTGTTCCACATCCTCTTCCTCAGAAATGAACGTTTGATGGTGGTCACTCAGATATTCTGCGATTTGAGCCCTATCACTCTTGTTAAGCAAATATATTTTCCTTCCTTTCTTGGCATTTCTTATTACACTTGTAGTCATTGATGCAACCACTGACTTATGATCACTGATACCCTCTTCTACATTCACGGAGTCGAAAAGTTCCGGTCTATTTGTTGCTATGAGGTCTAAAACGTTAGCTTCACGAGTTGGTTCTCTAACTATCTGCTCGAAGTAATTCTCGGACAAGGCAGTCAGGATAATGTCACAAGAGTCTCTGTCCCTGGCTCCAGTTCTGATTGTGTGACTATCCCATTCTATACCTGGTAGATTGAAGTCTCCCCCTATTACAATAGTATGATCACGAAACTTCTTCACGACGTTCTGCAGGTTCTCTCTGAGGCGCTCAACTACTACGGTTGCTGATGCAGGTGGTCTATAGAAGCATCCGACTATCATATCTGACCCACCTTTGATACTTAACTTAACCCAGATTATTTCACATTCGCATTCGCTAATAACTTCACTGGATATTATTGAATTCTTTACTGCTATAAATACTCCTCCACCATTGGCGTTTATCCCATCCTTGCGGTATATATTCCATTCTGTGTCTAGGATTTCGTTACTGTTCACTTCCGGTTTTAACCAACTTTCCGTTCCTAATACTATATGCGCACTATTTCCTTCAATAAGAGATACTAATTCAGGAACCTTGCCCTGGATACTCCTGCAGTTTACCAATATTGCGTTGACTTTTCCTGTTTTTGGTCTCTGAGGACGGACGTTCTTTATCAACGATGATAATGTCCTCTCTGGTAAGCCGTCAGGTATTTTATCGTTTCGCCCAAGGGGGGGGTCCCTCTAACCTAAAAAACCCCCGTGTGCACGCCACACGTACTCTGCTACCCTAGTAGCTGCTTCCGGTGTGTAGTGCACGCCTGACCTGTCTAGGGGGGCCCTACAGTTCTCCACCCAATAACGGAGGTCGATGAATTTGCAACCATTATAGTCGCAGAGTCGTCTGAGCCTCTGGTTTAGACCCTCCACACGGCTCCAAACCAGAGGACCGCGATCGACTCTGGGTACTATGCTGCAGATATTAAGCTCAGCTTGCACTCCGCGTGCGATGCTGGTTGTCTTCACCAAATCAGCCAGCCGCCGGAAGGAACCAAGGATGGCCTCAGAACCCAAGCGGCAGGCGTCATTCGTTCCGACATGTGCTACTATCTGCAGCCGGTCACACCCAGTGCGTTCAATAGCTGCCGGAAGGGCCTCCTCCACATTACGGACGAGACCCCCCGGCAAGCACACCGAGTGCACACTGGCATTCTTCCCCGACCTACCCGCTATTTTCCTGAGGGGCTCCATAACCCGCCTAACGTTGGAGCTCCCTATAACTAATAGGCCCGCCCTCTGTGACTGTCGGGACCTTGCCGGAGAATCGGCCACTGGCCCAACAGGCGAGGCATCCTGTGGTGGCTCGGAAACGATGTCATCACCACTAGGAAGCACCCCGTACCTGTTGGAAAGGGGTAAGGCAGCTGCCACGCGGCCAGATCCCACCTTCGCCTTTCGGCCAGGCACGCGCGAGCCAACCACTGTCCGCCATTCACCCTGGAGTGATGGCTGACCGGTAAGATGCTCACTGCCGGAAGACGCAGCGACATCAGGGGTTCCATGCGATTCCAAGGCCACCGAAGTAGGCATAGGTCTCACCGCAGTTGCCCCAACGCCACTACGAGCCGACGCCTGCGCCTCGAGCTCGATGAGCCTAACAGACAAAGCCTCCACCTGCCCCCGAAGAGTGGCCAATTCTCCTTGCGTCCGCTCACAACAACCACAGTCCCTACACATGACTATGTTTACCCTACTCTATACGGTGACAAATTCCCAAGATAATCTTCTGATGAGCTACTCTGATAATCAAGAAACACTCACTGAAATACGAGACGCGAAAACTACGCTAGGTTTTCCCAGAAAAACTATTTAAAAGCTAAGCGCAGCAAATAAGTACAAAAACGCTACGTAAAGTTTTATCAAGAACTGTTAGTTACTATGCAGAGCAGATAAACACAAATAGAATCCCTTCCTTAGTGGAAGGTCGTAAACAAAATGCAAAATAAACGCTTTATACAAACAGTACTCGCTGCTGCTGGTGCTCTCGCTCTGGCTGTCACAAGACAATTATTATCTTAAACTTGATTGCTGAGTTAAATACGTGTTTCATTACTGGCAAAATGGAGGAGTGCATGAAACGATTTCGCAGACGCCGTCAGATGCAGGTTTGTTGAATAATTAATTTGGAACAATTTTCCCTTTGATTCTTTCACTGATTAGAAAGAAAATAAATTTTGGATAGATACTTTCATTTTTAAAAATTATTTTATCTTTGATACTTTCACTTGGTGAGACCTTCTGTGGTGACAATCTTGGATATATTTTCCGTAACTGTGGACTTTTTTTTCGAGCATTCCTTTTGCCACCACTGTTTCAGCTGTGCACTGCATTGGTAGTTGCGCAATATTGCGTTTGCTGCTACGCTTGTGAACATTTATTTTAGTTCTGCTTCTGTTTATACTGATATTATGTGTCTATGCTCATTGTTTTACTTTTTGTGTACAAAATATCGTCTTGTGAATTACGACCGTTTTGAATTTTTTGCCCACGATATTGTCTCCATCACGATGTCTAAAACATATCGACAGGGTGATAAAGTACAATTACGCAGTTCCTCAAAATCGCGTAAGCAACAATAACCGGACAATGACCTAGATCTGTCATCTAACCCTCCTACTTCACAAAGTGACCAGGAATTTGACGACAATGCTGCAGCATATAATGACGCCACAGAGTCATAAAATTCCGCATCGGATCCTCTTCTGCCTTCGGATTCTCAGAATGTAGTAAGCCAATTAGGAACAGTTTCCCATGACTCGTTCATGTTAACCCAACCTTCACAAAGCCATGTGGGTGATTCCGAGAACCAATTTCTCCTGCAATATTCTTCCACAGGCAGAGAAATTGTTTCATTTGAGAATTCTCAAACAGTTTTTAGCGATTCTCCCCAGCAATGTGAGTTGCAACACTCAAATCCCGAGGTGACCTCCACAGCTCTAGTTGAAGATAAATTAGATTGTTTTCTTCGACTATTGAGCGAAAGTGACACAAATCATGATGAAGAATTTGCTCATTATCGTGCAGACAATGCTAAATGTGGTGAACAATTTGCTCAATACCGTGCAGAGAATGCTAAACGTGATGAATACCTTATCGGTAATATTCAGAAATTAACCCAAACTGTTGACGCATTTAAAGAAGTAACTGACAATAAATTACAGGATATCATTGAAATGCATAAGCGCGACGTTACTGACCTTTGGGAGAGAATCAATGCAGTACTTGCACCTGAGTCTATTGAAAAGTTGCAACAAACTTCCGTTCCTCATTCTGAGCACATACAGGCCTTAGAATCATGTACTGCATCCCTGACATCTGGCGTCACTCAACTTAAAACAAAGGTCAGTGAACAGGGTGAGAAAATCCACTCACAATTAGAAATCACAATGGAAAGAGTAACCGCTTTGGAAACTCATGCAGAAAATGAACTAGATCAGGCAACCCCTGTTTCCTTTTCAGGGACAACTGAATACCAAGCTCTGGCTAAATATAAGAGTAAACAAATCACTATTAATGAACAACATAAACGAGAATTCAACTCAGTTCATTGTAAACTATCCGATATTCAGCAACATTTACAGGACGACAAGTTCTACTCGTAATTTTGTCCCAGAACATCAGGAAAATCCGTTTGCATGTCAGCAACAGCAGCCCCCATTCTTATCTTCACAGGCTCCTTTTGCACAAGATTACCCTGTACAAAGCAGTACCTTCCCAGGTAATTTTCCTTTGCCCCATGATGTTCCTTGTTTTCCAGACCAAGACAATGTAGATTACAAACACATCCTGTCAATCAAGAAATTTGAAACGTTCCGGAATAACCCGAATGATTTACATCCTCTTGATTGGATTCAGCAATTTACATTCGCTTTTCCTCCAAATTGGACAGTGGCTCATCAATTAGAACTTGTCTGCAGTTTCTTGGAGGGTGAACCTGCAACGCAAATGAGATACATTACACGGCAATGTTAGTCTTTCCAGTCATTCCAGGAACAATTTCTCGACGCTTACTGGACTCCCACTTCACAGCGTGTTGTGAAAGATCAGTTGCTAAATATGCCACTTTTTTATAACTCACAATTGGGCACTTTGGCACAATATTTTGAACATATGATTCAACTGATTCAACATTTAACTGAACCTTACAGCCCTTCCGGTCTCATTCAGCTATGTATTTCAATATTTCCTAGATCATTGAGAGTTCCGTTGCTGACAGGGAATTGCACAGAAAATTTGAACACTCTTCGTGATGTTTTACAGCTTCTTCAACTGGATGAAACACACAATACACGATCTAGTCAACACTCTTTCCCAGAAACACAAAAGAATAGAGACAACCGTTTCCTTAATAAATGCAGACAGTTTCCGAATAACAGAACTCAATATGGAAATGCAAGACGCATTCTTCCGCAACTCCAGTATCAGCGGAATATTGTGAATGCCTGCCCGTCCAAGAAACAAAATTGTCATCCCCTACCATCAATGTCGCTCCGCAATGGTCAATATGGCAATACCTCAGGAAATAATAGGCGGTACAGTAACAACTAGAGAAACTGGGAGAATCAGCGGAATAATTCCAACACTTCTTTTGTACAAAGAAACCAAATGTGGCACCAGAACCGCCATCAACCGTATTGAACCAATGATTACTACCAACGACGACAAATCTATGATCGCCCACCCACTCATTATTACAGTCAACGGAATTTCTCAAATCGTAATTATAATTATCCAAGTCATAACCAGAGACAAACCAATGACAGCCAACAGAATTACGGCAATGACAGACGAGTACCATTACATCAACCTGATTCCCGTTTCGACGCCGGACATGATTTCAATGATTCATCCGGTAGAACAGCACAGTTAGTAGTAGTTCGTCCACCAAATCCACGAAACAATGGAGATCAACAGCGTGAGACAGAACACCAACAATAGCAACTAACTGCTCTGCCTACCGCGTGCTCGCTGCAGCGCGAGCGGTGCCATGATTCTTCTGAAAATTTTGCACCACATGTTATCCGTTGAGACGATATACGAGAGGACCTTCTGCTGGAAAAAATCGAACTACAACCAATTGTTCGTCATCCCGTCATTAAGATTTCCATAGGCACATACAAATTCTCGGGTTCTCCCATTCATGTTATTAGTGAAGCCGCTTTTCCAAAATGCGCTGCTGTTTCTTCCATTCCAGCACTTCCGCTTCCGCATACTGAGGACCGTGGTGCCGTTCCTGGCAAAAGTATAGATATTAAACAGCAAAGTTATCTGCAATTTCAAGTCGATACACATTTCTTTATATGCAACTTTCTTAATGTTTCCGCTTCTCACTACAGACGTCATTCTGGGGATTGAATTTTTGATCAAATGTAAAGCAATTTCGATTTTGATGATCATTGGATTCGTATCTCTGATGATACAGTTTGCTTCTGTTTGGACTTTCACATACATTTGTTGCAAGCAGAACAAAACCCTAACAAAATTAAATTTATTCAGTCTCAGCTCCCATCGGACGTAACACTGACATAATAATTGGTTCCTTCCCCACATATTGGCAATGACGATACGACACCAGACATTAGTAACATCATTCAGGATAAAATCAAGGTAGTTGATTCAGCTTCCGTTGAAGAAAAGGAAGATTTGCATGCCATTTTAACTGAGTTTTCCCATGTTTTTGAGACAGCTCCAGGCACAATCAAAGATTTTTTTATATGAATTTCAAGTAAAATCCCATACCCCTTTTGCTGTTCCACCTTATCCGATACCGTTAGTTCACTGTGAGAAAGTCAAACAGGAAATCCAATCTATGTTAGTTCACAATATTATTGAACCTGGTACCAGTCAATACAATTCCCCAATACATGTGGTGCCTAAACGAGATGGTTCAATTCGTCTTGTTTGGGATTCAAGGCAGTTCAATATGATCATCATACCAGAGACGGAAAGGCCACTAACGTCGGATGAAATCACACAACAGTTTCACGGCGTATCAGTATTTTCCTCCTTAGGTCTTCGGTCCAGTTTTCCGAGCAGAATTACACGCCAACTGCCGCAAATACACAGCTTTTCTCTGTTTTCGTAAGTGCTACCAATTTTGCAGACTCGCCTTTTGGTTTACAATCTCATCTGCAGCCTATAGCCGTGGACTAAATACTGTGTTGCCACCTCATCTGAAAGACAGGATTACCACTTACGTGGACGATATTCTCATTGCCGTTTCTTCCTGGCAACAGTATGATAAAATATTGTCTCTTCACTGGTTCTCTAGTTTCGGGGTTACAGTAAATTTAGAAAAATCTCAATTAGGACAAGCTCAAATCAAAATTTTAGGCCATCTTATTTCATCATCCGGAATTGAACTGGACCCTGATAAGCTAAAAGAAATCCATGACATCTAGGTTCCTCACACAAAAAAGCAACTTGGCAGTTTTCTAGGAATGATGATTTTCTTCGCAGGCTGGGCTCGCGAGATAGGCTCTCTAGTTACAAGAATTCTCTTTTTCCGTAGTGTATGTACCAGGAATTCAAAATGTCGTTGTTGATGCTTTGTCACGCACTTTAGACACCGACAATACTGATCCAGCCAACAATTTCAGTTTGTTATACATGCGCCAGGTCGCATTTGAAAACTTTGTTTCCGATGCCTTGTGCAACATTGCGTCAGAACAGGATAAGGACTCCATCTGGAAAGACGTGAAACAACAATGGCGCAGTGCTTATAACACCACTCTGCGGCAGTACTACTTAATACATAACAATATTCTGTTCTTCCGTATCAAATGTGACAGACAATTTGGCGGGTTTGTATCCCAGAAGACCTAATTAACAAACTCATTTGGTACGTTCACCTTAGCTACGCGCAATATAGACCGCGCAAATGTTTTCAGTTGCTCAAACAAACATCTTACTTTTACAACACGGGAAAACGTATTCGCCAAGTCCTCTCAAAATGCAGACGTTGTCAAAAATCAAAACCACCCACTGTATCCTTTGCTGCTCAAACATTCCCCATCATCTGTTGACGTCTTTGTCAGCTAGCGGCGGCTGATTTATTTGGAGCAATTCCCACTACAAATAGAGTTTATGCCTATGTTTTTGTCTGTGTGGCATTAACTTCAAAATTCGTCACTTTCACCCCATTACGTAAAAACCGCTTGCACTGTTTCACGTGCTTTTGCTGGACGTTTTCTGAAATAAGTGGGTCATGTAACGTCAGTAATGTCTGACAATGGGGCGCAGTTCCGTTCGCGCACCTGGCGATGTACTCTTCAGACTCACAAAATTTCCCCCATTTATATCTCCAGATACCGTGCTTCATCGAATCCTGCAGGAAGGTAAATGAAGGAATTGGTGAAATTATTTAAGATCTTTTGTCATGCAAAACACAATGATTGGGACAAATACCTTCACATGTTTCAGGATGTAATAAATTCATTACCAAATACTTCCACGCAGTTGTCTCCACATCTTGTTTTAAAGAATCAACACCCACCTGACAAGATTAAAGAAATCATACATTTCCCGCAGTGTCGCTGCCTAAGGCATAACGGGATTATTGAAATTGCAATACAAAATATTAAGCGAGCTGCTGACCAACGGCTGCGCCAATTGAAGTCACCAAGAGGAATATTTCTTTCGAAATAGGAGACAAATTTCTGGTCCGCTCCCACGGGCTATCCCATAAAGTCCACAATCTATGTCAAAAATTCTTTCTGTTATATAAAGGTCCATATCGATAGTCCATATAGCACATCCTAATTCACTTGAAATCCAAACCTTACGTACAAAAAAGTCACGTGGTGTACATCAAATCACAAACTACAAACATTTGATTGAATAGACAGTACTGTTTCCTTTGGGAACAGTTTGGATTTGACTACTTCGGTTTATTATAGTAATTCCCAGCTACGTATGTCCAGCTATTTTATTTATACTATTTCTCCCTGTCCCGGGCATTATCTGCGGACGTGTAGCGCCTCTGCGGCGGTAGTCTGGAACCCTCATTAGGGCCTGTGTCACACAAATTCCTGTCACAGCTGGCGGTAGGCCACAGTGGGTACAACATGCCCCACTGGCGGGACAGTACTTTTTCACGTCGTTAGGTCTATGCCATACGAATTGCGCTCACAGCAGGCGGTCGACCATCCAGGTGTATTTCCACTCATAGCCTCAACAAGCAATATCAGGGGGACGGAATTCTTTTTCACGTCATTAGGCCTGTCTCGCACGTTTTTCCAGCGTGCAAACATTCAGAATATTTCCCCGTGTAAAATCTCCAAATAACACCACCTGTGTTCTGCTCGGGTATTATGTTAAAGACACGAGTTCGGAAACATCTCTTTCTGGAGACAGGTTAGTAGTGTTACCTCCTTTCTTTCCGGAGTGCTATAGGTTTCTTACTTACTGTTATAACCTGGGATTATTTCAGTATATTGCTGATTAATTACATTACTGTTTTCGGTGAAACTCTTTTCATACTGGCGTTTGAAGCTGACATTACAGTTGAGAATTTCGGTCATCAAATTGATGTTGATACAACCTACATGATATCTTTGCACCTATTATTTCAAAAATGGCTCTGAACACTATGCGACTTAACTTCTGAGGTCATCAGTCGCCTACAACTTAGAACTAATTAAACCTAACTAACCTAAGGACATCACACACATCCATGCCCGAGGCAGGATTCGAACCTGTGACCGTAGCGGTCACTCGGTTCCAGACTGTAGCGCCTAGAACTGCACGGCCACTCGGGCCGCCTCCTATTATTTGTTGGATGATCACCTCTGTTACTTTGCAATGACTACATTCAACTATATGTATATTACATAATGAAATTAACTGTTACAAGATTTTGTTATAACGAAGGCCACTTTGTGTGTTGATGTTAAGCTAGTGGTACCAATTTTCCAGAAGTTTACTTAGTGTTTTCGTGATAAAGGATGTAATATGAGTATTGACAATGAATACAAGAAGATGAGACTAATGATTTTGATGTTTTTAAGATATCTGAAGAACGGGAGTGTTTAAACAAATTTTTAAGAAGATATTTGAAGCTTAAGAGCAGCATGAGATATTGTTAGATTTAAGTTCCTTTTCTTTGAGACTATTGGATCTTGGACACTACAAGTCATGATCAGCAAATACTGTGTGCTGATGTTACGACCATAGCAACATGAAGTGTCAGCGATGTTGTTCTACATTTACCAGAAATGTCGATGGTGAAATCTGACGAGTTTCATAATTAACTTCAATACTACTTAACAACCAATTTTCTCTGCAGCTTTTCAGAACAAGTATCAACTATTTTACGATGTACCAAGTTTCACAGAGTTTACCTTTGTGAGAATACCTTCATTTTATGTTCCCACTTGGGATGGTTTAATAACAGTCTCGTTGCTATGGACAATCAAATATTCATGTAGTATCATGACAGGTACTTTGGTATGCTACGAGCAACACTTCCACAGATGTTTCATGCTATTATCCAGTTCTCTTCACTGCCATAACTTTCATTTCTGACCCTTTCCTTTTATAATAAGCAAATACTCTTCTCTGGAAACTTAACATTTTGTCTCCGATTATATACTGTTTATAAATTTTCAAGTATTTTTCAGATGCCATTTATGAAATAGTATGATGACTTGGGATTACTAGAGACCAATTGGGATTGTTTTCGGACTCATTGTTGAGGATCCACTCAGGACTAACTTCATGATATGCTTCAAGCATTGTTTAATCGTTTTTTCTCTTATACCTACAGAACCACAAGTATCATAATTATTACCTTTTATGATGTCTCTGCGCTATCTTCTATGCTGCGTTTTACTGTTTTCATGTGTTTTTCAAGTAAAGATATAAACATCTGTTACTATCTCATTGTTTATCAGTTGTACTGTCTTTGCCTTATGTGTCTCTACACTTTTATTTTCTGGTAATGTTACCTATTTCAGGATTAAGAATATGTTATGTTCTATGCTTTCAGTTAAAAGTTTTGTTTTGTATTGGCCTTTCTATTGTTACTTTATTATCTGAAGTTGACATTTTACATATTATTACAGTTATATCCTTACTTTCTCTAAGTGTTTATTATTTTTTTGTATATGCTAGCCTGATTATGGATCTTTTAATCTATGTTTTTTCCTTTGTGCTTTGTGACACTAATTATGTAGCCACTTACTGTACATATATTGTTCTATTTATGCACACTTTTGATTTGTCACACTATTATTTTCCAAGACATGATAGTACCTCTCTTTGTCTGAGATCAGCGTTTTGTCCATTCCTAATGCCTGTTCCTTATGTGTGATGGTATTTTCATTCTACACTAATATAATATTACTGTGTTTTTGTTTCCATGACAGTCATATTTTTTGTGTACCATAACTACCATTATTTTCAGCTACAGTAATTAGTATACACTTTATCGTCTGTCTATCGTTTGTTTAAGTAACTTTGTTTCCTCTTTTCCTCACAAATAGTTTCCATTATTGACATTATTTCAACAATTGATAACAGATTATCCTTGTGGTCTACACAAAAAACTAATGGCGTAGAGGGTTGGTTATTCTTTAACTGACACACTATGCGGCATTGGTGCCCATACTCTTGAGTTCTGTAGAACTCATTCTTCCCTTCTGAGTTCTCAGTCTACTCTTCTGTCTGTTCTACATATTTTTCTTATTGTTCTAAGATATCTGTGTAACATTTCTCTGATAGGTAAACAACTTTTTTAATAATTGTACTCAAAAGAAATAAGATTTATACTGTGAAGTTAAAATGCTTATTCAGACTTTATCAAAACTCTTATTTAAGGAGGTTTTGTAAAATTTGATGAGGCATTACATGTCAATACTTAATGTATAGTTAACCCTAATATGACTACTGCAATTGTGCAGGTTATTGTAATCATTAATATTATGTATGACTATGAATCTCTTGTAAATAGAGTCTTAATGACAGTTTCAATATAGCATTGTTACTGAGTATGACATACAAACCTTTATTTTGTAACAAATTTCTGCTGCATGATGTTCTTATTATGGGATACTACCATTAGTAGGAACTGTTTTGTACATATATTCTATAAAACTAATTACTAATATTGCTACAGTGTATGTGACGTTATTATTACCTTCAAGATATATAAAATTTTTGCAGCAAATATCCACTGCATACAGTTATTGCATATAACTTTTAATATTAATTTCTTGCACAATGATAATATCAATGTAACTAAGATTATGTTTCTGTCACTATGACAAACGTATTTTGTAAATGTTTTTAACTGAGCATCAGACTAAGCTGTTGCCTGACCAGACATATGTTCTGCATCTGCGAGAATCTCATGATTGTGTTTAAGAGTCAGAGTGGACTACCACCTGACATAACGAGTAGCCTGAGTCCATGTAAATATAAGTGAAACTCAGACTGAACTGTCACCTGATGTACTAACTGGTCTGAGTCTACCAGAATATGATGAAAGTCAGTGTGAGCTACCTTCTCACATAAAATGGGTTGTATAACTAATAGAATATCATGACTTTAAGTCTACATCAGTGTGAGGTACCATCTGCCATAACGTATGTTCTATGACTCATAGAATATCATAATTGTAATTGAATGTCAGTGTGTGCTGTCGCCTGACTTGACACATATTTTACAATCAGTACTACCATGGCTCAACATATTTTACAATCAGTACTACCATGGCTCAGAATGTTTCATCACCTGAGACCCCTGTTTCTGACATAATATAGATTTTCATTATGGTAACCGAAACAGGATGGGTTATCCCCTTACTTAACAGGTATCCTACATTTACAATAAAGTGGCTCAATGTGTCCCATCACCTGTTGCGAACTCTTCTTCGATCTTATTGTACTACCGATCACTATTAAAGTCAGTGTGTCCTATCATCTGATGTGACATGAATTGTACAATGGAAATTACTTGTGGCTCAGTGTGTTTCTTCACCTGAGGCCCCACCTATTACTGCAGTTTACAATTAGACTCAATGTAAACTGTCACCTAACATGATATGTCTTCTTAGCTTACTATTGCCAATGAAACTCAGTGTGCACTCTATGTCTACTACAAGATAATGATTTTAACTCAAAGTCAATATATGCTGTCACTTGAGGTGACACATGTTTTATATTTAATACTACTATTACTTAAAGTTCCTTACTGCATTATTTCACTGACGTTAAGAGGTCTTTATGAGTCATTTATGCACATTTGTTGTTATATGATTAACTTCAAGCGGATATTTAACTATTTTCTGTATTTTAACTCAAATTCTACGTATCTGTTTGATAAAGTTTGATGTTATTTGAGGTATTTTTCCTCACATTTCTATGTCTCTATTTAGTAACTTTTAATACTATTTGATACACTTTTATTTAGAAGTCAAGTTATATTCTGCATTTTACCTCACATTCTACATTTTTGTATTATAACTTTTGATGTTAGTTGAGACACTTCACCTTAGAAATCTAAATACCTTATGTATTTTACCTCACATTGTTTTCTTCTGTTTTGTAAATTTTGAATGGTATTTGTCACACTTCTCTTAATAATCTAAATGGCTGATATCTTTCACCTAAATTTATGTGTTTCTGTTTCGTACATTTTGATGTTCTTTGATTCACTGTGATTTGAAAATCTAATGATATTATGCATTTTACTTCACATTCTATGTTTCTGTTGCTAAGTTTTGTCGCTGTGTAAAACTCTTTTAATTGGAATACAATGTATGTTCTGTATTGTATCTTACATTCTATTTTTTTACGAACTTCGTAAGGAAATCTGTGCTAACTGCCAGATCGCCCCACAAAATTTTGGTCCAGTGGACTAGGAGGTTATGAAAGGTATGTGCTAAGGTCTGATCAGGGTAGTCGAGAAAATAAACTCGATGGTTGCCAACCCACAAGGTGGAATGAGTATAATATCTTTGAGTAGGAGGATCTTTGATGGTTAAGAATGCCGGACGCACACAGAACAAAGCTAGGGAGTCGCAGCTAGGTGCCTGGGGGAAGCAGACGTGTGGTGACACTTTCAAGGTAGGATTCGCACCATGCAGTTTATCTGCACTGAGCAAACTTTATCATGTAAATGGGAGAAGCTATATAATGATTCAAAATCGATTTTGTTAGATAATGTTCGGAATTAGGATTTGTATGTCCAAGGTTTGACGCAGTAAGTGTTTTTGCAAAATTTTTTGCAAGAGTGATTCGTGCTGCAAAAAAGTTGGAAATGGTAGATTTTGTGCATGATTTAAAATTGTATATATTGAGATCAACATTGTGTTTAAATCTAACAGCCTCAATCATAATCCACATCCTTTGTCAGTATCGAATATAAAATGAGTAGTAAACTAAAGTTACCCACCAATGAATGAACGTAAAGAAAATCAAACCTCCATGCAGTATATATGTGCAGTTCATGGTTTGGAATCGATTTTTGTATAACTAAAGTTGGCAGTGTGAAGTTATTTCAAATAAATAATTTTATACCATTTCAGAACTGGTATTTTCAAGTCAAGACATAATTTGATTAAGTAAACATCAGGGCCAAAAGTATATTTTTCAGTACCATTTTAATGCCATTGTGCAAACGGTATTACTATCTTAAACTTGATTGCTGAGTGAAATACATGTTTCATTACTGGCAAAATGGAGGAGTGCACGAAACGAGTTCGCAGACGCAGTCAGATGCAGGTTTGTTGAATAATTCATTTGGAACTATTTTATCTTTGATACTTTCACTGATTAGAAAGGAAACAAATTTTGTTTAGGTATTTTCACTTTTGAAGATAGTTTTGTCTTTCATACTTTCAAAGTCACATTGAGAATTTAAGCATGGACGCAAATGTTATTATAAGCAAACGGAGTTCTATTTTCGATGATAAGCAAGCCCAATCTGACATCATAGCCCGTAAAAATGATGTCACATCTACATCTACATCACAGTTCGCAAGCCACCTAATGGTGTGTGGCGGAGGGTACTTTCGGTACCACTATCTGATCCCTTCAACCCTGTTCCTCTCACGAATATTGCGTGGAAAGATTGATTGTCGGTAAGCCTCTGTACTGGCTCTAATTTCTGGAATTTTCACCTCTTAGTTAATACCTGAGATGTATGTGGGGGGAAGTAATACGTTGTCTGACTCCTCTTGAAAATTGCTGTCCCGAAATTTCAACAGTAAATCTCTCCGTGGTGCACAACGTCTCTCTTGTAACGTCTGCCAGCGGAGTTTGTCTAGCATCTCCGTACGCTCTCTCGCCAGCTGAATGATCCCGTAATTAAACGCACGGCTCTTCTTTGGTTATTCTCTATCTCCTGTATCAGTCATAGCTGATAGGGATCCAAATAGATGAACAATACTCAAGAACCGGGCGAACAAGCACCTAAAGCCACTTCTTTCGTGAATGAGTTACATTTTCTTAAGATTCTTCTGATGAATCTGAGTCTTGTGTCTGCTTTTCGCACTACCTGTTTTACATGGTCATTCCGCTTAAGGTGGATAGTTACTCCTAGATATTTTACGGCAGATGCTGTCTCCGGCTGCTTGTCATCAATAGTTTAGCTGTACAGTAGTGGATTTCTTTTCTTATGTATGCGCAATATGTTACATTTATTTACGTTCAAGGTCAACTGCCAGAGACTGCAACATTCATCAGTTCCCTGCAGGTCGTTCTCCAAATTCTTACTGTCTTCTGGCGTTGGTACTTTGGTATAAGCAACTGCATCATCTGCTAATAGCCTTAAAGAGCATACGACGCTTTCTACTAGATTGTTTATATATACTATGAATAGCTACGGTTCTATCACTCTTCCCTGTAGTAATCCGGATAATAACTTTACATCTGTCGATTTCATTCCATTAAGAGCGACGTGTTGAATTCTATCTGCAAGAAAGTCTTGAATATCATCGCAGATCTGCTCTGATACTTCGTATGCTCTACTTTCTTTTTTTTTTTTTTCGTTAAGCAGCAGTGCAGGATTGTGTCAAATGCCTTACTGAAATCACGGGTCACGGCATCAGCTTGAGCGCCGTTGTCCACTGCGCTGTGGATCTCATTAAGGAACAGAGAGAGCTGAGTTTCGCAGGATCTCTGTTTGCGGGATCCACGTTGATTTTTATAGAGGACCTGTTCATTTTCTAAGAACGTCAGAATTATTGAGCATTAAACATGTTTTATAATTCTATAACAGATTGACGTCAACGATATAGGTCTATAATTGTGTGGATCTGTCTTACGGCCTTTCTTAAAAACAGGAATGACCTGCGCTTTTTTTCCAGTCGTTAGGTACCTTTCGTTGCTCAAGCGATCTACGATAAATTACTGCTAGAAGGGGAGCAACTTCTTTCGCATAACCTTTATAGAATCCTATAGGCAAATCATCTGGTCCTGAAGCCTTTCCACTATTAAGCGATTCTAGCTGCATTTCAATTCCGCGATCGGTTATCTCAATATCTGCCATTACGATGTTCGAACGAAGACTGAAAGGAGGGACAGTGTTACGATCTTCCGTGGTGAAACAACTTCGGTAGACCGAATTCGGTATTTCGGTGTTCTCTCTGCTATCTTCCGTTTTGGTGCCGGTGTGGACGCTGAGAGAATTAATAGACGCTTTTGACCCACTTACTGGTTTTACATACGACCAATATCACTTAGGGGTTTTACTCAGTACGGTTGACAACGTCTTACTTTCGAAATCATTGAGTGCTTCTCTCATTGCTCTCCTTACGCTCATTTTGGCTTCGTTTACCTTTTGGTTGTCAGCTAGGCTTTTACTTCTCTCTAATCTGAGATGAAGTGCTCTTTGTTTACGTAGCGTTTTTCTAACACGGCTATTAAACCACGGTGGATATTTCCCATCCCTTAAAACCTTACTCGGAACATACTTGTCTTGGGCGTATTTAACGATGCCTTTGAATTTTTTCGATTTGATTTCCACAACTTCGTCCTCATTACCGAATGTCTTATGCTGACTGCTGAGATATTCTGAAATTAGTATCCTGTCACCCTTGCTCAGCAAATATATCTTCCTACCCTTATTAACCCTTAGTTGGTAACATCTGTCTCTTAGACGGATATAAAAGGTCTCAATGTATTGTTGACATCTGTGCATTATTACTTGGTTCTCATATTTCAGCTATGCTTCATTCGTGAGTTGAACTTGATACTGTGTGGACGTCATTGTTTCATTTCCACGATAGTACTGTTTTACTCTTGCACAAACATGTCACATCGTCTCACTGGCGGAGGTTACTGTAGAGGCAAGATTTTTACTCCGTCTGAAAGACGGATATTACTTTAAGTAAGTAGTTTTTTTCGTGTCATACTCCTTACTTTTCAAATACCTCATTACTTGTAGATGGCTAATAGTGGAGGGATGCCTTGTGTGGCACAAAGAAGCAAAGGAACGGTGCAGATGGCTTTAGAGCAGTTAGAAAAAAGCGATGATGGTTATCATTCAAACGGTTGTTATGTACCTGAGGAAGATCATGTATCAGATTCAGACCACGACAGTGATTCTGAAATAGATGGGAATAATATTCTCTGGACATCCGAGAATAAACAAGATGGTGTTAACTCTCTTCAGATTAAGAGAAATGGTAACACCGAAAATACATCTTTCGTGGAGATGGGCGTATTCCAATACTGAATTTTGCGTAAATACTTTTCAAAGCAACGCCTAAGACATTCTCCTTTGGTGTTAAAGGGTTCGGAATTATACACCTCCTTTCTGAATCTCTGCTGGATACCAGAGATCGAAAATTTATTCAGAAAGTGTCTCTTGAAATCGGCACATGTGTGGCATTTATCTATGATGTATGTACACCAGATTGACCCTTCTCCTTGGACATATTCTAACGTGAACTGAATCGTTTGTTTTTCATTCCAAGTCTCAGGAAAATCACCCGAGAACGACTTAAGAAAAACCATGGGGTGAATGTTCCGCTTTTCCGGTATGAACGGCTGGAAAACTCGATGTTTTAAAACACTTTCATTCATCATTAATTCGACTAACGACAACTGATCATTGTGACCACGTGATGTTACAATTTTGTCACATGTACTATTTGCTGATCGGGATTGTTGGATCTGATACTCTGGATAATACCGATAATCTGGGTCAGGTGGTAAGGAATGCGGATAGTCGCTTTGATTATCGGTCTGCAATTTTTTTTATTGTCTCTTTCACTGATCAATATCGTTAGTTAATTGTTGCATCCACTCAGGAAGATCATGACTAAGGGCTCTCCTAATTTCTCGAAGTTCACTAGACAGAGTGTCACCGGATGATCCAGGAGCGATTAAAATCTCCATCGTGGCAGATTTAACTTCGTCTTTAAGTACATATTGTACTTTGTTCTCTATGTAGTGTTCTTTTAAATAGATCCATTCCTCAAATTCTCTATTAATTGTGGAACGTATACCTGCAGTGACTTCATTTATCTTTTTGCTAGTAAGGACATCTGACAAACTTTGGGCAATATTTTCAACTCGTTCCCCTACATTATTTACGCCTTCTGTCAGTTGGTTTACTTTCCTTAACACTTCACTTCAATGTTTCAAGGAGTCTTCCGCCGTAGATCTACATACTTCAATCTGTGCTCGCCAAGTCTGAAAACTTCTCACTAACGTTGGTATCAGAGATTTCAACCATAAAAAGGGCACTGTTTATTCTAGCATTTACATTTGCGCAAAGTTCGTTCGCGTACTCAGTGGCAATAGCTTTTATTTTTTTTCCATTTTCTATAATTTGCATTTTTCATTTGGCTTTGTATGTCACAGATAACAGAGTATATTACCCATACGCACTTGAGTATACTGATTCAAGACTGTTCAATTTACTGCCAATTGTATTATTTTGTTCTTGCAACCTGGCATCCACGTCACTTATCTGGGTTTGCAAATAACTCAGCGACTGTCATTGTATTTACGATGTATGTGAGAGTCTAATCTTTGTTCTATCTCACCAGTTTCAAGATATGTCATGTTCGCGGTAACATTATTTATCTCGCTTCCGCGGGTATGTTTTAAGGTACCGATTTTGGTTTCATGATTGTCACTTTTACTTGCTAGATTACCCATGTGAGTTTCAAGATTGTCACTATTACTTGACAGATTACCTATTTGAGTTCCGAAATCACAAGACAGGGTATCAATTTTTGTTTTGAGAGTAGTTTTCATATTGGTGAACATTTGCATTACATCGGATACCGTGTATTCTCGCGACTGTTACGCGGACTGTTACGCTGGTACATCGCGCATCATTTCGTCATCAGGTGATCCTTCAGCTCGGGATTCGGGTCTATTAACACCCGTTCGCGACCGAAGCTGCCTCTGATTTTTATCAGCCATCTTAGGTTCAGCGGAATTACAACGATACGGACCAAAGAAGACATTTTTGAATTACGATAGTCACTTATTAGGCGCACCAGTGCTTTCGCGTCCGGATTTTAGATGTTGACCTCACGTATTTAACAGTGGAAATACCGACAGGCAAAAATGCCAGTATGGAAACCGGATGAATAAAATAAATGAAGATTACTTAAACAGCTGTGAAATTGACACGGATAGCATCCATTTTGCCTTCCTAAAGATAACAACAATGACAAACTCGACAGTACAATTTCTAACCATTGAAGCGAAATAATCATAGAAATGCTTTTCTAATTACAAACGAAGCGAGTTTTTTGGAATAGGATTGCGATAGAAGTAGAACTGAAGCGTAGAGAGCGAGCTCCCGGTGGCCGAGTCAATACTCGATATGCAAGACTTCACACGTATTTGGAAGTCGTACTCACATCCGCTGTCTTCCGCACTGCTATTGCCTTCAGACGTGGACTTAAACTGCGTTTTCCGTAAATACGTGTTTTTTGTTGTTTTTTTTTTCGCATGTGCTACCAAATCTCCACCAGATGGTTGCATGAAACAGAAAAGGAAAGCAGATTAATTTTCATTCATGTCCCTATTCGGGCTCATATCTAGTGTAATATAAATATATATATACCTGTATCTCTATATATTTATTTTTTAATGAATATATTTTTATAAGTGGTATATGATGTGATACGACGATAGCAATTATACCAGTCTTGCACTCACGGTAATTTCATTACCGATTTTGGTGCAGGTTGGAGAGAGAGAGAGAGAGAGCAGATTTTGTGAACTGCGCTGCGTCGGTTCTCGATTGTGTCCAGGAGGAATAGTGTTTGATTACGCGAAGGTGGTTTGAATCGGACATCTTACCTGGATTGCCTTCCGCAATCTGATTTTTCAAAACAAATGCATAAGGGACCTAACTGAATATTGAAAGGAAAACGGAGGAAGAAACGTGGTTTATGGTAATGGTTAACAAATCTGTTATGAAATATATTAGTAGCCTCCCGAAAACAACCAAGATAGCGCTGTAAAGAGCTTCCCTGTAACATAGTTTACATACAACGGAAAAACACTGAGGTTACTCAAAGAAAAGAATTAAAAAGGGGAGTTCATTATAACACATCAATATATTGTGAAATAATCCACACCACTAAGCATGAACAAAATAACCATGGAATACAAAACTTACATTTTGCACTTCTTACGTACATTCCTTTCTTGTATGTCCAACATTTTCTCAAAATTAATTCTCCTTGCGTGCGCGTGAATATTTCATAGCGTCGCACTGTTTATCGAAGCGTTCGTTCGAAAATTCACATTACTGGTACACAACATTATATAAAACTTGTAGCGATGCTACACGGCACGTCTTTACACGTCAGTATCGAAACAGTAAAAGTTAACCGAGTCTCTAGAGCTATTCATAAAAAAAGACAATATTTTTATGATTCATATGTTTCGTATCTTATTAGGATCGAGCGCTGCGGCAATTATTTGCATATCTGCGCTTGGCGGGTCATAGTGTTTATTTGAAGCAGTTAATGATAGACACGCGTCTTTGTGTAGACGCACATTACAAAGATATTTCTTTTGCTGACATTTGCGCTGTGATGCGTAACATTTTACCAACTACAGTTCGATGGTTGTCCTCCTCTTTTATGACAAATATTTTATATACAGAGAATCCGAAACCCAATAATATTACAACATCCGGAACAGTAACATGATTCCCTGGTTCTGGCACCAGTTTTTATGGCATAACACCCCCAGTCTATACCTGGCAAGTTGAAGTCATTCCCTAGCACAACGGCATGGTCAGGAAAATTACTAATATTATTCTGCAAGCACTATTTAAAGCGCTGTATAACTACTGATCCTGGCCCAGGTGGTTTGGATAAGCATCCGATCACCATTTTTGACCGTTCTTTGATACTCAATTTCACCCAGATTAATTCACAATCAGAATCCTTGATAACCTCGTGTGGAGCGTCGGGTAAAATTATTTGTTTATCATGATCGTTGTATAGTACGCTGTCTTTCTCATGCGAGCCTGGCAGCTATTTTTGTGGTTAGCGAGAAAGCAATGGAGAACATACTGACCTTAGTTTCCAGTCTGCACGGTCACATTCTGGTGCTGCCTTCTGATCTGCGAGGACCAAGACTCTCTGAGATCGCCCTGGCTAATTTAACAGGCAAATCGTGTTTGCTCCGAAGGGAGAGGTCCTCTAAACTAAAATAAGCCCAATGTGCACGCCACACTTATTCCGCTACCCTAGTAGCCGCTTCCTGGGGAACCCGGCAATTCTACGTCTGATAGCAGAGGTCGAGAAATTCGCATCCGATACCGTCGCAGAGCCGTCTGGGCCTCTTCCATCAACCCTGCGTACGGTGCTACAAATAGACAGCTTAGCATACACCCCGAGTGCATTGCCAGTTGTCTACACCAAATCAGCCAGCCGCCGAAAGGAGCCGAGCCCCAGAACCCCTGCGGCAGGCGTCCTTCGTGCCGACATGTACTACTACATGCAGCCGGTTCCTTCCAATGCGTTCGATAGCCGCCGGCATGTCCTCCTCCACATTACGGATGAGACCTTCCGGAAAACATACCCACTGCACACTGGAATTCTTTTTCGCCTTGCCTGCTATCTTCCTGAGGGGCTCCTTCACCCGCTTAACATTGGAGCTCCCAATGACTAGCATACCCACCCTCTGTACTTCTATGGGCTGGGCAGGAAATTAACCGCTGACCCAACAGAAAAGGCATCCCGTGATGGCTCAGAGTTATCGTCAACACTGGGAAGCACATCATACCCGTTGCTAAAACATAAGGAGCCAGCCGCATGGCCTGCTCCCTCTTTCGCCTTCCGCCCAGTGACATGCGAACCCACCACTGTCTGCCACCCACTCTGGAGTGAGGATGGACCGATCAGGTGTTCCGTATCAGAAGCCGTAGTGACGTCCAGACCACCAGGGGATTCTAGTGACACTAAAGGTGCCGCAGGTCTCGTCACTAGCGCCCCGACGTCACCGCAACGTCTAGCATTAGCTAGAAGCTTGTCGACGGCAGCCAACGCAGCTTCCAGCTGTTTACCGACAACAGCCAACTCTCGTTGTGTCCGCTCACAAGCACAGTCCCTAGCCATATCTTACTGTGTATAAAATAGATATCAGGTCTCAAATGGCGCTACTGAGTTTGATATTACACTAAAGGAGAATAAAGTAACACGAAATGTTGGTGTGCAGATTTCTCACTGAACTCTGAGACGGCAAACTGTCAAACTGAAATAAATTTCCCTACATGGAAAATTTACACTAGGAAACGGCCCTACACGAGGATATTCACAAGACTTACGCAAAAACAAAAACCACGATTAATTTTTTAACCACTAGTCTACACGGTAAAATACACACATACAGTTCTCTTCTATGGAGATGCACGTGCACAGAAACAAAGATTAAATTAATTTGCAGTTTATCACACAAGTGCTGCTGCTGGTCTGCTGCGCGTCCTCTCGGCTCGAATTTATTTCAACAGCCCACTTCTAATTCTAACGAACAGCATGTTCACTCTGGCTGCGTTAGAGAACTACAACTGACAGTAGCTTTCATAAATAAAAGAAATTGTCTTCTGGTACATTTGACCTTACACTGTTAAGCAACGTTTCTGATGTTTCATATAAAATTTGTGAAACGGCTCATTGTAATACTTTCAGCATCAGTACAGAACAGAATAAACCACGAAAACAACGTCGTAGGAAGGATATTCAGAAGACCGGTATATATGCAGCCGTCATTTTGTGTGAACAGGATTTTATTATCTACGATGAATGAGTTCTATCTAACGAGACAGCCTGTCAGCACAATGCCAAAAACAGTTCCTAATTATTTTCGCAACAGTCTACGCAAAGGTAAGAGAACATTTTATATTCACTTCACCGTTTATTTAATACAAGTAAACACACACATTCCGATTTACCGACCACGCACAGTTATCCTACACAAATTGCAAACAGCTGTAATAACACTACGATTTCTCGAATGTTATTAGTCAAGGTGAAGGGCAGCGTACTGAAACCATAGAGGTCACGAGAAAACAAAATATGATAGCTGCAGCAGCGAAGTTCCATGCCGTCCTTGAAACCAGCAGCGGCGCGGTCAAGAATACCTTCGGTTCTCACAGCGGTACGCCACAGCTTACTACAAAGCGATGTAGCGCTGCACCGACCAAAACAAAACTCTGCTCCGCGTATTTCAGGCCCACTCAAGTGAAAGCTACTTCGTTGTATTCGCGAAGCCAATCTGATTTAACAGCAGTGCACACATACTATGAAATTAGTCGCCAAATCATCAGCAACAAATCAGTTCACAATAAAATATCCAGAGCTGAATATCACCAGTGCCAAACTATCAAGCACATTTATTTGAAAACATCGATTTCCAGAACTAAGCACATTACACATTCATCTGAAAAATATTATGCCAAGCCAAACACAGCTGGATCACAAATACTGCCCTGCATAAGTACTACATAGCAGGTTATGCCATCACATAAATAACTTTTTACATCATTTTTCTTTCCCGGACTGCGAGGTAACACACGATTTTGACACTGATACAATAACTTTGTCTTTTTTTTAAAATCCTTTTTTAGTTATGCAATACCTGAAAATGTACTGACTTTCGATTTCCATCGAATAGCAATAATGAGAAATTACTGAAATAACAATAAGGTAAGTTTTAGCGCCATGAGTACGGTTGGGATAATGAAGGAAATTATACGCATGGTTATTTCAACAGCAAGAATATCAGAAGAAAATTTTACGGGATTTGTTCTACGAAATTTCTATTTACGCTACAGATATGCACCAATCTTGTATTCGGAAGACATCACGCTACTGCTATTAGTATAAAATACTTTGTATAAATCTTTTTTTCCTATTCTCCAGGAACTCTGATAACTATCAAACTTTTTACAGATGTGCGTATTTATATTGACAGCATTTATCTATGCTTATTCCGATTTACATATGAGTGTACATAATAATATGACGCAACACAGATCTTTTCACCTAATTGATTTCCAATGCTTATACAAATTCTATTGGTACCTTGTTTTCACGTTTCCTTGATTGTTTACCTTTCATCAGGTGGCTATCTGCCTGGTAGGGAGAATATTACAGGTCGGTTCTCTTACCTTAAACTAAGATCATGCACATTTTTCTGATTTCATATGCATGTAGATGAAAACATCAACTGAAAGACACAACATATGTTTTGACATGTGTCAAGCGGATCACATCCCTTGGGAGGTCTGACCGCTGGAAACTGTAAATCAAGCATTTTTATATGATAAGAATATGTGTCCTTTTTGTATATAGCCTCTATGTATCTAATGTTCACTTACTTCTGTCTTTACTGCTACCATGTAATGTACTATTTTTTATGATAGTATGCTGAAACTTGTGCTATTGTCTGATGATTTATTGATACATTTTTTATTATGTTAGTCACCTTTTGTATTTTGTAATGTTCCCATGTTTCATTTATGCTTAGTCTTACGCTCTAATTTGCTATATCTCTTGTACTCGATGATGTCACTACTTTAATAGCTTTCACCTATGTAGATTTAAGAACTCAATGTATCCTGTAACACATGCCCATAACACATACTCATCCATTTTGTATACTTTGCACAACCAGTGTACTGAAGTCCCATTGTATTCAAACGAGACATGATGCTCATCAAGAAAAGCACATATAAATGCAGGAAATGCAGTACATAGAAAGCATGACATAAGCAACATACCTGGAAATAAACACCATTGACACTTCTCACACACTGTTTCCTGGTAACACATTTATAAACGTTTTCCTCTTAGTGTACTAGGTAAGCTAGGCAGATTGCCTATTAAGATTTAGGATTAAGGATATCTTTTTGTATTTTGTGTTGGACATAAGAGTGTTATTAGAATATTTAATGAGTGTTTATTTCCCGAGATGCACCAATTTTTTGGAATAATGATGGAATGCTGATGTTCAGTAAGTGCTTGTGCCACAATTCCTTATCAGATTGGTTACGATACTGCCTTCTTATGTTAGCATGCATGACTGCCTTTTTTTTGTTTCCAGGTTAATAATCACATTTACAGGTTCCACTACTTCTGCAGTTCACCCTCATATTAGCATTTTTTTCTCTTGATTTCATGTAAAATGTTACATTTATCTAGTCACTAAGGTGTATTGGTTTTCTTACTTCTATCTTTATGCTTGTGTATACTATAACCACATTTTTTCTTTCCTTTGGACATAGCAGTTCTTGACTCAAGATGAATGACGATTGACTGTTAATCATTTTATTTACTGATAAAGTGCACTGTTCTTATCAAACAGTCCCAAATCCTTCCCTGAAGATATGCGCATTGTTGGAGGTATAGGCCATTTAATAGATCGTTTCATGAAGCCCCAAGGGTGGTAGACAACCTGTGACTGTGTAGTCTTTATGATTATATTTCGCTAATATGTATTCATACATGCCATACAAAGCCACAGTTTTAAATAATATTGCTATTTATTCACAATTTTTCCTGTAGAAAGCCATGCCAAGTTAGCTTTGACACTTATGCAATGTAAAAATAGGCCACCTTGAGCCATAAAGATGTTTTCTGTCACATTAGTAATTAATATCATCATTTATTTGATGTAAAACCAGGTCAGCCTCAAAGAATAGTTTTGTCTCTTTTTAGTTATTTAGGTCAGCAATTATTTCTTTGTCAAACTTGGCCACTTTCGCCCACAAATATGATGTCTGTAACATTTCATAGCTACTAAAATCAGCATTTGTGTAAGTAGGAAAGCAACTTGGTGCCTCTCAGTGACATTTTCTATTCAACTGTTTTAGATATTGAGATTTGATTGTATTTCATGTACTAGGCCACTTGGAGCCCCATTTATTTTCTAGTTATTTAAGACCAGTATTTATGTTTGTTGGAAGGCAACTTGTAACCTCTGATTGATATTCTCCCTTCAGTTGTTTCAATTATTAAGATGTGCATGTATTAAAAGTAGAAGGAAACTTGGAGCCATTCAACTCTTGATCTTACTGTCTCAAGTAATTATGTCACAGCATTGCATAAATAAGGCCACTGAGAGCCAAATTCTAATTTTAATGACATATTATGAGGAATTTGTGTAAGCATTTATGTCAGAGGGCCATTAAGGGGCAGGAACTTTAAAGTTACACAACAATTATAACTATAATGGCCACGTGTAATCATCTATAACCTTCTATTAATATGTATACTTTATATAATGGCCACATTCAGCATTACCATGAGTATTTTTTTTACCTTCTTAAATATATTTTCGGTATGTTTATTATGCTAAATGAGATTGTAGCTGTCTCACTATTTCTCTAATATCTAACCACTGCTATAAGCATTATGATAGGCAGGTCATTACGAAGAATTACCCATTACCAATAATATTGTCTAGCCCTGTTTAATTCTTTATGTCTTGCTTACTTAGCATGTATGCTAGTATTGATATACTCAGATGATGCCACATTTCTTGAGAATTAGTATACTTACAGGCAGACATCTGCCACACTCCTCATTATATTGCTTAGAATAGATGTGTCATAATATACAGCACTATGGCTTACTCCCATTCATGGTTTTATTAGGATATTGTGTCTTTACTGTACATTGGTCCTACATTTATTAGAAGTTGTCATGTTCCAACAGTCAGTTATGCTTATTTAGAACTTCCGTAGACATATTCCTACATTTATTAGGATAGGTTCCACTACCTTCCCTGTCTTACTCCTTCCCACCTTCCATCAACCAATTTCATCCCTCTACTCACGGTATTGGAGCTATTGGATATCAGCTTTCATATTTCAGTGTGGTTCTGCACAATATCGATCAATGAAGAATCTTCAGTTACAAATGAAGTGATGATGATAATCATCAGAATACTTGATGTACTGAGAACAACCAGCTTTGGGTGTTGGTATGGTCCCAGGTATTAACTGTACCTTTGTACTGGAATGAAATGCTGGAGCAACCTACTACAGCTGATGATCACGTGTGAGACTGCAAAGAATTGGACTTTAAAATGCAGCCATGTTATAAGCTTCAGCCATGCAACCACCTTTCCTTAACCATTTTCCCATTATTTTCTTTATGACTAGGGGTATCCTTTACTCTTAGTTTCACTAATGTTACTCATCTTCTAGCAACATGATGTTAGAACATTTTGTTCATGATATGACCAGACTTTACATTTACTACTTATTCAGCAGATCACCAGTGTACTCAAGAGCTTAATGATTTGTACTGTATTTAGGATTATATTCTAATGATTATGTAAAACCTTCCATTCATATTGTAAATTGTGATGTACCAAAAATTTACCCTCCATTTTGTGTCCATTGCACATCCAAACCATATGGCAAATTTAACAACCCTGCTAGAGGGTTATGTGGGGGGTCGACTTGTACATGGAGCCCAATTTCGTAAACTATTTAATGAAAAATGACATGAAATGGTTATCACGTGTAGAAGAGATTGTATCTCCCATCAGATTTAATGTATAGGTTCATTTGGTATGAGCAATTTGTAGTATTTGGTGTGTTTTGTAATCCTGACACAGACAAGCTAACTTTTGGAATATATATTGCCAAACGATGTCAGACATTTTGTGATGCAACAATCCAAGTATTGTTAACTACGTCAATTAGTGAGAATTGTACAACAGTTGAGAATTTCACTGATTTTGAAGTTAATGTAAAATTTTTCATATTACATTTTGTGAGGGAGATAATTTATTTTGAACACAATTTTCGGACTGAAGAAGTCGGTGTTAGCATATCCGGTTATCAATACCTCATCCTCTACCATGTCATGTGACATTCTTTGTATGAAGCTATTTTATGGCCAGCACTGAATTTCGCTGACCCAAGATAGAATATTTTGTATTGAAAGATATGTGCTAGGGTCTGATCAGGGTAGATTCAGAAAATAAAGACGATAATTGCCAACTGCAAGGTGGAACGAATATAATATCTTCGATGGTTAAGAGAGCCGGGCACGTGCAGTAAAAAACTCGGTCATCACAGTGAGATGCCCGGAGGAAGCAGACATGTGGTGACAGCTTTAAGGTAGGATTCGTGCTACGCAGTTTTCAGATTGTACGCTGAGCAAACCTTAACACGTTAATGGGAGAAGCTATAAAGTGATTTAAAAATGGTTTTTGTTAGGTAATGTTCAGAGTTAGGATTTCTATGTCCAAGTTTTGATGCAGTAAGCGTTTCGTAAAATGTTTTGTAAGAGTGATTCGTGCTACAAAAATGTTGGAAATGGTAGTTTTTGTATATGACTTAAATTTTTAACTATATATATATATATATATATATATATATATATATATATATATATATATATATATATACTGAGATCAACATTGTGTTTACATCTAACAACCTCAATTATAATCCTCATCCTTTTGCTTGTATTGAATATGAAAGTGAGTAGTAAAGTAAATTTACACACCGAATGAAAGAACGTAAAGAAAATTAGGCCTCTATGCAATATGTATGTGCAGTTAATGGTTTGAAATCTATTTTTGGCGCATTTGTAGCAGACTGCTGCGTCTCGCATAGCGCGCTTAAATAGGTTCCCTACGTCACGGCAAGTGTAGCATTTTTGTACTGTTATGAAGTTTTTGATTCTAAGTACTTCGATATCGATGTATACCCGCTCTTTTTGCATAAGGACATATCATATTCGAAGGCTAACTACAATAATGTTGTTCGCCGTGTGCGTGTTTTTCGGTTCTGCTCTGAACTTAAGTTTCACTTCTTCGTCGAACATTTCCCTGTTGACGTTCTCACTTTTGTTAGTTTTGGACAGTTGCTTCATGAAATCCTTGTCCTAAATGGACCTGGGGATGTTGTATCGGGCCACTAGTGGTCTGTTATTTAGGACCTCTCTGCATCTGATATCCTTTAGTTCCGATGTATTCTCTGTGATCTTCATGGAATCCGTCTTCGTCTCGTTTTCGATAATCACTGTGTTTGTAGTTGATCTAATCCCCTTTATTTTGATTTTATCCTTACATGGATTAATCGTTTTAGTCAATGTTACTCATACTGCCCTTATGCCCTGATTCTTTGTTGGCTTAAAAAACAGACAACTATTTTGCCTTTACTTTCTTTACTTTACTATAGATTTCATTTTTCGGTTTCTAACACTGGCAGTAGAAACTACAACAGCATACGTTGGGACATCTGGCATTTCTATTTGGAGTTTGTAATTGCCTTAACTTGAGTTTGTAATTCTCTTCCTTGAGTGCCTAGATTTCCGTTTCTAGATTCGCAGTTTTGAATGATGCATCAGGAGCATCGGCGACCGCAAGTTCCTTCCTTAGTCTTTCACTTTCGCTCTTAATTCCTCTTTGTTACCAGCGAGTTTGGCCTGACCAATAGCAAGTGACCAATTTTTCGTCTAACACGTGCTGCGATTGATGAGGATATCCTTTTTGTTTTAATTCACCTTGGAAGTCTGAGAGAATATCATCAATAGTTTCTACCAGTTTTCTCTCCATACTTGATCGTCGCGGCATAGCCTCCACCATCTAACTAAAAGCTCCTGTATGTAGGTTGTTCCCGCCATCTGACGTGTGTGATAGGCTGATACCCGGGGATCGGATCGCGCCAGCACTATTTGCAGTGGTTGGCGCCAGCTTAAAGCAAGTTACTTGCTCCAGTGGCTGCGTATTAACGCGGACGTGGAGCTAAATTTATGGAGAGTCTAATGTTTGTGTCCCTAGTACCTCAACGTGTGACGTAAAGACAGCTCACACCATACATAAATAGCTGAGCAACTGCCACATTATGGCACATGCTTCTGTAGTCCATAAACACAGTCTTTAAACAATCGCTAACTGGATGAGAATAGCTGCACGCAGCTTTCTGTGGGCTACGCCTCAACGTAGCGCTATAACGGCGTCTGTCAGGAACGGCTGGGCAGTTGAGGGTCGGGAACGACTGACGCTGCGCTGAAGTCGGCGTGCGGTGTTACTCCATCAGGTTCACCTGACGATGCGCGACGTGTGACGTAGCGCAAGCCGGCTCGCGCCAAGCACCGCTGGAGGACGATGATCCCTCCTCGCTGGCGTCACCGATCGAAATTCAAAATTTTTTAACACTCGGAGTGTCTCAATCGCACGCGATTTCTCTTTCAAAAATCGCGCACCACGATAAATGTCACTTCCGGTATTTGTGAGAACAAACACCAGTTGTTGAAGTCCACTTCTACCATGTAAAAACTATGTTCCAACACGGAGCCGACATCAAGCCACAACGGAGCCGATAGCCGTCTTGGATGCTACTGTAAACGGGGTGGTGAATGGCAGGCACGGAATCAGCAAAGGCTGCCCGCAAGAATCAATCTGTGGCCCCGTCTTTTGGGATATTGCCTTTGAACCCCTCCTGCATCACATGGATGGGTATAACAGTGCGAAAGGGGCGGTAGCACACGCAGACGACTTCCTGGTGGTAGTATCTGTGGACTCAAGAGCGCTACTGGAACGCTGGTCAACACAGTTACTCACAAGCATCAGCCAGTGGTGTAAACATAATAAAGTGCCGACGGCTCTACTAAAAACAGTTTTATACTACTCAAAGGAGCATTACAGAGTAATCTAACCATAAAATTTCACGGAGTTAGTATACGCAGACAACGGGAAACACGATATCTTGGTGTGCAACTCGACGAACTACTGTCGTTTGTCGAACACATCAGAACAACGACTGACAGGGCTACCAAGATCATGCACAAGCTGGTCAGAATAAACAAAACACACTTCAGGATATGGTTACATACACTGAAGACTTACCATTGTGCGCTCTTTGAGTCTGTGGCCAGTGCATGGGCCCACTGAGTACATCTGTTTATGAATTGGAACATCGTGCAGCAAGAGCAAAGAAGTGCCCAGGTAAGGCTGTTAGGAGCTTTCAACATCACTCTGAGTGGTGCTTGGAAACTTCCATATCGACATAACCATTCGGTTTTGGGCTGCACTTTACTGGCTGAGGAGGAGGACACAGGGTAAGGTAAGCGACGTTATCGGAGAGGAAGTTACCGAGAAAGGCCAACTCGTTAAATTCCGAGTGGACACGTGGCAAAGGGAATGGCAGTTAAGCAATAAGGGCCTTAGGGTATGTGAGCTCTTCCCGGAAATCAAGGAACGTCTGACATTAACCATATCAATCCCAGCCGAGGTACAGTTCACTTTCTCACGGGTCACGGCCCTTACCCTGCGCACTTGCACCGCGTAGGCTAAGTCAGAAGCTACTGGTGCACTTGGGGAACTTGGATCCTCAGAACACATACTTCTTCACTGTCACCTATGCAGAGCAGCAGACCAGGTACCAACGCAGTACAATACTGACATGATACGGTCAATAAGAGACGAAGACGAGTCGGAAATAAGAAATAAAATCGCTGATAATGTCTCAAGGATATTACATAACGAATACAGACAGAAACGGCAGTGTACCAGTACGCTGCAACACATACAAAGCCCATAAGACAGCAGTTTCAATTCGTGCACCAATACAGACAGAAGCTCTGAAACACACGCTCACTCAAACAGCAAACAGTCTCACCAACACATACTACAGACAACCTTAACAACATCTAGAATAATTTAATTGCTTCAGAATAAACAGTGTAACGGGATCAACCCTGTAAACCTGTTCTAACTTAAGCATAAACAGCAGGCGTACCTATCCCGCTAACATTACACCGCCATTGGTATGTAACATTTGTAACTGAACATTTAGTATACAAGCAACATAACAGAAATATTCAAGATACATATGCACAAACGGACGTGCAATTAATAACCCCAACACAAAACATACTTTTACACTCACACACCACAGTGCTTTCCACAATGAAGATAATAGTTATAGTGCTTTTGTAAACAGTGTTTACACATATTAATCTGTAAATTAAACCGTAGCGAATAGGGACTGCAAGGCTCGAAGTACGAGTAGTTCCGAGACTTTCAGACCACGCTGGCTCAGGTAGGATAACATTTCTCTCTCTCTTTCTGTCCAAGACTTTCCTTTCATCTATCATCTCTCCCATTCTGTCCAAGACTTTACTAACATCTATCACCGTATCTTCTTAAAATTTGAGCATTTTTGCGTTTTTTTCTTTCTTTCAATTTCTATCGAATTTTTAACGTATTATTACTTCCATTGTAAATGCTGAAACAATAACTGCTGTTTGTAATATGGGATATGTTTTTTAGTCTACATGTAAAGGTGTGAAATGAACGATCTGTAATAAAATGAAAGACAACTGATCTCTAAATGAGCACTAAATCAAATCAAATCACACTCTTTATGCACAACACCCCAGACGCCATTTTCCAGCAAGCCAACGCACAGCCACATGTAGTTTCACGAACATATACGTTCGTGGTGTCAAAGACTGACAGCCTTTTGCCCTCCCCCGCAAGATCACCAGATCTGTCGCCATTCCAAAATGTGTGGGAGATGGTGAAACGACAGGTGTAGTGCTTTGACCCAGTACTAACCACCAGAGATGAACTGTGGAAACGGGTGAATGTAGCATGAATGGTTATACGGCAAAACCATTTGCGCCCGATACGCGTCGATGCAATCACGTTTGGAACAAGTTATCAAGGCTCAAAGCCGATCCGGTGCTTACTGGGCGACAGGACACATGCTGAAACGAGGTGAGTGAAAAGCTAATCGTTTCTGCAGAACATACTAACGATATGTGCTGTGAATGTGAACATCCTGTTTTTTCTGAACAAGGATTTATTTTTTATGTCAGTATAATTTATAACTGTAAGATATTTATCGCTTACAGCTACGAACGCTGAGAAAATTCATAAATTCTTTCATCTTAAGTATGTTAGAGCCGCTGATTTTTCGACAGATGGCCGTAATCAATATTCTTCTCGACAATTTCTTATACGATTATTTTCTATTTATTTTCGTAATGACTGATGACAGTACCCCATCAGATGTAGGACGAAAAACACAAGTCTGTAACTTTTTCGGAATTTTTACTAATTACTGAAATGATCAGTAGCTGGCAATGCTATCAGTAAGTGAGTTGACCTCGACTCGCCTCATTTCATAACGACTAATATAACACAAGCTATATCAGTCTCTTAGAGGTAGCAACGTTGTACGATACATGAATCGCTAAAATGTGTCGACGATGATGACGATGGTAATTGTGACGATATGGTTAATATGGCGCTTGACGTTTAAATATTTAAGGCCGATAGATTATTGCTATGAGGAAAGTGAAATTTAGATAAAATCGTAGAGTACCAAGAATTAGGTCAGAAGAGTCCAACCAGAGAGATCTTCTCTGGCCTGAGCAGCGCTCATACAATTGAGGAGCGACAGCTTCCCCAGAGATAACGATCCTTCCACCTCAACCGTTACCCATGTCATCGTCAAGTAACACATGTTGAAGCTGAGTGTTCTTTTGTAGAGGCCTGTACCATCCTCGCTATCCGGGCTGTTAAGTCAAGATCTACACTCGCTTTGAGTGGCACGGTGGTCGCTTAAGCATGTCCAGAGTATTTGGTTGCAGAGGAAAACTGTGTTAGCCAATCACACAGCCAGCAAACGTATGCTGAGCTCCTTGACGTGCTTGCCATTTAGAACAGCCAAGGGGGAACGTGTGGCTTTATCGAATATAGGAAGAACACAGCGATCTCCATCTCCACCATGCGCTAGCATCGTGCTACTGTATTGTGGGGTAAGTACGAGGTGCATTCAAGTTCTAAGGCCTCCGATTTTTTTTCTAATTAACTACTCACCCGAAATCAATGAAACTGGCGTTACTTCTCGACGTAATCGCCCCGCAGACGTACACATTTCTCACAATGCTGACGCCATGATTCCATGGCAGCGTCGAACGCTTCTTTAGGAGTCTGTTTTGACCACTGGAAAATCGCTGAGGCAATAGCAGCACGGCTGGTGAATGTGCGGCCACGGAGAGTGTCTTTCATTGTTGGAAAAAGCCAAAAGTCACTAGGAGCCAGGTCGGGTGAGTAGGGAGCATGAGGAATCAAAGTTGTTATCACGAAGAAACTGTTGTGTAACGTTAGCTCGATGTGCGGGTGCGTTGAATTGGTGAAACAGCACACGCGCAGCCCTTCCCGGACGTTTTTGTTGCAGTGCGGGAAGGAATTTGTTCTTCAAAACATTTTCGTAGGATGCAGCTGTTACCGTAGTGCCCTTTGGAACGCAATGGGTAAGGATTACGCCCTCGCTGTCCCAGAACATGGACACCATCATTTTTTCAGCACTGGCGGTTACCCGAAGTTTTTTTGGTGGTGGTGAATCTGTGTGCTTCCATTGAGCTGACTGGTGCTTTGTTTCTGGATTGAAAAATGGCATCCACGTCTCATCCATTGTCATAACCGACGAAAAGAAAGTCCCATTCATGCTGTTGTTGTGCGTCAACATTGCTTGGCAACATGCCACACGGGCAGCCATGTGGTCGTCTGCCAGCATTCGTGGCACCCACCTGGATGACACTTTTCGCATTTTCAGGTCGTCATGCAGGATTGTGAGCACAGAACCCACAGAAATGCCAACTCTGGAGGCGATCTGTTCAACAGTCATTCGGCGATCCCCCAAAACAATTCTCTCCACTTTCTCGATCATGTCGTCAGACCAGCTTGTGCGAGCCCGAGGCTGTTTCGGTTTGTTGTTACAAGATGTTCTGCCTTCATTAAACTGTCGCACCCACGAACGCACTTTCGACACGTCCATAACTCCATCACCACATGTCTCCTTCAACTGTCGATGAATTTCAATCGGTTTCACACCACGCAAATTCAGAAAACAAATGATTGCACGCTGATCAAGTAAGGAAAACGTCACCATTTTAAGTATTTAAAACAGTTCTCATTCTCGCCGCTGGCGGTAAAATTCCATCTGCCATACGGTGCTGCCATCTCTGGGACGTATTGACAATGAACGCTGCTTCATTTTAAAGCAATGCGCATGTTTCTATCTCTTTACAGTCCGGAGAAAAAAAATCAGAGGCCTTAGAACTTGAATGCACCTCGTATTTATCGTGTACCAGGGCAGCAAGCAGGTTCCTGCAAACAGCCCGACATTTTCGAGATAAAAATTATACCTTTATGACTAGCACTCATTAAGGACACTCTGACGAACATAATGATGGCGCTTCCTAATACTGCATCAGAAAGCTCTGTACTAAATGCATCGTCTTAGATTATATTAGAACTCCAGCTTTTCACTTGCACTACTGCAGATGTTTCCCTTTATTAGCAATGTCTTACACTCTGTCTGTTAAATGTTGTTTGAACAACATCATTTATCCTTATTTATGCTCTAGATGTCTCCTGAAAGTTCTTTTCACTGACAGATTCCGGGTAGCGAATTTTGCCTTGTTTCGGTTTCAGTAACTTATGTACAGTTAGAAGATGCTGAATTAGAGATAGTTGTATTATTATTTGGAGAGCGCTCATGTCGTTACATCCCATATAACTATGAAGCTTGAGTCGCTTTAAGCGTAGCACTCGCCATAAACGATAAGGATGTCTGGGAGACAGTATATCGCCTCTGACGTGAGTGTAATCTATGTGAAGGGGCTGCGGAAGAAGTTTTCAATGAGTTTGTTGTAAAGACCGCAGTGACGTTAGTCGTCAGCACAACTACCTAAGTCCGCCGACTACCTACTGGGCCCTTGCCTCTGAGATTTGCCAGAACTGTTGAACTTCCCTTGCAAGTGGGGTCACCCCCCTTCTCCCCCCCCCCCCCACCCCCACCACCGGCGCCATTCCCCTCGCCCTCATCTCGCTCGGTGGTCAACCGACAGCAAGGCTGCGGAGTTCTGCGACTAGTAGTCGACCGTTAGGGTTGGGCTGCAGAGGAGCACGGTTTCACAGTAACGTATGAAGGGCTACAAACTTAAACAAGAATGTTCTCGAGTCGCTTGCAGAGTGACATGTGTCCACAATGGCCACAGCTAAATAATTTATTACAAACGCATTATCTTTAACTTATCATTTATGAAAGACTTTGCTACGTCTGGAAATTGTAACACAATAGGAAAATAAGAACCCGTTACGAGCTGGGAGGGTGAAGAGCAGAGAATCTCAAACTTTTCCTGTGTTGGAAAACTTTCAGATTCTCCCCGAAACATATAATGAATGGAACACCTTACTTATTTTGAAGGTTAATTAAATACTTAAACTGGTTTTATTCAGTGATTACTTCAATTTTAAAGCACTACTCATGCCACAGAAATAGATTCGTCAAAAACGTCGAATAAAACACCATGTTTTAAATAGTTTCTCGCGGAGCGCTCATTCACATCCTACGGATAACAAGTGTACGATGGGATGTCCGCTGTAACTTGGTTTAATGATGTAACATTGGCATAAAATTTCACCACTAAAATCTTTCCTAATTTCACTCATTAATTTTATGTGTCTGTGTTGGAGGTCAGAATCGCGACACCTCACTTTGAACTCGTGTGGTTTTCCTACAGTTTGCCACTAAAAACGTTTCGGACGCACCGCCGCTCAGAATTGACACGAAAAGGTCCAACAGGATGGCATTAAGGACTTCCACAAAACTACCCCTTCCCTTGAGACGTGATTCCCACCTTTTCGCGGTCGGAAACGACAGTTCACAGTGCGATTAGCTACAGGACGACGATGTTGACAAATCTGGTCACTGCTGCCACACCCGTGGGCGCTTCAACCCTACTCTGAGGAGATCAAAAGGCCGTAACCCTGAAGGTGGTTCGTAATTATTTTTAAACGCCTGTATATCTGAAATTATTGATCATTCTGCGAAAAGACGTATGGAAATAAGCGACGTTGCATCTCCCACAAAAATAGAGTTATGATAGAGAACAAGAAGAAACAGAAATCAACTGCTCACCCTACAAGTCATAATGAAAGCAGTTCTCAAGTATCTGACTACGGGTTATAAAATATTCTGTAACAACACGTAACAACTGTCCCGCAGTGCTCCTGTCCGCAATGGACGACTTTCCTCGTATTGCCGCCGCAACTGCGTGATCAGCAGCATGCTACAAATATTTCAAAAGCAATACTACGATCCATGCAGAGTACAGTGCATAGTCTTAATAATTACAACTACTGCCGTATTTTTTTTTTTTTTTTGTAGAGATATTGAATGATCAGGAGGCGTTTCGGCAAGTAGCCTTGATTATTGTATAAAAATGAAAGAAAACAATAAACACTTTATTCAATTATATACTAAAAATATACTTAAACACTGACAGATTTTCACAGACTTTAATTATTCCATAATGTCTACAGGGCCAAATATCTCACTAAATAAGCATCAAACGAAAAAACTACAAAGTACGAAACTTGTCTAGCTTGAAGGTGGAAACCAGATGGCACTATGTTTGGCCTGCTAGATGGCGCTGCCGTAGGTCAAACGGATATCAACTGTGTTTTTTAAATAGGAACCCCCATTTTTTATTACATTTTCGTGTAGTGCGTAAAGAAATATGAATGTTTTAGTGGGACCACTTTTTTCGTTTTGTGACAGATGGCGCTGTAATGGTCACAAACATATGGCTCACAGTTTGAGACGAACAGTTAGTAACAGGTAGGTTTCTTAAATGAAAATACAGAATGTAGGTACGTTTGAACATTTTATTTCGGTTGTTCCAATGTGATACATGTACCTTGGTGTACTTATCATTTCTGAGAACGCATGCTGTTACAGCGTGATTACGTGTAAATACCACATTAATGCAAGAAATGCTCAAAGTGATGTACGTCAACCTCAATGCATTTGGCACTACGTGTAACGACATTCCTCTCAACAGCGAGTAGTTCGTCTTCCGTAATGTTCGCACATGCATTGATAATGCGCTGACGCATGTTGTCAGGCGTTGTCGATGGATCACGACAGTAAGTATTCTTGAACTATCCCCACAGACAGAAATCCGGGGACGTCATATCCGGTGAACGTGCGGGCCATTGTATGGTGCTTGGACGATCAATCCACCTGTCGTGAAATATGCTGTTCAATACCACTTCTACCGTACGCGAGCTATGTGCCGGACATCCATCATGCTGGAAGTACATTGCCATTCTGTCATGCAGTGAAACATCTTGTACTAACATTGGTAGAACATTACGTAGGAAATCAGCATACATTGCACCATGTAGATTGCCATCGATAAAATGGGGGCCAATTATACTTCCTCCCATATTGCCGCACCATAAATTAACCCGCCAAGGTCGCTGATGTTCCACTTGTCGCAGCCGTCGTGGATTTTCCGTTGGCCAATAGTGTGTATTACGCCGGTTTACGTTACCGCTGTAAGTGAGTGACGTTTCGTCGCTAAATAGAAAGCGTGCAAAAAATCTATCATCGTCCCGTAATTTCCCTCGTACCCAGTGGCGGAACTGTACACGACGTTCAAAGTAATCGCCATGCAATTCCTAGGGCATAGAAATATGGTACGGGTGCAATAGATGTTGATGTAGCATTCTCAACACCGACGCTTTTGAGATTTCCGATTCTTGTGCAATGTGTCTGCTATTGAGGTGCGGATTAGCCGCGACAGCAGCTAAAACACCTACTTGTGCATCATCATTTGTGACTGGTCGTGGTTGACGTTTCACATATGGCTGAACACATCCTGTTTCCTTAAAAACGTAACTATCCGGAGAACGGTCCGGACACTTGGATGATGTCATCCAGGATACCGAGCAGCATACATAGCACACGCCCGTTGGGTATTTTGATCATAATAGCTATACATCAACACGATATCGACCTTTTTTCGCAATTGGTAAACGGTCCATTTTAAAACGGGTAATGTACCACGAAGCAAACACCGTCCGCACTGGCGAAATGTTACGTGATACCACGTACTTATACGTTTGTAACTATTACAGCGCCATCTATCACAAAGAGAAAAAAGTGGTCCAACTAAAAAATTCATATTTATTTACGTACTACACGAATATGTAATAAAAAATGGGGGTTCCTATTAAAAACAAAAACACACAGTTGATATCCGTTTGACCTATGGCAGTGCCATCTAGCGGGCCAACCAGAGCGCCTGGTTTCCACCTTCAAGCTAGAGGAGTTTCGTTGTTTGCAATTTTTTCGTTTGATTCTTATTTCGTGAGATATTTGGCCCAGTCACTATCAATGGACCACCCTTTATATTCAATAAACACGTCTCTGGCCACAACACAGATAATGCATGCATACATAAATCTGACAAAGTCCCTCCAGTGGGCAAGCAACAACGGATATGTGCAACAGAAAGGAAATTTTCAAAAAATCCTCAATTAATACCCAAGTCTCCTCCATCGCTACTAACAGGATCACAGCAGGGTGTGACCTCTCATGTCGCGTGGCTTCTCTTCACCGATTCCTCTCAACAACTGTTCACAGGCTACTATTGTAACCTCGCCACAGATTATATATATATATATATATATATATATATATATATATATATATATATATATATATATGTATGACATTCACATTTAGTATAGCCTACCAACAGATAATTTCCGTAAAGTACCAATAATAAAAAGTGACTAATCTCTCAATAAATTTTTGGATCACTTATAACCTTTCAATAACGGGTATATATCTGCTCCTATAAGAAATTTTTTCTGGCACAGCCCAGTGCTATGCTGGCCGCAAGATTTCTCGTGTATAAAGAGAAACAACTGATTTTTCCTTACGATAGTCGGGATGACCATGGATTGGAGAAATTAGCAAATTCTTTAAATTCAGATGTATGATTGTCAAAAGGTTAATCATATAGAAAAGATTATTATTGAAATATTTTTTGAAACATTTACATGGGACTTGATATAATAATAGTAAAAATTTAATTTAACAAACTACATACGCGTGCGGCTGTTTTTGCCTTATACTACATCACACAGGCACCACCATCGCTCCCCACGACTGGCCCACCCAACTCCATACACGAGACTGCTTGCTACTACTTACTGCTACTGACACAGCTCCTACTGCAGCCAACGCTGCTCTCTGGTCTGAGATTCTCTTACAGCTCACATATCAAAGGCAGCGCGTGAGCAATCCATCGAAATTACATCTGCTTGAGTGCGCTAGCAATAAATTCCTTAGTCAAGGATCTCTTACACTACGTGCGATATTAATTTCTCAGATTCAAGTTTGGTTATGTACACCAGCAGAATTGTTGGTCAACTTTGAAAAGAAGTATTAATGTCCAACTTTCGTAGCCCCAACCTAGATTTTCAGGAATTTTGTGGAATGATTCTTGTCTTATACCTTGCCATGTATAAAAAGCATTATTCTTACATAACAAAATGGAAAAAATTGCATCAGACGTTTTACAAAAGTGGAAAAGTACGTAAACATATGCATAAGTTAAATACATAATGGGAAATTGATGAGATGTACATTGTATAATGTGCAAGTATCATCTTGTGCATGTAAGCACACATCTCCACCTGACATATAGTACTTCATTTGGCTGTAGAACAAAATATTACCTATATTCTCCAAGAGTGTAAAAATGTCTTTCAGTTTTGTAGATACATATATCACATTGAATTACAAATGGTGCAAGGAGAGAGAAAATAAATGTGCAAGTGCCATTGTACAGGCGAGCCCTTTTACCTGCATGATATTGGCGTTAGTTTATTTGACAAGATAACAATACGTTATATACAACTCTACAAGAGAGTAAACATCATCTGTCAATGGGAAATCAGGTAGGTGCAGCAGACTCAGGGACAACTCACACTATGGCTCCTGAGAACCACACTGAAGTGTTAATATATTCATTTGACTACAATGAGTTTGAAGTGTAAGTAGACACAAGGACTCATTTCATATTTCATGTCCACTGAAAGCCACAACAAAGTGTTTTAATATGTCACTTCTTTCCATATTCAGATACAGATACTGTACACAATTAGTACTGATAGTGTGACCCAGAAGTATATCTTGTTGAGTACCCAAGAATTCATGAAGATCATAAAATCATTGACGTTGTATCCCTGTCAGAAACCAGCCTCTTATAACTGACACAGAAGATCAAAGGTCTCACATATGACACAATAAGAGGAATAAATTGTAGTGAATAAATGAATAATAGTAAGCTACATACACTTGAACATATAGTCTATATTTTGTGATCGGCACATTATCTCTTGTGGTCATCAAATGACTCAGAATATATATAACCACAGATCGTAAGTGCGGAAAATTTCTTGAAGCACAGTTGTAATTATGAAGTTTCGGCCAATCAGGTAGTAGCAAACTTGTTCTATATATATTCATTATTTGATGGTACAGTACACAGCGTACCATAAAGTACATGTTTTGATCCAAAATGTGTGACGTATAACATCACTGAATGACATACAGATTAGTCCAAAGGCATTAATGGTGACAAATTTAAAAATGCTGTAATTAAACATAGATCTCAAAGTTGATGTATACATAGTAATTATATGTGCTTTAAATTATCATAGAAGAGAAAATTAGTATTGCTCAAAGATACATTCACGTACTACTAAAACTACAGGTAAACCATCAAGACATGAAGTTCATGTAATCCAGTCTGTCTGGTAGATTATTTCAGAAAAAATATATGTTAGTATACGAGGGGCGTTTGACAAGTTCATGCAAAGTCCGAGAGATGGCACCACCGGCTCGTATTGAGGTCATTTTTAGTTAGTAGCATCTTTGGGAAGAACGCATACCAAGTTTCAGCCATATTGGTCTATTTCTTTGTGTTTGGCATTTGTATGAATCAAGGAAGTCGAGTGATTGTCAACAAATGGACGAAAAAGAATTTCGTGTGGTGAATAAACATTACTTTATGAAAGGCAAATCGCCGAAGGACAACAAAGAGAAGCTTGATAAACATTGCAGTGACTCTGCACCTTAGATTAGAACAGTTTATAAGTGGTTTTAAAAATTTTCGGAGTGGCCATATGGGCACAAGTGACGCTGAATATTCTGGACGCTCTGTGGAGGCTACTACTCCTAAAATCATTGATAAAATCCATGATATGGAGATGGATGACAGAAGAGTCAAGGTGTGCGAGATATCTAGTGCTTTGGGCATCTCGAATGAACCGGTACATAATATTTTGCATAAACATTTGTACATGAGATAGGTGTCCGCAAGATGGGTTCCGCGATTGCTCACGCTTGACCAAAAACGGAATGGTGTGAAGTGTTGCAAGGATGGTTTGGAGCTGTTCAGGAAGAATCTGCAAGACTTTAAGCGTCGCTTCGTCACTGTGGATGAAACATGGGTACATTACTATACTCCTCAGACCAAACAACAATCTAAACAATGGGTTACTAAGGGAGAATCATCACCAATAAAGGCGAAGATCATTCCTTCAGCCGGAAAGGTTATGGCAACTGTCTTTTGGGATTCGCAAGGGATAATCCTCATCGACTAGGTAAAAGGGTAAAACTATTACAGGTGAATATTATTCATCGTTATTGGACCGTTTGAAAACCGAGCTGCAAGAAAAACGCCTGCGATTGGACCGCTAAAAAGTCCTTTTCATTCACGACCCTGCACCAGGACACACCTCAGCAGTTGTGGTCGCAAAATTAATGGAATTAGGATTCCAACTCGTTTCACATCCTCCCTATTCTCCAGACTTGGCTCCCTCGGACTACTATTTCTTCCCCAATTTGAAGAAATGGCTGGCGGCACCAAGATTTTATTCAAACGAGGAGGTGATTGGAGCAACTAATAGCTATTTTGCAGCCTTGGACAACTCCTATTATTCGGAAGGGGTCAACAAATTAGAACAGCGTTGGACGAAGTGTACAAGTCTAAAAGGAAACTATGCCGAAAAATAAAAAAGATTTACCCCAAATACGTAAGTAGTTATTATTTTTGCACAGTCTTTTCAAACGTCTCTCGTACATGCAATTCCTTCTTACACCGGATAAGTGACCTGAGCTCCAGCCAGTGTAAGTTAGAAAAAATGTCATTTCTTATAAGTGTATGTTCAGATTAGTTCTCATAACTTATTACACATTAATGATTGAGTAATGCACCTATGATTATCATAAGTACATCCTTATTATTACAACATAAAGTACCATCACAAGGTCAACATGGTCAGATGTTAATTGTCAACTTGTCTGTGTGTGGAGTCATAATTGTATCGAGTCAGCGTTGAATGGAGTTAGTGTCAAATAGAGTTGGATTTGCATGGAGTCAGCATCGAATGGCGTCAGTGTCGAATGGAGTCAGTGTGGAATAGAGTCAGCACTGAATGGAGTTAGCGTCCAATGGAGTCAGTGTTGAATGGAATCAGCGTTGAATGGCGTCAGTGTCGAGTGCAATCAGTGTCGAATGCTGTCAGTGTCAAATCGAATCAGCTGGAGCTATAACCTTACAGAGTCGTTATCTTATGGAGTCATTATCTTACAGAGTCACAATTGTATGGTCATACACACTTAATCACAACATAAAAATAAATACAACATTCAATAGACATATTGTATGGTCATACATACTTAATTACAGCAGCAAAATAAATTAAATGAAGATAAAGAAAAATTCTTTTCTTGAGCTTCAGTATTGCTCCATGACAAAAGCGAAAAATCGTGATCTTATAATCATTAACATAACGCGATAGAATCGGCACTGCATAACTGCTGTAGCAAAACAGAATAAAAAAATAAAATTCTTTAAATATAAAGGAAGTGCAGTATTGAAGTAACTTATTTGACGCAATTTTTTACGAAGTGCACAAAAATGTAGCTGATCAGCTTGCCTCGAGATGTAAGAATACTACATGCTGAAAAGAGAGAGTTGTCAAAATCCATATTTATATACAAGTCGCTGATCAATGTTTTTAACACAACTGGGTACTTTCGGAATGTCTAGTTTTCGGTAAGAGACCACTGCTACATTCGTCTTGTTAGAATGTAACTCCCTCGCAACGAACGTTATACCCCGATCTGAAAATATTGTTTCGTTCATAGAAATGCATGACATCTTGTGTTCTTTTTATTACTTATGCCATAGAGAATAATTCAATTACGGTCATCTCACACACAAAAATTAAACTATAATAAGTGTAAACAGTAATAAGCAGAAAAGCAATATTTTTCACTGAGGCAATTTTATTTTACAATGTAAAGCTAGAAAATTCATTTCACACATACGTCACATAACTTAGCAGTAGAGAAAAAATCTTTGTAAAACTATCAGTGCTGATTACTCGACTGATACATCAAGATATGCACTCTTGTCTCCTAAAAGGTGAAAAGAAAACGTATTATCTGCAAGCGCTGGTGCTTCATACATGTAAACACTCCGTGTTTTCTGGAGTTTCCAATGTTATAGTATGTATAATTGGTATCTCACATTGTAATTCGTGTTCTTTCCATAATCGATAGATCTTAACGTCATAATATATCTAATAAGTAGCAACAGATCATGAATAGCACTTTTCTCTCAGAAATCCTTTCATGACAAAAGAAATCGCTTTTGAAGGTATCGCTGTGACTTCACCTACGAATAAAGTGTGCTCAAATAGAATCTCTGTGTATCTAGTACAGCTGTGGGTTGCTTCGTTTAATAAGTGTACATTCCTTACCTTGACTTGTTCCATAAATAGCTGCAAAAAAATGCTTGCTGTCTAAATCGTATAAAATGCGTATATAATGTCTGTCTTCCTAGAACAACATATTTTATTAACTTACAGCATAATATCCTACGAATCATTATCCACTTCACGTAATATACCTTAACTGCGTAATAATATGCCAAAGTTGCACCATAATAAACCATAATGACATCATAAGCCTCACATGCAATTCCAAAAGCAAAATTTCTTACCATGTTCCATACTTCTATCACACAGTATTCCATAGATTTATCATCTGTATGCACACAACTCTGAAATTATCACTCTTCAAAATACCTCCTATGTAGCAGAAAACATCAGTCAGAAATTTTCCTAGTTAAAACTATTGGCCACCAGAAATACCTTTATCACTTTAGAACTGCTCATCCACAGACTCTCATTCAAAATATAGTCTGCAGCTATACCTCTATAATTCATGAGCTACTTCACAAAATTTATACCTCCAAAGAACTCGCCTCATGCACACTGCTTAAAAAAAAGAACAGTATTCCATCTGGTAAAGGTAAAGCAAAATGTACATCACAAGTTTCCAGAAGACACAGGAAACTTGAAACTTCATTACATATGCAAACTATCGTCCTGAAGGAAAAAAAATATGACTATCTCAGAGCCTCAAAAACAAGTCAATGCCGTACCAAGATCTCAAAAGAAAAGTTACAAACTCATGAAGCAAGGTAACAGTATTACATTTCAATCAGGTACTTCGCCAGTAAACTCAGAATAATAACAGCTGAATACAAATTGTTCTCAAATGGCTAACCATTCCATATTGTCATAGAGCAAATATAGATGAATTGCGTCTGTAGCTTCTTCCTTTTCTCTGCGACTTTGTTGATGTTTCCAGTGGTAAATTAATTATTTCACGGTGTATTTTAGGAGCACGTTACTTTCGAGCTACAACTCCTCGAAAGTAACTTAAGTAACGTGCTCCTAAAATAGCGTAAAATATCTCGGATTTATTTTATGAGCATAGTATGGCGTCTTAGGAGCAACGACCTACATCGCATAATTTACTACTAAAAATCATCCATAAATATTTAAACATGGGTTACGGCTGAAATTGTACAATCTTACATGTAATAAAGAGAATGGCAACTGAAAGATCACAAAATCTCTCAAAAAGTAATTCTCTTACTTTCACAGGAATGATCGTAAATAGTGGTGTTATGTGCGTAACGCTAAGTGGTTTGGCTTTTGGCACAGTTTGCATTTTGCCCAGCCAGTACGAATTCGCTTTTCCATATTGTTAAAGTAACATTTATCCCGTAATTTCTGACAATATTTCTTAGCACCAAATAGCGCGTAACTGAAATGTGTGTACCAAATGAGTTTGTTGACGAGCTCGTATGGGATCCAGAATACCCAAATAGGACTGTCAGGACATTTACTTTTGAATAAAATGTTGTTACGTACAAAGTAGAACTGTCTTATTGCAGCATTTGATTTGACTTGCCATTTCTCCTTTATGTCTTTCCAGATGGGATCCTTCTTCTGTTCATGAGCAGTATGAGATAACGGAGATGAAATAAAGTTTCCAAAAGCAACTTTTTCACATATATAAGAAACGAAAATAATTTTTTTCCAGTCTTCCTCATTACTCTGGAGTATACCAACAAGTGCACGAAAGGTGCGTCAGCAATAATGTTTTCTGAATCAGGAATGTAAAACACAGTGAAACTGAATTCCTGAAGGAACAAAGCCCAACGTCTTAAACGATCATGATTTAGTTTAGCTATCACAATGCACTGAAACGTGTGTTTACTTTGTAAAAAGTAAAAATTTTTATCAAATGCTCAACCTCCTAACTCAGTGACAGAAGATTTACGTCCGATTTTGATTAAGACTCTACTGGGGAAATCTATATTTTTCTGTCCAAGATTTCATTTTCTACAATTCTTGAAACAAATGCACACTAGGACCAGATTTTGAACCATCCGTCAAAAGGCAAAAATCAAGAGATAGATCAGGATGTGATATGGATGCATTAAGCAATGCACTTTCCATCATACCAGTCCCAAACTAGATTCTTACCTGTGAGTTGAAATAGTCACAACGTAGATAAGCTCTCTAAGCTGATGAAGCGTCGATAAAAATCCACAACACCTACGAATCCTCTAAGTTTTCGTTCGTTTGTAGGTACATGCAATCCTTCAATTGCTTTCAGTTTTTCTGGATCGGGTGATATATCTTTCCTAGAGACAATGTTGCCACGAATTTTAATTTTCATTATAACAAATTCTGGTACCTCTAAACTGATGCCGTAATCAAGAAATGTCTGTAATATTTCGCTTAGTAGCTGCTTGTGTTCTGTCCACTAATTTTCTGCAACCAAAATGTCGTCAGCTTAGGTGGTGGTCCTGTCCTTCAAATGCCTAGGTAAGATAGTATTTAGACCTCGGGTAAATGCAGCAGATGAAACATTGAGACGAAGTGACGATACCCTAAATTGGTATCAGTTTCCGAAACGAAGGAAATCTGCTTATTTCCTACATTCGGGATGCAATTCGATTTGCACAAAGCTATATCGTGCATCACGAAAAGACATAATCGTTACACCATGAAATTTGTGTAGTAAGTCGCTTTGAGTTCGTGGTCGATCTGTTTTTAGTCGCACTATAGTGTTAATCTGTCTGGAATCGAGAATAAGAATAATATAATTACCTTCCTTTTTAACAATGTGTAATGGGCTGTTGTATGGACTCACAGCATGCTCTATTGTTCCCTGATCTAACATCGATGGTATCTCCTGTTTAACTTTTGATCTGCATGTCAATAACATAAGGTGGTTCAAAGAATTTGTTATGTTCCTTAACCTTGAATTGATAAACAAAATTTCGTGTTTTTCGTGTCATATCCACGTAGACTACTATGCTTCCCCTTCAATATGCCAAGCCTTGGTGGGCAGTGAAAGGAGCGATGTGCTGAAGGAAACAGTAGCCACAGGGGGCAGGCCGCCACAACATCGGAGCTTGCAACGACGCCAACGAAATCTAATGCGATCACCGACTACCAGCCGACCGTGGTTGTATCTCCGGAGAAGATGGACGTGGATGCTAAGGTCGTGCCGACATCATCCTCCCTCACGGAACGAGGTACCAACGCAACGTCCATTGCACGCTATTACAGACGTCCATGTCCGTAAACAATGATCGCGTTGGCAGCACGAGAATGAGTGGCAGGCTCCCTCCTTTCGAACGCCTCCTTCGTGCATCTAGCCTGGAAGAAGGCCACGACGATGATGACGATGATTTGGAAGGCACTTCAGGTACCGATGGTGATGGTGATTTGGAAGATATTCCGAACGACGATACTAGGCGACTGGTTCTCCAATTCCGTCATGATTCTGGTATCAAAACCCCCCCAGCTGACACGAGTGTTTGACGGCCAGGATGGCGAGCTGACAGTGCCAACCAATGACGCAGCTGCCCGCAAAGAAGGGAATGGCGAGTCATCCCTCCGACCAACATCATCTATTGCCCTCTGAGCTGATGACGAGGTTGCTGAAGACATCTCGATGGATGAGGTGGAGCGTGAATGTATTTTTTCCGTGTCCGCCATCTCTGACCACTACCCTACGGCCTTCACTGACAACATGGAATATATCTGTGCTATTGCCCTTAATGCCCTTTGCGCATGGGAGGTGAAGAGGGGAGGGGGGGAGAGTCGACTCCAATTGAAGATGGGCACTGACCATCTGGCATCACAGGCGTGCAGAGATGAAGGGATGCCGTCACGCTCACTTTGGACTGTTATTGCCCTGGTGGATGAAATGGGCCAAGTACACTCACTGGTGGACACTGATGGCGAATAGCAGGGACGCAGCAACATGGAGTCGACACACAGTCGACTTTTATTATGCCATCTTACGAGAATGTTTCACTGTGCCACACTCACCAGATGCCAGATGCTGATCAACCACGCTAAAGCTAAGATTGCTGCCGTAGTGAACCTTCAGATACACGTTTCCACTATAAGGGTGTGAGCTCTTGACAGGATACCTCAGGAACGATCTACAATGCACCACGTTAACTTTCAGTTTAAAAAGCGTATGAAATCACTGATGCAGAAAATGGTTACTGATGACAGTCAACTTGCAGAGATGCAACAGGACATTGTAGGAGCCTTCCATGAGCAGTACCAACACCTTTACCTATGATAGCGCACTGAACCTGTAACTGCCGCCACAGTTTCCGGATTACTCTATGGTACAGTTCCACCTGACGTGTTATCGATCTTACTGTACTTCGTGACAGAAGATGAAGTTCACGATGCTATCTGTACAGGGGCAACCAATAAATTGCTCTCATTGGAACTTTACAGGACTTCTCAACGAGCTGTTGATACCGTGCTGGACTGAAATTTATAGAGATTTACTGTCTCCTGACACCTGCCCAGTTTGTCCGACGGTGCCAATACACAAACGTAAAGGAGGGGGTTGAGTGCGAGACTATCGAATTCTGATGATGCTTAACGGTGACTTGAAAATTTCCACACGGCTGCTGGAAAACCATACGTGATGTTCAATACATCACGTCATCTACAAGAACCTAACTACCCTAGGAGGTAAGTGTAATATCCGGCCTGCTCTGTGCCAATACAGAGACTTAATTTATCTGACACAGGACCAGAACCTCTCACGTGCACTGGCGTCACTGGACTTCCGTTAGGTATTTGACCGTGTCGATTACACAATATACGATATCCAAATACCTTTACTGATGCGATCATGTGGCTCCTAAATGGGGCACCATCACAGGTACCTGTCAATGGCTACCTTATGAGTGCCCTCCACATCAACCGTTCGGTGTGCCAGGGCCATCCTTTATCTATGGTGCCTTATGCTTTGGCCTTGGAACCTTTGCTATGTGGCCTGCACCAAAGATTTTCAGTACTCCGGTTTGGCAGTTGAGCTTATCAATCCCTGACGTTCCTCAGTGAAGTGATGCTCATCGACCATGAGCTGAAGACATGACACAAGCCATGTCCTGGACTGCAGCATATGCAGTGGCATGAGGAAGTAAATTCATGATCAACAGGTCAATCATGATGCCTATGTGGTTAGTTTTGTCAAGAGACTACGTTACCCCCTGACACACTACAATGCCTAGGACTGGACTTCACAGCCAACATCCAGCGTTTAATAACACTGAACTATAAATGTTTATTGCTACTGACATGCACCAGCATAGTGGATCAATGCTTCCGGTCCATGACTTTTATGTACTGAGCACTATAAGTCTTTGTGTACTTAGCACAAGGACTTCCACACATCGCACAGCCTCTGCCCATCAGGCACTGACTGGCTTGCAGTTCATTTGTCAGCAAAAGTATATTGTTTGGAATGAGATACTTCTTCATCCTACCCAAGGACAGATGGGCTCTGGGCTCGTCAATGTCTGTGACATGGCAGCGGCCCTCTACATCAGTACCCATCTACAGTTGCTGATTAGATGCAAACTGAGCTTTTACAAGCTCTTTATGATAGCGATGAAATCAGCAACTCTGCATCCACCGATTACGTTCGGAGACCCCAGGCTCCCTTCCGTCATTTCAGCCGATTCTGTTTGGATCAAGTCATTTACGCCAAGAGAGACAGACCCCAACCCCACTTTCTGCGATGGGGAAACGACTCTATGGTGAACTATAGCGGTAGCACCAGCCTAATGTCATCAAATCCAAATACTTGTAAACGTGGCAAATATTGCTCTGGAGGATGGTACATCATCCCTTACTTGACCCTGAGGCACATGCTGCGTGACTTGAGGCTGTCAACAGGAATTATGTGACACACAAAAACGCCTTTATAAGCTACAATTCGAGGCTTGATCCATTTGCCCCATAAGCCAAGAGGTAGATACCAGTGAACACTGTTTCAGCTGTCATGAGGCACGTGTCGTGGCTTGTGTGCAAGATTTTAGCGTATATCCTCCATGCAACGCTGCACTATACCGTTGCACAAGTGATTCTTCTCCTAGATGAAGCGTTGTACCCCGGGCATGGACGAATGCAGTCTTGTGGATCCAGGGCCAGGCCGTTAAATATCGCTGCTATGACGACCCCAAACACGTTGTTAATTTCGGGTGTTGTCTCAATGAGCGCCACCACGTCATTGTTTGCCACCAACAATACAGTCCACTTTTTTAAATTATATGTGGAATATCTCACACCATCCACTGAATAGCTGGAACGTCCCCGGCGAGAGAAGCTGATATAAGTGATTATATACTTTAATGAACGAACGTAGCAAAACATGGACTAAAACTGAAACATCCCCTTGGAAAAATTAATGAATTACTGTGCTGGTAAACTTCTTACGTAATTTGAGTTTCAAACAGCTGAGCAAAACTCAACGTACTCAGACAGTTTTCTCTTTACTTATTCTGATCATCACTAAACTGACACACAATATATATATAGCGCAACGCAATCAGACTTTCAAAAATCCGTACAAAAAAATGGCCCTCACTAACATTAACCTATACGTTTCACAAATCACTTACCTCACAACAATCTTCGTTACTCGAACTACTGCAATACAGCTAGCGCCAATACTGCCTACTAAATAAAAGATTCTAACTACTGAAGGCACTAACTACTGATAGGCATAGTTAGCAAATGAAAGAATTTGATAGAGAACAAGCAATGTATTTACCTTAATAGTGTTCAGATCGTCCGCTCTCAAAATTCGGCCATCTCTCTCCCCACAACCACCACTGCGGGCGACTCACCTCCAACTGTGCAACGCTATGCGCTGTTCACATCCAACTGCCCAACACTACAATAGCAAATATTCCAAGAATGCCAACTGGGCACAGACAGCACACAGCACAGTCAAGGATTTTCGTACAGAGCGCAACGTAGCGTTACCAACATAAAAACCTAAACAGCCTACTTACATAGCCCCCATGACCCCCACAAAAATTTTTGCAAATTGTTTTGGGCATTGCCCAGTACATGTTTGTTAAAAGATTTTTATATTAACGCTAACAAATGTATCAATTTCACACACTTGTCGATACAATGTTGGTCAAAACCAAAAATTATCTCACAGTCTATAAAGACAGTCCTGATCATTCATCACAGTAGTAATTGCAGTTTGTTTTTCTCAAAGGCTGAGCAGTAAAATAAATTCACACAGAAGTAGTGGATTTCCATGCAGCCTTGAAGAATTAGTGTTGTTCATCCAACAGAAAGACGGTGCTAACTATTGACATGCAGACAGGTAATGGGCCACAACAGAGCAAACCCACAGCAGAGTCAGTCGAAGTTTCCAAGAATATTGGTAGGTAGACCATCACAGAGCAGAGCCACTTTAGTCCTGGTAGAGATTATGGCATTGGTGGGCCACCAGAGGTGCAAACCCACTTCAGTCCTTGTAGAGATAATGGTATTGGTGGGCCATCAAAGGTATAGACCCACTGTAGTCCTTGTAGAGATGGCCGGCAGCCATCTGTTGTGGCTGTGCAGGTGCACAATCACCGTCAAAGCGTCTTGCGGACAATATAGCAAGTGCATAAACCACCACTTGTGCAGTCACAAACTTTTTGGAGTGTCCTTAGACCCAGCAGTGCTGTTAATCAGTGCCTTGCTGAATTATCAACACATGTGTAAACACTAACAGTCCCAACTTCTCATCTATTGTGCATATACTATGACCAACAGAAACGTATGCAGTGAGATGTAACTTAATTTGAAGAACTGGTGTCTGTACAATTATAAATTTATAACATAAAAATACAGTCACAAAAGTATAGAAAACATCATTAACGAATATATTATACAGATAACATTTGTAGTAATATGGACTTTACAAAAGACTAGAAATAAAAATATACATCAGTGTTACAGGAATTATGACATAAGTAAATACATAAAAAAATGAGAAGAGCTTTCGAAACACCAATTTCACACATGAGCATTAAAACAAAACAGAATAAACAATGTCTAAACATCTTTACAAAGTAAATAGCATACTATTAGAAAAATTCTACAATGTAATTCTTATCATATAAGCACATAAAGACAGGAAGAACACAAATACACAAGGGTACACAAACACATAGCGGAATAACACAAAAGGAAAGGACAGTGTTTGTTTCACTGCAGTATTTATCGTATTTGATTTGCAAACAAAACTTTCTTTACTTCTTGGGGATCTCCCTTAGTTCATCATTTTTCCCAAAAGGTCCTATCTATACCTATTATCCATAAACCCTACTGTTTTGTTCATATCCTCTTTCAAAATAATTATTCTTCAATGTACACCATTTTTTTCCTCAAACTTTTTTCATATAACTTCTCAATGCATATCTTCGAATTCATTGCAACTCATTCTCTTATATAGCCTACCCCCCTCTTAAGTTAACTTAAATCTACTGAGCTCAGATTCATAAACTAAGGGGAGGAAGCAATGCAGCAGCACAAAACAATTAACACATACAGCAATGACAAAAACATGCAAATTGGCAAGGCAAGCCACAGTATATCTAAATTAGCAAATGCAACATTACAACTAACATGAGCCAAATTGCAGCAAAAAGATAAATAAATGAGTAGAAAAACTGGCTTGGCAGAGTAATACAAAGTAAAATTCAGTAGCACTATGCCTGGCAAACAGCAGCAGCAAATGCAATGACTTATATCTAAACATAACAAAGCTCAAGCAGAAAAAATATTACAGTAAAGATAGGAAATGTCTAATACCTAAGTCAGATCTTAACACTAGAGTGATGCATTACAAAAAATTACTCTGTGAAAAAAGTTACCAAATCGTTGAAAAAATTGTGTATGCAATGCAATTCCTGTGAAGGGAGATGTCTATTTCTGCTCTCTTTTCTAAGAAAGTTGATCATAAAATTATTCTTTATTGGGTCTGTAGACAGAAAACTTTTCTATTAGTAAATCTATTAAATTTTATTTTAACCAAGGCTGCAGTGTAGCTAGAAACTAGATATTAGACAACATGAGCAAATACATACATAAAGCAAGGCGTGAAACGTCATTCACTAGCGGTGTGGCATTTCAGAGGCAGTAAAAAATCTCTCAACTAGCAAGACAATAGATGTAAAATTACAAGCTCCAAAGTGTAATCATATGTTTTCAAGTGTGAGTGTGTCGTATTTGCAATGCTTTCTACAAAGAAATGTCAATAGCGAGGATAATGGCCTCTTTTTTCTCCTCCTAATGTTTTTTTTTTCAGGCGACTGTCGCTCAGCTGGGCGCCCACAATGCGTTAGTAAAGGTCACTTACCATCCTTACCGACATATTTACAACAGCAGTTTCTACTACAGTGACAGTTTGATACCAATAAAATTTCACAGGTCAGGAAATTACAGTAGAAATGTGTAAAAACGGAATCTCATGAATAGCAGTGTTGTGATACATTCACACATGTACACACATTTCATAACATTTAAGGTATGATTCTTGTTTTCCAACATCCTTTTTCACAAATCATAGTCCCTAACCACAAGTCATTATTCCTTACCTTATTACACATATACATATTCATCGACACTTCTTCAATATTTCATCAAAATAAATATGTAGCCTATTGAAACTGGTCATATATCATCAGATTATTGATCATAAATAGTCCTCAACAGCATAATACACATCGTTTTCGTAATAACATCATCATCACACCTTCTTTCAATAATTTCAAAACACTCAAGTGTCACAGATTACAGCAATGGAATGAAATGTTTTAAGTACAAAATTAATCATTCAAATATGTGTACTGCAGCGCTAAACTGTGTGTCTTGTTGTAAGGTAATGTCTGTCATTACTTAAGTGTAAAATGTGCCAAGTGTCGCAATTACCGTAATCTGTAAGCAAAGTTCTGTAGAAGTCAATGTACTTACCTCTTAATAAACAAAAGTGAAATGCTATGCATATAGATAAAGTAGTTATTACGTACATTACCATGATCAAGAATGTGCTATACTGTAATGCATTGTTGTGCTACGGATAAAGCTGTCACATTGTAACTATACCATAAAAGTTACTACCAAAACATGTTTTACTTTCCAGAAGAATTCAGAAAAACTTTGTAGATATAAAACATATACAGCGCTAAAGCAATAATATAAATTGTGTCACTCATTAGTAGGATCATGATATAATCGTGTAGCTTCTAGTATGATAAAAAAAAATTATTATTACTATTAAATATATTTCAATTCTTTCAATTTAGATCGGTATTTCATACTAGAATGTCGTGTTCCCAGTTTGGCACAGCTTTGCCACAGGAGACACGAAAGCGGTCGAAGACGTCCGTCTTCTGGTCGGCTCCTGATCGTTGTCAGAAGGAGACTAGTTTTTGAATACGCAAAGACTTCTATTACTTGGAAAAGAACAACCCGGATTTCTTTACGTAATCAGTATTATTTTTAAATTACCTAAGGGACCTTTAACAATGAACAGTAAGAAAAAATGCATTTGCAAATGAAATCATTCATAAATGGGGCTGCTATGAGTTGTATAGAAGATAAGGGGCGGCCTTCTGTACACGACCAGGATGCCGCAGTATTCTCTGCTGTAGTAAAAGCTGTTTGACATTCATAAAAATAATATGGCATGGAGATAAAAAAAGTATAAAGAAAAAAAAACAGAATAAGAAGTCTGGTAAACACTAAATATATTCAAACAATTCTCACTAGCAAATTAGGGCTTATTTATAAACAATACAACTTACATAATTACTTTTCTAACAGTATGGTGCGATCAGATTTCAGCCTGTCCTGTGCTGTTTCCCATGTTCGCGTTTTTTGTCACAAATTACAGTCACTTTTCTCCTTCGTTGAAGACAATTCTTGCACTGTCCAACACCCCCGATAACAATAGCTTGCCGAGTTACAATTTCGAACATAAATTACTTGAATGTTATTAATTAATAATGTTGTCTGCACGCTGGCAAGACCGCTCACTCTTTTAGCTTAAAGTCGACCTCCTTTACGCTTTCACACCACAAGCAGAAGTACATTAAAATCTGAAGATCTACAAACGTTTTCTACCGTCATCTTTTATTTAGATCGAAGCGGAACGACAGTTCAGCTTCTGTTAAAATGTTTCTTTGACTGCGCAATCGATGTATTAGCGTCCGCGCTAGATGCGCATCTTTACAGTTGCGTAAATTATACAAAACAAATGTCTTTCAAAGAATACTCAAAGCTTTCGTAGTACGGAAATACCAATAATATTACATCGCTTCCCGCGTGAGGAGTAATGAGTCTGAAAGATCGTTACGACTCACGCGCAGTCGTAATATTATTGGATTCACGTACTTAGTGAATGAAGTATTTAAGGATGTCTCCTTGTAGGGAGCAAAACAGACATAACATAAGGCACATAGAATTACATGCGTTTCATACTAAGTCGTCAAAGCTACTCACAGTTGCTTGATCATTAACAAACTTGGTTGTGGCATGATGTCATCATAAGTGTTCAAGGATTTAACATAGGTTCTCAAGAATTACTCTCATTCAGTCAATTGAAACATTGAAATACTAACACAGATACAAGTACAAATTAAATACACATACAGATACAAAATACATAAATATTGACAATAAGAAAAAAAATCTATTATAGTATTGGTGCTTTTCCGCCAATTGTGAACAGAACATAAAACTTTTATCAGTCTTTCTCGTAGTGACGTCACTCTTCACTTTGTAGTTGGGAGTATTTCCCATGAACTCGGGTGATTTTCACAGGGGAATTCTTTCATCACCTGTCACTTTTCACTGCACTAAAACTGGGGATCACCTTTTCACATTCTGGTGGAAAAACACTGGGAATTTCACTATATAAAGGGGGAAGTGATATTTCTTGACTCGACGATCCACCGGGTCATGTCGGGAATCAGGAAAGTTGATGACTGGTTCAATGACGAATGAGTCAGTTTGGTGGCTGTCTTAATCTCATTCCTATTCATGTTTCAGGACATGAAAATACAGAAAAAAAATCTGTATTAGGACTTGCTCATTAACTAGCATCTTAATCTAAGGGAATATAGAGTAAGAATTTAAGACAATAAAAATTACTACAAAGACTATGTACATATACATTATATATTATTCATATTTTGTGTCTAGGTTTTATGTTCTTTCGTTAGCAAATATTAGCAAAACACGTTTCATCTGGTACAGGTCTTTCTTAAGCAATGTATTTAGCAATATTGCCGTAGCAATTTTTATAGTTAAGGAAAAGTCATCATTAGTGTCCTTTAAATGTAAATATAGTAAAATCGTGCGTAGTTTATCAACGTTTTATTATTTTTATGTCCATTTTCATCTCAAATCTGGAGCACGCTTGCGCCCGTTATGGAGAGGAATGCTTATTGTTGAGTACGGGCCGGCGAGCAGTCATTGAATGTTGCCACAGTGCTTCACAGTCACGTGGTAACGAACTGGCGGTTTAACAGCGTTGGCAGTCCGCGTCCTGCACGAGGCAGATAGTTCTGTGGCTGCCAACCTTTCTTTTAACTTGTGCATTTTGTTGAATCGTGGGTACTGGAGCAGCTCGTCAAGGCGACATGGTCAACCTGGACGGTAAATTGACTGCACCAGCGACGAAGAACAGTCATCGATGAAAATGACTACTGTCTCCTATTGCAGTAAGTACAATAGCTTGTCTATCCTTTGACTGATAGTCACTGTATCGTTGTTGCAACGTGAGAATACTTGTAATGCTACTTCACACGCGGCACATCACTCGTGTCCATAAGTTTATTACAGTTCTGATTCACACAAGAGATAACTAGTTTCTCGTGCCCATACATGTGTCAAATTACTATTTTACACACGTGTCCATCATTTTGTCACAGAGTCACACGCAGCAATCCATACGTGTCCATATAGGTCTCTCTATACCACAGAGTAGCACAGGTAATGCTAAAATTACTTATCATGAAAGGATCATTTACAAAATATACATAGTTTTTTTTAATTACTGTCCAAGACCTAACGAAAAACGTGTTTGCTATTCTGAATGGTGCTTCTGAAGCACGTTAGATTTTATATATATTTTAAATCTGATTCTTTTCCTTTTCTTATTGTTCTATAACAGCCCCTTTTTTTTCATTTATTCGGTTACATCAATAATCAGTAAATATACCCACTTTGGCGTGCCGAACAGTTCACGTTCAAAACTTCATCTAGCAGAAATCGGGAAAATTATTCCTATTTCCTGGGATGCTTTTGCTCACAGCAAATCAGATTTACATCACGTTCCGATAAGTAACCGCAGATACGCATTAACCAACGAGCCACGATCGTCAATACACACAATATACACACGTCAAGTCTTTTGAACCAATTTCCAAATTTCTTCCCCTACCGGGTAGGGTAGAAAGGTAAGAACGCTAAAGAAGAAAACTACAATAGGATAGTGCAAGGAAATGAAAGATACGAAGATAGATAATAGGTGAAATAATCAGTTGAGCAAATTCATTCTTCGGCTCCACCGTTTTTAATGTCATCCACGTGGCATAACTTGACTTCAGTATTAAAATTTCGCACAAATCCGTTTCCAAAGCATCTTCAAATATATCTCAACATCACGGCATGCGGACATAGCAGAAGAATATAAGCAGATTATCTCAGTCCTCAACTAGGTGTCTTAATATCGAAGGTTTCTGTATAATACTCGTGACATAGGAATAGTCTCTCTAAGTTTCTCCAATACAGGACCTAATTCTTATTATAAATGCAAATTTCTTAACTGGTTGACTCATAGTAACAAATAAATTAAGGTTGCTCTCCAGTTGCGAGTACCATTATTCATTTCTTTGTACATTAACTACATGTTGCTGCTTATACTCGGTGTAATCTACAGATTACAATGTATCAGTTTTGCATCGTACATGGTTCTAGCGACTTAAAATATCAATCCTTTGAAGGCTTAACTTAGGTTAATACTTCACATATACGGACATTCTGGTCTGAATGAGGGATTTAAAGAAAACCTTTACTACTTGGTAAAAAGGAGATTTGCCATAACTTAAAACTAAAGCAGCAGGTGGCACTTTGGCACATCCCTTACTCAATCCAACGACTGCAGTCTTCTCGTGCTCAAGAAACTTAAAACTACCTTAAAACTAAAGCAAATCTTATTTTCCAAATACGTAGAGTACCTTCTTCAATCACTTCATATCTTTCAAGCTCCATCATTACTTCATGACCACTTCACTCAAATGATTACGTCACCTGCAGAATACATGTACATGCTGTTGATTCACTTACTTTCTAAACAGATCACACTCTTGTTTCAAGTTGCAGCTTAACATAATAAATGATATTTTTTTTTAATGTTTTTCATGGTACTTCTTCAGGTCTACATGGTGGTAAAGTCCTTTTATTCGTCCACTAACTGGATCTGCCAACACGTAACAACCAATATGTGGCTTCCTGACTATAACAAACGGTCCTTCGTATAAGTGTTGCCACTTACGATTTTTACGTAAGATGAGAGATGGTTTGAAGTGTGTCCTCAGAAGAACACGCTCGTTCAGGCGATACGACAGAACTTTATTGACATGCTTGCCAAATGCCTTTTTTCTTAAATTGGCATGAGTTATGAGAGAGATCAGGGCTTGTCTTAACTTATTATCTAGGTTGACTTCTGGACCTTCTATCTTGGGAATGGGATCAGTCCATTCATTGCTTTCCCTTTGCCTTGAGATTAATTCTGAAGGTGTGAAACCGGTCGAAGTGTGCGGAAGATTATTTACAATCTCTTCAAATGGAGTAACGAAATCGACCCACCGTGTTTGCTGGTTCGGTACATAGGTGCGAATAAAACGATTAAATTCTTTGAAGACTCGTTCTGTCGGGTTACTTTGCGGTCTAAATCTTGAGATTAGAATCTGTCTAATATCATTATTGGCAAGAAACTGTCTCCACTCTTTTCCAACGAAGTTTGAAGCATTATCAGACAACATGGTTTCCGGCTTACCAAAACGAGGAAAATAATCCTTTTCTATTCGTCTTATTAAAGATTTTGCACTGGAAGACTTCATCGCGTATAAACGCACGTGCTTAGTGAAGAGGTCTAGCAAAACAGCAAGGTACTTAGCACCTCCTCTTCCTATAGGAAGTGGACCTGCATAGTCGAGACTGACTATTTGGTTAGGACGCTCAGTGTAGATAGGATTCAATGGTATGACATTCGAAAGATTGAAGGGCTTTGCCTTCTGACAGATTACACAAGTGCTTAGCAGTTTGTGAATTCTCTTATGCAGATTGGGTACGTAGCAATAGGCAGAAATCTTTCTTTTACACTTCTCGGGGCCATAATGTCCCCAGGATAGGTGAGTGTACCATATGAGATATTCAACGTACTCCTCAGGAATACAAACACACCATTGCTCCGTCAACATAGATGTACGATGAAATAAAACACCATTGTGTGATTTATAAAATTTCGACAAACGATGATTGGGGTTGTCTTGTAGAAGCTGTTTGACTCTCTTCCATTTTCGGTCACTTTCTTACAGAGTACCCATCTGTCGGCAAAGACGTAGAAAATAACTACGATTCAAGGGATCTTTCATAAGGAGTATCTTGTGATTGGAAATCTGTTCTACAAGTTCCGTAGGCTCCGGCATACCTTCCGGCATGCGTGACAGTGCATCTGCAACGATGTTGTTCTTGCCTTTCACGTAAACAATTTCGAAATTGTACTCCTGTAGAAATAGGCACCAGCGAGTAAGCCTCGGATGATAGAGCTTACACGAAAGGAGAAAGCTAAGAGCTTGATGGTCGGAATACACTTTGATCGGATGGCCATAAACGTAATAATTAAAACGGCGGAACGCCCACACAACTGCCAATCCTTCTAACTCTGTAACAGAATACGATCTTTCGCACTCCGTCACCACACGACTGGCAAAACTAACTATCCTAATCTCTTCTTTATCTCTAGTTTTCTTTAGCTGGAACAAACAAGCGCCCAAACCTTGAAATGAGGCGTCACAAGAAATGCAGAATTCGGAGTTCATATCCGGATGACTGAGGATATTGCTATTCAGAAGAGCTTGTTTGATTTTGTCAAAGGCTTGCTGACATTCAGAGGTCCATACCCAATGAACGTTTTTCTTTAATAGATTGTGCAACACTGGACTGTTCATGGATTGATTTGGTATAAAGCGACGAAAGAAAGACGTTAACCCTAGAAACCCTTTTAATTGTCTTTTGGTGCAGGGCACAGGGAAGTTCCTTATTGCAGACAGTTTGTTAGGATCGGGAGAGATTCCCTCAGAAGAGATAATATGACCAAGGAATTTTACTTCCTTTTTTACAAACTTTGATTTCTGTAAATTGGCAGTAACGCCAAAGTTAGCAAACCTCACGAAGATTTTCCGAATCAAGTCAAGATGTTCCTCCCATGAAGTCGAGGCTACTAAGATATCATCGACGTAGACAGTTATTTTGTCCAGTAAATCATGACCTAAGACATGGTCAAGTGCGGCAATAAAGACACCTGAACTAATATTCAAGCCAAAGGGTACGACACGAAATTGATATGACCGACCCGCAAAGATAAAGGCCGTGTACTTCCTTGAAGAAGGCGACAACTTCACCTGCCAATAGCTACTTCGAAGGTCGATGGAGGTTAGAAATTTGATACCATAAAACCTTTGCAGTTGCTCCTCCAATGCTTCCGGTCGGGTACACACAGGAACAATAATTTTGTTGATGTTCCTAGCGTCTAGAACAAGCCTAACACTTCCGTCCTGTTTAAATATAGACAATAATGGGCTCGAATATGGAGAGTCAGAGGGCTCAATTATTTTCCAGTTTAACATTTTGCGGATTTCCTGTCGTACTGCTTCCTTGCGGGAATGCGGAACTGCATAGGTGGTTTTACAGTAGGTGCTGTGGGGCTTAACCTTCATGTCGAATACATAGTTGGCTATGATTCCCGGTTTCTTAGAAAACACTTTGGTAAATTGTGTCAACAGATCGTATAGTTCCTTTCTTTGTCGGTCACCTAATCCTTCAGATTCATTAACCTTCGTCAGTAATTCTTCATGTGTCGGTAATAAGTCAAAGTCTTCGGCTGCATCTATTGACTCGTCTAAATAATTGAAATATTGTTGCCGAGATGTGAGCTTGCGGAGCTTTACTTTATGTTCTTGGCTGGACAACTTAACTTTGGTCCTCATAAGTCGAATCACTATACTCTTATCACTGCATCTGAAAGTACATGTACCTTCATGCAAATCTATGATGACACGATTCTTACGTAGAAACTCCATTCCTAGGAGGCAAGGTACTGACAGATTTTTCACAACTAGAAAAGTACATGGTATGGTGTCTGATGCAAATCTCACTGGTACATGAATTTGTAGCGTCACCTTTTGAACTAGAGAGCCTACAGCTCCGGAGACGGTACACCCTTGTACTGGCAATGACAGAACTTTTGCTACAGAACACACTTTCTTATATACACATAAAGACAAAACATTGATATTGGCACCAGTATCTATTATAGCGACAAGTGGTACATCATGAATATGAATCATAGTGGATGCCTGAACCTGGTTTTCCCATAAATCCTCACCATTCAAAACGTCATTCTCCTTCAGCAAGTCATCTCGTAAGTCAGAGTCATTGTCATATCGTATAGGGTTGATTTGCCCCCTAATGAAATCGCCCCCAACATGTTACGCAGCTTCCCCAAGGAGGCAAGAAAAAAGAAGCTGCTTTTAGTTTTCCGCATGTTCATTAGATTGAATTTCGCTCACAATTACTTTTGAAGTACCGGGCGGTACGCTCGGTACGAGGTTTGTTTCCGTATTCCACCTAAGTTGTGAGCTATTTGCCGGAATTTCAGTCGAGATGGTGTGTGTTGGCGGGTTTGCTCGGGCATAATAGATGCGAGAATTTTGAGGTTCATGATTGTGACTTTGATAGTTGGTAAAAGGCGGAGGACTATTCCTAAAGTTTGGAGCATACTGTTGTTTGTATTGCTTGGAAGGATCTGGAGGATCTCTCCCTTGAGAACGGTGCTGGAATGTAGGCTGGTTACCATACTGCTGCTGACTGTTGGTGTTAAGCCAACGTCCTTTTCCGTGGAAATTATTATTATAGCGATCATTGTAATTAACTGGTGAATTACCGTATTGCTGTTGTGTTGTCTGGTATATGGGGTGGTACCTATTTTGATCCTGGAATTTATGTTTCTGCTTCCCGTTACGGCAATAGTAGTTGTTATTATCGCACGGAACGTCGTGTCCTTTACTGTTGTTGGGTTGGTATGACATACCTGAGTCTGCGCCTACACCGTGCGGCTGTGTAGTGTGCGGGCCAAGATTACAATTACTCCGCGCACTAGCACGCACGTCTTCTTGAATCGTGTCAAGGTTGCCAAGTACTGACAGAAAAGCCTCCGTGTCGTCGTCACTGACATTTACTAACTTCTCCCTGATTAATACCGGTAGCTTTGACTTAAGAATCATAATTACGTCATTCGGGGAAATGGGCGTGTCCCAATATTGTATTTTTCGCAGGTATTTCTCGAAGTACCTACGGAGACCAGCACTTCTCGTATTAAATGGTTCAGCATTATATACCTCCTTTCTAAGGCGTTGTTGTATGCCTGAACTCCAGAATTTGTTCAGAAATTGCTTTTCGAAGTCAGCGTAATTATTACATCTGTCAATTACTTCTGTTCCCCAGACAGAACCCTCTCCTTGAATGTAACCTACTATAAAGCGCATACGTTGCTTGTCATCCCAGCTCTCAGGAAAAACACCATTAAATGACTTCAGAAAAACCATTGGGTGGATGTTGCGTTTCTCTGGCAGAAAAGGCTGGAATACGCGGTGCTTGAGAACGCTTTCTTCTTTCATGAGCTCGACAAGAGTTACTTGATCATTCTGGTTGCGTACTAAAGGATTCTTACTATTGTGTCCATGTACAAGTGGAGAGAATTCTACACGAGACACGGGATTATTATTGTATTCATGTTCTGAAGAAAGCAAGTGTGAATGCTCACTTCTATTGTCATTAGGAAAATCATTGACTTGTCGTTTCAACTGCTCGATTTCCTCAGTGAGGTGTCGTTTCCACTCGGGAAGATCTCGGTGAAAAACTCTACGAATCTCTCCTAATTCAGTGAGAATCGTATCTCCTGATGTACCTGGAGCAGCTAAAACTTCAACTGTGGCTGACTTAACGGCTTCTTTTAAGTCGTGTTGAACCTTGTTTGCTATGTACTGTTCCTTAGTCTCGACCCATTCTACAAATTCTTTTCCTATCGTGGAACGTACGTTGGCTGCAGCATCATTCACCCTCTTTTCAATGTTTATTTCGGATAGCGCCTGTGTCAGGTCATTGACCTGGCCTTGCAGAGTGACGACATTGTCTGCAAGCTTGTTTACTTTAGCTCCGACCTCAGCGGACTTTTTTGGAACTTCTGTTGTAACTGCCTGGCAACTTTCGATTTGTACTTTGATGTCTTTGTGCACGTTACCTACTGTGCTCTCACATGCATCTATGCATCTACCTTCTGCAGAATACCTTCTATCCTTTCATTAACTTTAGTACTTAATTCCGAAATATATTCCACCGTGACTGTCCTAATTCTTGCCTCTAAGTTGGCATCGATATTATCTAACCTATTTTTCATTGTACCAATCATGGTATTCAGGTCAAACCATTTTCGCTCTGTCTCCCGTTCCTTTTCCCTTTCTTTTTGTTCCCTTTCTTGTCTATCTCGTTGTTTTTGTAATTTATAAGCTTCCCTTTCCAGTTTCTCCTGTTCTCTTTCTTGAAAAAAAATTCTCATCATTTCAACCATCACATTTTCTCCCGCTTGCTGTGACGATGATTGCTGTGACGATACGTCACGCACACCATCATCGTCTACCGTTGTCTCCATTCGCGATTCGGGTCTGCCTGTTCCCGTTCGCGAACGTAGTGGGTATGACTTGACAACTGTGTCATCACCGTCATCCAGACTGTTTGTCGGCTTTCCTTTGTCATCTGCCATGTTTATTTTCAAGTTTGTGACGTAACTGCTCAAAGAAATATTTCGCGGTACGCCGATCGTCAACTCTCAGATGCGCGCGCTGATAGTCAAACGTCACACCGCGGTAGGTGACAATTGCAGAGCTATACCGGGTAGAAGACAAGATGGCACCTAACTTTGAAAATAAGTGACAAACACCTACTAGACACTGAATCCTGCTATTATGGCATCCATCTTGTGTTCTTAACCGTAGCAACAATGAAGATGCTCATAATACTAACAAATAAACTTTGCATGAAGAGATGATCAGAAATGAATTCTAACTACGTAAATAAGCAACTCTGCAAGAAAATAACAGCGATAGGATAAAATGAAGCAGTAAGGAAAGAAATTCCGGAAATCAGTTATATTATACAAGACGCGAGATTTTATGCGTAATGAAAACCGTACTTACATCAGTCGTTTTGCGCACTGCTGTTATTTTTCGAATTTTTCTCTTTGTTTTTTATACTTCCTCGATTTCGTTCAGTACTTCCTTTACGGCTTCCCGATGTCCACCGGATGATGTCATGAAACAATAACAGAACAGATTAAAATTTTTTTATCAGGTCCCTGTTCGGGCGCCAGATCTAGTATGATAAAAAAAATTATTATTACTATTAAATATATTTCAATTCTTTCAATTAAGATCGGTATTTCATACTAGAATGTCGTGTTCCCAGTTTGGCACAGCTTTGCCACAGGAGACACGAAAGCGGTCGAAGACGTCCGTCTTCTGGTCGGCTCCTGATCGTTGTCAGAAGGAGACTAGTTTTTGAATACGCAAAGACTTCTATTACTTGGAAAAGAACAACCCGGATTTCTTTACGTAATCAGTATTATTTTTAAATTACCTAAGGGACCCTTAACAATGAACAGTAAGAAAAAATGCATTTGCAAATGAAATCATTCATAAATGGGGCTGCTATGAGTTGTATAGAAGATAAGGGGCGGCCTTCTGTACACGACCAGGATGCCGCAGTATTCTCTGCTGTAGTAAAAGCTGTTTGACATTCATAAAAATAATATGGCATGGAGATAAAAAAAGTATAAAGAAAAAAAAACAGAATAAGAAGTCTGGTAAACACTAAATATATTCAAACAATTCTCACTAGCAAATTAGGGCTTATTTATAAACAATACAACTTACATAATTACTTTTCTAACAGTATGGTGCGATCAGATTTCAGCCTGTCCTGTGCTGTTTCCCATGTTCGCGTTTTTTGTCACAAATTACAGTCACTTTTCTCCTTCGTTGAAGACAATTCTTGCACTGTCCAACACCCCCGATAACAATAGCTTGCCGAGTTACAATTTCGAACATAAATTACTTGAATGTTATTAATTAATAATGTTGTCTGCACGCTGGCAAGACCGCTCACTCTTTTAGCTTAAAGTCGACCTCCTTTACGCTTTCACACCACAAGCAGAAGTACATTAAAATCTGAAGATCTACAAACGTTTTCTACCGTCATCTTTTATTTAGATCGAAGCGGAACGACAGTTCAGCTTCTGTTAAAATGTTTCTTTGACTGCGCAATCGATGTATTAGCGTCCGCGCTAGATGCGCATCTTTACAGTTACGTAAATTATACAAAACAAATGTCTTTCAAAGAATACTCAAAGCTTTCGTAGTACGGAAATACCAATAATATTACAAGCTATCAAATAAACTAACCACTGTGTCATCGGGTATCTCTCAGGAAGTACTTAAAATCCAAAATATATTGTCAAGTAAACCAAAATGTTGCATTAAAAACTCACGAGCAGTATATTTTCCAAATATGTAAGCCTCATTGTCGTTAAGTAATCGTGCAAGTAACAAGCATGAATGTACACACACACAAAAACACTGTATCGTCTGTTCACTATAACAATGCATTCGTAGTTACTGTCTTAATATGTTTCCTAGTTTCTAGACTGGATAGTTAACTTCAAAACATTGTTGCATGTTAACAGTTTCTATGTGTGACAAAGCATACTAGTAACGTGAAGTGAAAAAAGTTAATAGCAAAGACTAAGTTAAAAAGGAGATTATCTCTCAATAAACGGTTTTACATGGGAAATGTGGTGCAATCCTTTACTCTTCCTAGTACGCAGAGTTTCAACTTCAACGCAATTATTATGTGGTATACGTCGGATTCTGTAAGGTCCATTGTAAATCAGAAAGAATTTGTGACTCAAGTGTTTCTTCTCATTCGACAATGAATGAGCTTTAATGAGTACTTTCTGACCAATATATAATTTCTTTGCATTTGCTTTACCGTGTAGTTTTCTCCTTTCGTCTACTGCAGAATTTATATTTTTAATAGCCAAATCCATCATGTCCTTGTGTCGAAGTTTACGTGTATTCGGGAAAGGTACAAGCTCTCTGATTCTGTTCAGTGGTTCTTCATTCTTCAGTGCAAGAATAGGTGGTAAAGCAGTGGAATCATGAGGTATTTCATTCAGCACGTTTTGAAATAAGTGTAATTATCTGTCCCAATAGTTATGCTTTCTGTGACAATAAAGGTTATCAAAGCTCATTGATTTCTTTCATAATCCGTTCAGACGGGTTAAGATGGGGTGAGTACAATGAAACGAAAACGGGTTTGATTTTATGATTCCGAAGCATGTGTGACCAAACAGCAGATCGAAATTATGGTCTGTCATCTGAAATGACTTTACTAATGTGTCCAACTTCACGTTACAAATTTTGAACGAAGGCGTTGGACACAGACCATCCAGTAGCTTTACGTAACGATGTGAAAGAAACAAATCTTGAAGTAAGTTCAACAGTGACTAAAATGAACGAAAATCCATTCGATGTTCTGATAAGGGGTCCCAAGAGATCAACAGCAGCAAATTCTTTTAATTTAGAAGGAATGATAGGAAACAATGGAGTACAATGTGAGATTGTAGGTGGTTTAGCCTTTTCATAAAGTTTACAAATAGACAAGACTCTTCAAATTCTCTTTTCCATGTTGTTAAAATAACAAGTCATCCAAAGAATATGATAACATTTTCTTGGACCAAAATGTGCGTAGCTGAAATTAATGTACCAGATGAGCTTATTAACAAAGTCGTTAGGAATGCAAAGTACCCATAGCTTGTCATCAACAGTGCAGCATTTGAGGAGTATGTTGTTTCTAACCAGATAATAATGGCGAATCTATGTGTGCGTCTTTTCATGCCATTTACTTTTCATATCTTTCCGAATCGGATCTCTATCTTGTTCATGAGCAATGTCCCTTAAACACGTGGTGATGAAGTCTTGAAAGACGACTTTCTGAATGTAAAGAATACTGAAACTTTTTTCGGGGTTGCCTTTTGTGTTACTTTTCTCAAGCCCAGCCGGTGCGCATGACAGTGCGTCCGCAACAATGTTCTCCTTGCCAGGAATGTAGACTATTGTGATGTGGAATTCATGCACAAAAAATGCCCAACGTTTAAACCTGTCATAATTTAATTTTGAAGACATAAGAAATCGTAGTCCACGATGATCACTGTATACTTTTACGTGTTTAACAGGAAGAAAGAAACGGAATTTGTTAAATGCCCAAACGGTAGCTAAAGCTTCTAATTCAGTAAAGGAATAATTATTTTCAGATTTTGTAGCCACTCGGCTAGCAAAAGTAATGGTTTTCTGAACAGTAGTGTCATTTTCTATGGCACCAAGACCGACTTTAGAAGAATCCAGGCTAGGGTAGAAATCTTGTGACAGATCTGAATGAGCTAGTACTGGCGCGTTATATAACGCTTCTTTCAAAGGATTGAATTCCAGCTGGGCCTATTCGTCCCAGTTCAAAATAGTATTTATTCCACAAAGTTTTGGTGTAACTAGAGTTTGCATATTCAGAAACCGACGGTAAAAATTTACGAGACCTAGAAAACTGGATGGATGGAACTGGAATGCCTCTGATTGATTTTAACTTTGCAGGATCCGGCTGAATGCCTTCAGAAGAAATAATGTGTCCCAAAAACATCGCTTTTGTACTACCGAATTCAGACGTTTCCAAGTTAACTGTAATTCCAGAGTCTGCAAAAATACGGAACACACTGTTATATTATTCCCATGAGGCTTGTGCTATTAGAATGTCGTCCACATATAAGGTGATGTGACGTTTTAAGAGCTCAGGTAGTATGGAATTTAGCCCACGAATGAATGCTGCTGAAGATATGTACAAACCAAAAGGAAGTTTCCGAAATTCATAACAAACGTCGAAACAAAGAAAAGCTGTGTACTTTCTACATTCTGGATGAAGTTTGATCTGATAAAAGCTGGATCTGAGATCAATAGAAGACAACACTTTTACACCATTAAAATTTTAAAGAAGTTCTTCCAACGTTTGCGGCCTGTCTATTTCAGGAATGGTGATAGTATTGATTTGTCTCGATTCTAAGACAAGCCTGATCGATCCATTTTTCTTCTCAACAACATATAATGGATTGTGGTATGAGCTTACTGCAGGCTCAATAATGCCCTGGTCAAGCATAGATTGTATTTCTGTTCTAACACGGTCCCTATAATGTGCTGGAATTACGTATGGTCTAACACAAAATTTAGTATGCTCACGAACACGAAATTGGTATTGAAATCCCTTGATTGTTCCTGTTTTGTGAGTAAAAACTGTGGAATGTGCTTGTAAAATGTCAAAGAGGTCCTGCCTATCAGTGTCATTACAATTCTCAATTGTTTGAGTTTTGTTCTGAATTAACTCATTAGTATCAAGTACGCCGTCGACATCATCTCTGTGATTACTTCCTGAGTGATTGGTAGTGTGAAGATCCGTCGAAAATTCCGAACTGTTGTTTAGTAGGTGGTAAAGCCTATTAATTTTCTCGTCATGGTTTGAGAACTAATTTTCAAATTTCGAAGCTATTGTCTTACTTCTTTCCCCTAACTTATTTCAGCATCGTGAAAGTTTAAGATTGTTTTGTATTCATTCTAAAAGTCTACTCCTAATGTAATTTCCATCGACAATAACGGAACAGTAAGAACGTTCGTAGACGAACTGTGGCTTTGACAAAAGAATTCTAATTTGGTTTGTTGGCATACATTTACACTTTTTCCAACGATTGCACTTTGTAATTTAATCTTACGTAACGGAAGTGTGGGGAAATCGTTCGATTTGTTGCATTTGCTAAAGGCTGTTTCACTAATTACTAAAATGGGACTGACAGATTCAAGTGCTGCTGTAAATTTTACATCATTTACTGTAATTTGAATTACGGGATATACAATGCTGTTATGTTTTACGTCGTGTTCCTGGAGTAAGATGTCCCTAATGTCTTCCATTTTTACGTAATTACTACCCACAGCGGCTACGTCGTCAGCTTCATAAGAACGTTTTGTTGCTGTTTGTCTCTGTCATAGTCAATACTGTGGAGAGGAGATCTTTCCCCGTAATTATTACTACTCTGCCAACAGTTGTCATCCGGGTGGTGTCTGTCTCTTTGTTGGCGCGCACCGTTATTGGGATTTGGAGATCTAACTTCTACAAATTCACCTTGTCTGGAGGTCCCTGCCCTATGTGAATCCCACCAGTTCTGATGAAATTCAGGTCTGTCGTTATGTCGGTAGTTTCCATAGTTGTCGGTCATGTCGTGGAGAATTTCTCCCGGAATCGTAACTGCACGGCGAACCATTGCGTCTTAAGTCTTTCTGTCTCCCTTGATAATGATTATTTTGGTTCCCATATTCTCTGTTTCCCTGATTGTCTCTGTCATAGTCAATACTGTGGAGAGGAGATCTTTCCCCGTAATTATTACTACTCTGCCAACAGTTGTCATCCGGGCGGTGTCTGTTTTAGTCACGATTTGCGTTGTAAGAATAACCTTGTCGTGTCCAGTTATTATTTCTTTCACCACGGAATTGCGAAGGATGTAAACTGTAGTAGTTGTTCTCCTAGTTTCGCGACCCGCGATTGTCTATGACAAATTCCAATTCTTGTAAGCTTCAATGGCATCTTTGCAACGTCCTGCCAAAATAATATGTCGTAAATGTTCAGGAAATTAGATTAAGCAAATGCAGAAGAGTTCTGAGGGGCTGTATGAGTTTGACAGATACTGATTCTTATGCAACATGTCTTCAAAATATTTGACCAGACTGGAAAATTCAAATTGTTCGAAATGTTTCATCATTATGATGCTATATCTTACTCAGTCTTGAGTAGCTTGAGACCAATATGCTGAGAGGAAGGCGTGTTGAAATTCTCCTTCACTGTGACAATCGTGAATGACCGACCGCATTCCTACAGCTGGTTCATTCTCTAAGTAGCCACACATAAATCCTAATCTGTGCTCTAATGACCAGTTTGGGGGAAATGAATGAGAGAATTGATGAAGCCACGCTTGTGGATGAATGTCGTTGCAAGAATTCTTAAATGTTTTGAATTTACGTGTAGTAATGAAAAGGTTAAAGTCAAAGTCATAGTGTCGGCGAGTCGCATATCGGTCACTGTTACGTCGTGTCGGCGGTCCCATCTCAAAATTCGCTGCACCTTGGCAGTTGCTTTCATAATTTCCGAAATGCCCTGTGTTATTATTTTGTGGCTTTTCCGTATTTCTAAGTCCCGCGAGTCTCCTGTGAAATATGTAATTCTTGTATTAATTGTGCCAACTGATCTTGTACTTCCCGGATTTCTATTTTGTTTTGCGTATTAATTTGATTCTGATTTTGTTTCAATTTCTTAATTTGTTCATACTCTTCCGTGTCAGTGACGGCTACGGGTCTAGTGTCATTCAGATCATCATGTACCTTCGTAGATAAGTTAGTGAACTGACCCGAAAGTTCAGCTACTTCCTCCGATAATGAACCGATTTCCTCAGTGCGTTATTCTGAACCAAGTTTCAAGCATATCTACTGTGTCCTTTAAGTTTTCCTGAGTTTTTGCAAGTTGCGTAAGCGAATGGGTAGATGCAACGGAAGCCGGAATAGCCGAGCGGTTCTAGGCGCTACAGTCTGGAACCACGCGACCGCTACAGTGGCAGGTTCGAATCCTGACTCGGGCATGGATGTGTGTGATGTCCTTAGGTTAGTTAGGTTAAAGTAGTTCTAAGTTCAAGGGTACTAATGACCTCAGAAGTTAAGTCGCATAGAATTCAGAGCCATTTGAACCAGATGCAACTGAGTCAATTTTAGTTAGCAAGGTGTCGTGACTTTCATGAACAATAGTTTCCAGTTCTTTCATGGCTGCTTCGTCATTCTGTAATGCATTTTCATGACGCGAAAAAATAGGTTGGAAATGCTCACAAATTTATGTTTTTACGTCATTACAGACCTTTTGACATATCGATTCGATTTTTAGTAACCCAGCAGTTAAAACCTTCACGTGTTTGTCCAAGTGTGGTGTCTAACTTTTGAAGCCGTTGCTGTCTTTGGTGTTCCTCCATTGCGCCTAACTTTTGAAGCTGTTGCTTTGTTTGTCTCTCATTGTCTTTGATTTGTTGCATTAATTGCAATAATAATGTATTAGCGTCTGGAATCTGTCCCTCTATGCTTTTCGGCACTGCATTTGCAGTTTGAAAAGCAGAAGATGTGTCTTGACGTAACTGAGAAAAAGTGAGGACGCACAACCTGAATCTGCAGGTTTTGCAAAATTTTGTCCCGTCATTTCGGAATCCTAAGGCGAGCTGTTGCCGACCGATCGATCGATAATGCTTCCCTGTCCACTAATTGTTTGACTGTCTACACCATTATTTGCCGCCTGGTCCATTTCCCTATGCACAATTACCAAATTACTACTTGGAACGTCTGCTAATTCATTACACGGTGGTGCTGATAAGCTAGGCTCGTCGTCACTATCATTTCTCAATTTTCAAAAATCTTCGTTACTCGAACTACTGCAACACAGCAAGCGCCAATACTACCAGCTAAATAAAAGATTCTAACTACTGAAGGCACTAACTACTGATAGGAACAGTTGGCAAATGAAAGATTTTGATAGAGAACAAGCAACGTATTTTCATTAGTAGTGTTCAAATCATAATATATATATCAGTTCATGACATCCAGTCTTACAAATTTCGTTTTTCTGACGGACACACGTCTAGATCGTCCGCTCTCAAAATTCTCCCATCTCTCTCCCCACATCCACCACTGGTGGCGGCTCACCTCCAACTGCGCAACGCTACGCACTGTTCACATCCAACTGCGCAACACTACAATAGCAAATATTCCAAGAGTGCAAACCAGCCACAGACTGCACACAGCACAGTCAGTGATTTTCATACAGAGCGCAACGTAGCGTTATCAGCATTGAACCTAAACAGCCTACTTACAAAACAAGTAAACACCCCAGACGTCCCGGCGCTACTTTCCATGGTGCGTCACTTACACCGCGTCTGTTATTATTTTGTTCTCATTTTTCTCGTCAGTGCCCATAACGCTATGGAACTGTCATTTAATTCTGCGCCTCCGACTTAGTACCTCGTATCATAGGTCTTCCTTTAACTCAATTGTTGCTTATTGGCTGTAAATTATTATATTTGCCTTTTTTTATATTGGTTTGCCGCTTACTGCCCCTTCTCTCCCTTTTCCTCAAGGAGTCACGAGGATGCTGTGCTGAGGCCTTGGTTTGCGACCCGTGCTCACTCGAGCCCCAAATCTCCCACCTCCTACATACTCCGGAGTGGAAAGAAAAGTTAGCACACGAGACTTCTCAGCGTTTTGCTCGGGCTTGGGGTTTGATCCTTACGTCCCGTGTCCAATTTTTTAACCTCTCCCTTGTCCTGATTTTCAAGCCAAACGAAGGGCACGTTTGGTGAAACCGTCTTTGGCGCGCCGGTTGAATTTGTGGGCAACTGCCTGATTGTGTAACTTCAATGGTAACTAGATAGCGGCACAACGTATCGAATTTTTTTAACAATTATGTCTCAGTACAGTCTACCCTGCAACACCCATACAAGCATTTCAGAACGTTTCTGACCACACTGTACGTTGAAGCAGAACACTTTTAGTTAAAGAAAGTCGAAAAGTGCAAAAGGCTGTTTCAAAAGTTCCTCGTTCATGTATAGATACAAGAAAAAAATTAGTTACATTTATCTGGGAAGGAAGAAGAAATTTTAAACGTATGTTTAACTTTAATAATACCGCCACCTCGTCTCTTCAGGAACTTAGGAAGAGACTTTCACCAAAAAGCATTATACATTATGTACTACTCATCTTTTGGAAAAACTTACTTGCTTTATATGTTGATAATTATTTATTTATATTTCATTAGACTTATACTTTCTTGTCGTGTCTGAATAACGGATTGGCGTCACTTTAGGTAAACATAGCTGTGCTGGTCTTCCAGCCGGAGGCACTTTCAAAGTTAAGAGAAGCCGACGGTACACAACCTACCACGAGAAATGGGCTCAACGGATAAATCACGAAAAGATTGTGCAATAAACTGGAAAACATTCCTTCGAGAAAAAGAACATTGAAACTGCCACTGAGCTGAGATTGTCAGTGAGCTGCGGAAGTCATCGGAAGAAAAAGGAAGTAGTTCCAAGAGTAGCGGCTTTGACCACTAATCAAAGCGCTATGGGTCCCACGCTTCATCCCAGCCAGTGCTGAAATTTTAAATAAGAAGTTTTATCAGTGGTAAGCCCGAGTTCGGCTAGAAGGAGTCACAGTCGTTCTACCAATGGCCTTGTCAAAGAGGTCAGAGGAGTCTACTCTGGTATGGGGCATCGTCTTACCTTTGGTATGGGAAATTGTCCCGTAAGGACGGAAGAATGAGCAACGTTCAAAGATGTAGAAGGCAGTGGAAACCACTGCATTAAGGACTGTTGAAGAAGTGTAGTCACAGCATTTGCGGCCTTTATTGAAAATTATTATGATAATCTCTCCGTATGGAAAAGATTCCGGTTTAGTCTCCCACTCAGGTCTCTGAAAGGAAACTGCTATGAAGGAGGTGACCAAGACTTAAAGTCTGAATAATCAACGAAACTAAATGTTTAATGTCAGAACCTTGAATAAGGTAGGGGAACTACAAACTCTGAAAAGAGAAATTCAGGGATTCGTATTAATGTAGAGAGGGATCATGAGGTAAAAACTGAAACAAGAGAAGGATTTTTGATCAGACGAATATAAGCATCTATCAACAGGAAACATCCATTTCCCAACGGTAACGTTTGACTAGTAGACAAAATGTCCTTGGTTCGGCGTTAGAACCTAGCCACTGCTTATTTTTTGAATAAAAACGGCCAGCAATATGGCCCAAGGCTTATGGTGTAAGCATCACCATCTCTCTGCCAGCGAAACCACGCCTAAAAGTCGAAAGAATCAGCAATGATCAGCGGCAT